>NC_135742.1:38817500-39155000 GCF_041903045.1 Epinephelus lanceolatus
TGCTTCTTATTAACAGCAGTGCAGTAGGTCAACCTGCTAAATCACCATATGAACAAGAGGGATTTTGGGCAGAAGAGGATACTGTTTCCCTTTTTAGGAGCTGGGCTACAAGAGTGTGTGATTCTACAGATACATCAGGGTTGTTGAATAAGACTTAAATGAATACCCTAGGCTAATCAGTTCATGTGTCCATTTGTCCGTCTTTCACATTATCATTTAGTTTTATTGGCTGAAAAAAATGTAATACATTTGTCATAGTTCTCAAGGTTAGTTTTTATATAGTTTTAGTCTATAGTTTTAGTCTCTTTTCCATTTTGGAAACAAACAGGAGGCCAGCGAATATTCTTCAGCATAGTATTTGGTGCCAAAATTCTCTTTCAGCAGATCTTGTCCCCACTGGGTATCATGTAGCCCCATTTTGTGGTTGTCCTGTTGTCCTCTCAGAACAGAAACACTTTGATTTCAAACACTGTTGCTGTGTTTGCAGCTCTGTACTTCTGCTTTGTCTTTTCTTCTTATCTTTGCTCACCACCAGAGTTCACATGGTCATAAAAAACCCGGAATTCCAGTCTTGGTTTCCAGGCCTGGAAAAGATTTGGAATCAGTAAAATCCTTGAAAGTTTTGATAAAGTCATGGAAGTTTGTTGTGTGTAATAAAAAAATGTCTCCGCAATCTTCCATGAATAACCTTCAACGTACTAGAATTAAACATTTTTGTAGCTGTGGAATTAACAAAGCTCTAATAAGCATTACTGCATGAGAACTTTTTGTTTTCCATCACTTCCGTTTCTTCTAGGGTTGGGAATCTCTTTGTGATGGACGATTTGATACGTATCTAGATACACGGGTTACAATACGATTCAAAAACGATATATTTTTAATACAGGACGATTCGATACGATTCGATACAGTGTAGGAACGATACGATTTGATACGATTCTATGGTTAACATTTGTTGATGTAGACATTAATCATACATTATAAAATAAAGAAGCCAATTCTATAAAAGTGACATTCTTACAGTATTTTCAAATTTGTAAAAGACCACATCCCCAAGCATTGTTGCTGTATGGCACTGGCAAAAATATAATAAAAAGACAAACAACAACAAAATCACATGTCAAATGTATTTATTTTGAGACATGGACCAAAAAAAGACTTGCTGAATGAACATCATTTTGTTGGATGGGATCAATATAAAAATGAGAAGAAGTTTTAAACTTTAAGTGAAGTGAACTTTAAGTAAAATTTAAGTGTTTTAAACCTACTTGTTGTGTTGTTTTTATGGTATTGTCTGTGTTTTTGTATGTATCTTATATGGACTTGAGTCTGGAATAAAGCTTATTATAATGCTGTACAATATAAACATAAAGCAGAATAAAATAATAACATGCAATGTAGGGGCAGAATCTGGCATCTCCTGTTATTAGTTGATATCATGGACTGTGATGACTAGCAGCTTATCACTGACAGCATGTCAGACTATTTCTCTGTGTTTGCTACACTCTGTCATTTATAAAAAGATAAATCACTTTTCTATAATACATCAATGATATTTCAATGGAATAAATTACTTATTAACTTATTCATACTTCAAAAACAGCATCAATAAGTGATTAACATAAGGGGGGATCAAAATAAAATAAATAAATAAAATAAAAATCAACCAGGCACCCTCCTCCTCTGACAAGTAAAGAACAGTCCCTAAAGTGCGGTGAGGTTTGTGGAAATGTGAACTGCTCGTTACGTCACATACCTGAGTGCTGCCAGGGCTTGGCTGGTCGCCGGCCGGTAAGCCGTTATCATGCGCCGCCATATTTGACAGGAATACGTATTTCTGTCTGTGTCTGTGACCCCGCGTTCAACCCACAACCGTTTCTGCTGCGGCTTGGCTGCTCCCTGGTTTATCCAACCAGCATTAGCTTCTGTTCCTCATCTCCACCGGTCAAGCTGGCGCTGATGTTTACATCCATTATCGTTGTCAGTAATGCCTGCTGCGGAGGGGCATGCCGCCGGCTCTCGCGTTGTTTTCAAGATGCAAACTGTTAAAGCTAGTCAACCGATTGCTAGTCTCGCGATACCCGAATCCATGACTCACAATCGATTCATCTAAGGATTCATGGCTGATTCGTATCGATTGAGGAGGCTGCTACCGATGTAGCCATATCTCTCGCTTGTCAAACCGGATATCCGGTCGTATCGGTTAATTGTTCCCAACCCAAGTTTCTTCATTTTCTCCCTACATCCCCTCCCATCCCTCCTTGTGTGTCAGCTAGCTGGAATTATGTTTAAAGAGCTTGAATCTGATATGTTTAAGTAACATCTGGCTAGTGTAAAGAAAAATGTTGTGACAGTGTGACTTAACATGTAGGGTCATGAATTCCAAAGTTTCTATACCTTTGCCCCACTACTACTTTTAAATTGTACCGCATTTTTAAGATTGGACAATTGACATGGGTAGCAAAGGGCGCCTTGTAGAGCCGATGCGCACTTTGGTTTCATTTTTACTGCTCTAAAATTGGTAGTTCAAAGGTATGGAGCATTTGTTTTTCTTTTCTTTTTTTTTTTCTTTTTTAAACAAATTAACCAACGGGCCAGATGAACTGTCGACTGTCACTATTCTGTTCATGTTATATGTTGTGAAGGGTCATGGTAATTTCATTATGGATCCTTGGAAGTCATGGAAAACTTTTGAAATGTCCATGAAAATGTGTGAGTACCCTATATAATTGTGAATGTAGGGAAGGTTCCTTTTGCAAAGGCTTTTCATTCCCAGACATACTATATCTGCATTGGGATTTGATAGGCAGGACAGTTTGAAGGAATCACTGTAAGGCTATGAAAGAACAGAGAGCTGCTTCAGAATGGTTCTTGACTTTCCACTTTTAAGTAGACGGCCTAAATAGAACTTGAATGAACAATCATGGGAATCTGTCGTACACTGTAGAGTTGGGTGGCATCCAAATTTTGTTACAGTTAAACCTTCCTCACATTTTCCCAGGGTATACGGTATTACCGTGACTAATTAAAAATTACTTTGAAGGGCTCAGAGGGAGTCGCCAAAATGTCGGCTTGTGCCTATACAGTTCCGAAACAGAACAGCAAACATTACATAGGCCTAAGAACACTGAAAAAATAACAACAAAAACATGTAGGCTATAACATTAACAACTTATATAAAAAAGTGCAAATGCATCAGTCAACCAAACGGAATGAAATAACAACAAATTGTCTGTGGGCTACAGTCCACTTCCAAAAAAGTAACAATAAATAACGGCAGTAACGATAATGTGTGCTATACAGTGTATCCTCAGACCGCAACGGCTACTGTCCGATGGTTTATTTTTAGAACCTATCAACATAAATCAAATAAATTAAAAGCACAGCTCTACAGCATCCAGTACTAGGGATTTTCAAATAAGAAAAACTAGATAATAATAATAATAAACAACAAGGCATGACTGAAAATGGGCATATATAATTCTATCCTGAGAATGCAACGGGAAATACTGTTAGTTGGTATACTTTTAGAGCCTACCTTTAGTTTGAACAGTTCACCCTCTCAAAGTCCGAGCTTTTCTGTCCGTCAGAAGAGGCTACTCCTCATTGAAAATGAAATAAAAACAAAGTATAATGATAACTATAGCAGCATCCTATGCTTCAAAACTATCCAAGGTTTTTTCACCAGAAAAAACAGCATGTTTACTTTTTCCAGCTGGAGCAGGGCACGTAGTGGTTGAACAACTTCGGCCGCGGTGCTGAACACCCGCTCTGATGGAGAGCTTGTGGCACAAACGCACAGGTACTTTTGGGCAGCCCTCGACATCAGAGGAAAACGCCTGCCTCCATCACATTTCCACCAGAGAAGGGGATCTTCATCTCCCTGAATGACAGGCTCGCGACAATAGGCAGTTATCTCTGCTCGTGCTCGCTCCTGTATGTTGCTGACCAGATCTGCCACCGCATCGGCTTTTCTTTGAAGGAGACTGCCCAGAGTCATCTGTTTTTCGGTGGTTCGGGTTGCGCTTCTCCCTCCTCCACTCTGATGGACACTGGACCTGCTGCTGCTGGTGCTTGCAGAAGTTATGTTTTTTTTTGCAACCAACTGGCTTGATGTGCGGCTTGCCATCTTTTCTTCTCTTTCTCACGTCCGAGCTGTCACGTGACAACGTCACATCCAAAAACTTTATCAAATGTCATCTCCTAACAACAGTTAAGGGCAGTTATAAGAGAAACATTATAGCCTACTATTAGTTTTAAATTGTAATAGTATTAAATTGAAAACTCAACCACACATACATAGGTGCTAGACAAACACTAATTATTTAGGCATTAAATAAATTATATTTAATATTATATCAGGCCCCTATGCGCGGCAGATTTTTTAATGACGGTAATGAAACTGATACTGTTGCTATTTTTAGATACCGCGGGATACCTTATTACCGTATTATCGCCCAACCCTAATACACTGGTTATATTCACTTTCATGTGCATACATTGCTGTTTCTGTGGCTTAGCCAGTGTACACTGGATATAGTGTTACAACCATGCTCCATTTACACAAACAGCAATACTGGACAGCATTACATGAATTATTCATGAAATTTCATCTGTTAAAATGGTTTCAGTGTCACGTTTATACAGATTTCTCAGCTTTCAACATAAAGGGCAAACGGTTTTGTGTTTCCAGTCTTACACTGGAAATGAGTGCTTATTTAGACCAAGTCATACAGCAAGCAGCTCTGAATGATTCATATATGAGGGCGCAGCACTGATGTCAAAGGAGACAATTTCTTGGAAATGTTTTCAACTTTCTCATTTACCCTGTCAAACAATTTGTTTCATTAAGAGCATTCCTTAACAGTTGTCATTCCATAGCAGTCATGTACCATCCCGCAACCCACTTTGTGTCGTTTGAATGTTAAAACCTTCTCAGACAGCACAGTATAATCATCAGCCACAGATGGCTTTTATATATCTGTAGATCTTTCACCCTGGCAGATGCCTCAAGGTTTGTGCCTCAAGAGCACATCTCATCCCATAAATTGTTTCAATCTCTGCCACAGTATATCCCTTCCTTTTCTCTTGTGTACTGAAAAAGATCAGGAAGTTCATTTTCATGGTGTCATCCTTGGATGTGCTGGGCCAAATCATACTGGAAAGTACTCTGTAAAGACGCTGGACAGAGCCCAGTCTCCACTGTAGCATAGACACTACCATCAGGCAGAGTAAGGCATACCCCATAAATATTTTACCTTTGGGGAATGTTGTGTTTGGCATAATTTTGGAGACCATAGACCCCTGTAGATGGATAAACCATTGCCCGATTACCGTACAGAAGCATACAGGGATTAATCTTTTCGTTTGAAATTCCTGCTGAGCGCCTGGATACATAAACATGTCCTATTGAGGAATGTAAACCCAGGACTTTTATAAGTAGCTGTTGAGAGAAGAGTGCGTTGGAGCTTTGCCATGGTCAAAGACAGGATAAACCACAGTCAGCGAGCAGACTGAGCACACATCCAGTATATCCATCCTTCCCTGTGTTTAAGCCTCTTTATCCTGCCAGGATCTCTTCTCCGCCATCTCCTGCAGGCTTAGACTGATACACCAGCATATCAAACCAACATCAGCCTTTTATTAAAACTCGTGTTAGCCATTAAGTCGTCATTAATCTCTGTCACAGTCTGATTAGATTTCTCTTTTGCCAGTTCACTGTCCTCAGGTCTGTGAAATCTGCAGTGAAACCATCCTGTCTTTAATATAAGGATACCTGTAATTCAGTAGTGTTTTTTTTATATAGCAGCTATAATCAGTATATTTATTTGCAACAATGGATCATGACTGACTACGTGAAAGGGGTTATTTCATGGGTTTGGTTTGTGTGTGTGTGTGTGTGTGTGTGTGTGTGTGTATATCTGTCTGTCTGCAGCCAGCTAATCTTAAATACATCTGCACCAATCAGCCTAATATTTTGTGTGCACATATATGACTATGTTATAGGACCTCTCATGGTGGCGGTGATTCACAATTGTTGAAAAACCTGTTTAATTGACTGTTTTATACCATCATTAACTGCTGACTCCTTACTCCTCTTATCTGGCCGGCAGGGACCGAAAGTCTTCTGGAAACTTCTCTACTAAAAACAACAAGCTTTACTGTCTGTTGCAGGACACGTTTTTGTCAAGGCTCAAAAACTGACATCCATAAAAGCGTTTAGTCTCATTTTGATCCAAAGCATCTGCAGATAAATTCCGTAACCAATATGTTATGATCGACTAAAGTTAGGCATGATACCAGATGGATAAGTCAGTTGTTTTTGTTATCCTTGCCACCGTCTTGTCTAAGGGAGCCACAATGGACATTTCGACCAGGCTTAGCTGTGCTGCGCTCTGGCTGCCATGGTTGTGACCTGGTTTTGTTCCGCTTGCTGCACGTGGTCATGCCACACCAGGAGTGATTCAGAAGAAGAGTGTTTTGACTGCCAGATTTTGTTGATTTGCAGATTTTATTAATTCGGAAATGTTTCCAAAATATTTGTGTTTCTACCTTAAGTTAGTTAGTATTCTATGTAGTTTGTCTGTTATTTTAATGCCTCTTCACCAGTGATAGCGGTGGCCAGAGGCATTATCTTTTCGCGTTGTCCATCCGCTTGTCCGCCCCACTCTTGTAAATGTGATGTCAGAACACCACGAGGGTTTTTTTTTTTTTTCCTTCAAATTTGGCACAAACGTGCATTTGGACTCAACAATTAACTGCTTAGATTTAGGTGATCAAAGGTCAACTCTTTTCTGGCCATTATTCAACGTCATATCTCAGGAACAGAAGGGGAGACATTTGGTCAGATACTGAATTGGGTTCCACCTTGAAACTGCGCTTATTATATAGATCTTCTCTGCTGCCAGGTTGAAGATGTGTGTGAAGCATCCACATCTCAGCATGTAACAGCAAGACACTAATTCTAATTTTTGTCTATTTAAGTTGTGTTTATTGTTGTTATTTCCTACTTTGTTGTGCTGTAGCCTACAGACAAGGTCAATACTGTTAAATTCCAATTATGAACAACATGGATGAAAGATATGTGGCTGTGTTTCAGTTATGAAAAATATCTTCATCCTCATAATTATATTGTATCTATATTTCACATACAGTGGACAGGAGAACTTGATCTGCTCTGCGCCATGCACCATGGCTACATAAAAAATAGATGAGATGCATATTTTTATTGGCTTCTTGGACGATTCTGAAATGTGCTGCAGTATATCTGCTGTAACTACAGAAATTTTCTAAAGTGGCTGTGATCAGCTTGGGCGGCCACATGACCTCTGGAAATCTGCGCTCTACTGAGTGCACTTTTCTAGTTAACTGATGGTTCACTCCCACGGCACTCATCAGCTTGGTGTTCAGTCATAGCAAGCAACACTTTTATGCAGAAAACCAATAAAACCTCTGCTTACGCCATCTGCCCGGCACCAGGCAGCAGTTAGCAACTAACTAGTGAACATTAAGGAGCATTCAGCTGCTAAGGAGAACTTGCATTTATCAGGTGGCTAGAAACATGGCGGCACGGTGGTGCAGTGGTTAGCCTTGTCGCCTCACAGCAAGAGGGTTCCTGGAGCCCTTCTGTGCGGAGTTTGCATGTTCTCCCCGTGTCAGTGTGGGTTTTCTCCAGGTACTCTGGCTTCCCCCCACAATCCAAATGCATGCAGGTTAGGTTAATTGGTGATTTTAAATTGCCCGTAGGTGTCAGTGTGAGCATGAATGGTTGTTTGTCTCTATAGCCCCATGACTGGATAAGCGGTTATGGAAAATGAATGCAAATGAGTGCTAATTTTGATCCATATGTGTTGAATGTGTAAAAAAGGCTGTTTGATAGAAAGAAAGAAGTAGTTCTTTTTGTGTGATTTTGTTGTTGTTGTTGTTGCATGGTTTAGAAGCTTTTTCACTGAACAAAGCTGTCTGGAAATAGAGTGATCAGAGCCATGACTTTGAGGCTAAACTAAAAAAGTAAAGTTTCAGTCCAGCAGACAACCAAAAAAATGGACTGACAGAGGTTGAAAATCACTGTAGAGCTGAAGGGAACTGTGGAGTTGGATGATGATTCTCTGTGTGTTCGTCGCTACAAATCCCTTTACACTACATGCAGTCATTTGATCCATTGCATAGAAAATATTGATTGGTGTAGTTTTAAGTTGACCATGATTTGGAGAGTTTTGGAGGGATTTTGAGGGATGCTGACTTATTATTGGCCCCTGGCTGCTATAGAAAAAAAACTTCATCACATACTGTATCTATCAAACCATCCTCTCCCATCCTCTCTCCTTCCCCATTATGGCTGAAGGCCTAGCTGGCTTAAAGCAGGGTTTTTTGTTTGGCTGGGCGCCTCCCAGGTGAAGGGCTGAACAGCATGATGGATCAGCCTCTAGTGGGATGACTGCACTGCAGGAAAACCAGACTTGGCCTGCACAGCTCCTGACTGCTGAGCATTCATTCAGAGGCAGATGGCGCCAAGTTGGTGTCCTGGCGTCTCGTCCAAAAGACATTCGGCTCCTGATAAGGTGTCGTTTGGCTTCACGTACAAACTCGCTCCATGGCCACACCAGGCCAAAAAATCTGTAAATTAGTCTGCACACATGAGAGCACTTACTGTCAGTGGGGAATGTTGGACAAGGAAAATGCATAAATGGTGTTCATCATTAGTTTGCTGTTCTTTTCATAGTCTGTAAGTAAGTTTATCACCTGCCAAGAATATTGTTTACAGGCCAAACTTTACCTGTCTTTACACCTTCTTCAAAAATACCTAACAGACCTGTTCTTGTTTGTGATACAAGACAAATACTTTCTGCATTTGGAGCTTGTTCCAACAAACCAGGCATCAAATGCAGTGTTTTGCAATGCATGTGGAATAGAGATGGCTTAGTTTAAATAGTGCTCTGCATGTAGTAAGCCAGCAAACAGATTTGTGAATTAGACTAAATCCTCAATAACTATCACTGTCAGTCAGGACAGAGGCAGTTTATGTTCAGTGTAAAGGTAAAACACACTGAATACAAAGGTTCCTGTATTGAAATGGGGAAAAAGAGGTATCTTACATGAATGTACTGAACTTCATCTGATGATCGTGCGACCTAGAGTCTCAACTAACATTATCACAATTATGAATACAGAACTCTAATCTACATTTGATTATTAGTTCTATTTCTTAAACCCTGATTATTTTAAAGGCTCCTGACAAACTGGAGCCTCTTAAAAAAACACAGTTTTCAGTTTCGGGGTGTGAAGTGTCAGTCAAAATGTAAGCATTAAAATGAGCTGAGTTCATTCAGTTTTGGCGATGCAAGGGATGAGTTATAGTCGTAGCATTAAAGCAGGGATGCTCAGCCTGCTTTGCAAGGGGGGCATGTTTGCAAAATGACAGGAGGCCAGGGGCCAAGTAATGAACAAACATTAATAATATTTATCAGATGAAAAGAATAAACATTAAAAGGTTCTGAACTCTTCTTTCTTTGAAATTCTTTATTTTCAAATTAATTGACTTATTGCTGCAACAGCATTTTAGTTGTAAATGCTTTCTGTTAAATTTGAAAGAGTTTTTACAACATTAAACATAACTGGAATCTCTTCAATCATGCAATTTCACAAATATTGGAATGAACATAAAACCTTGACTATGAAGAAGGATTAGGGCCATGTTAAAGAAAAAAAGTCTTTGATTTCGAGAATAAATGGTAGATCTACGAAAATAAAGTCATACATCTACAAGAATTAAATTGCACATCTACACCGCGTTCCAAATTATTATGCAAATGATATTTTTCTCTGATTTTCCTAAATAGTCGATGCAAATGACAGTCAGCATAATTTTCAAGTCATCAACTGTTAAAGTTTAATTCAAATGTTATTGAACAAACCTCCCAATGAAAACAGTATTTTTTTCAAAAATAAAAAACTTAAAATGCACTGTTCCAAATTATTATGCACAACAGAGTTTCAAGACATTTTCTAGGTTGTAAAGAACTGAAAATAGTCATTTGTTGAATTTGCAGCATTAGGAGGTCATATTTACTGAAAACAAAAGCTATTTCAATCAAAAACATCTTAACAGGTCAAGTTACATTTTAACATAGGACCCCTTATTTGATAGCAGCTTCACAATTCTTGCATCCATTGAACTTGTGAGTTTTTGGAGAGTTTCTGCTTAAATTTCTTTGCAGGTTGTCAGAATAGCCTCCCAGAGCTGCTGTTTGGATGTGAACTGCCTCCCACCCTCATAGATCTTTTGCTTGAGGATGCTCCAAAGGTTCTCAATAGGGTTGAGGTCAGGGGAGGATGGGGGCCACACCATGAGTTTCTCTCCTTTTATGCACATAGCATGATGCAGAGGTATTCCTTGCAGCATGAGATGGTGCATTGTCGTGCATGAAGATGATTTTGTTTCAGAAAGCACGGCTCTTCTTTTTGTACCATGGAAGAAAGTGGTCAGTCAGAAACTCCACATACTTTGCAGAGGTCATTTTCACACCTTCAGGGACCCTAAAGGGGCCGACCAGCTCTCTCCCCATGATTCCGGCCCAAAACATGACTCCGCCACCTCCTTGCTGACGTTGCAGCCTTGTTGGGACATGGTGGCCATCCACCAACCATCCACTACTCCATCCATCTGGACCATCCATGTTGCACAGCACTCATCAGTGAACAAGACTGTTTGAAAATTAGTCTTCATGTATTTCTGGGCCCACTGCAGCTGTTACTGCTTGTGAGCATTGGTTAGGGGTGGCCGAGTAGAAGGTTTATGCATAACTGCAAGCCTCTGGAGGATCCTACACCTTGATGTTCGCGGGACTCCAGAAGCACCAGCAGCTTCAAATACCTGTTTGCTGCTTTGTAATGGCATTTTAGCAGCTGCTCTCTTAATCCGATGTATTTGTCTGGCAGAAACCTTCCTCATTGTGCCTTTATCTGCACGAACCCGTGTGTGCTCTGAATCAGCCACAAATCTCTTAATAGTACGATGATCACGCTTAAGTTTTCGTGAAATATCTAAGGTTTTCATACCTTGTCCAAGGCATTCAACTATTTCACGCTTTCCAGCAGCAGAGAGATCCTTTTTCTTTCCCATATTGCTTGAAAATGGTGGTCTGCTTAATAATGTGGAACATCCTTCTTCAGTAGTTTTTCCTTTAATTGGGCTCACCTGGCCAACTAATTATCACAGGTGTCTGAGATTGATTTCAGTGATCCAAAGAGCCCTGAGACACAATACCATCCATGAGTTTAATTGAAAAACAAAAAATTTAATCTTTATGACACTTAAATACAATTTGCATAATAATTTGGAACGCGGTGTACTAGAATAAAGTCGAAATATTACAAGATTAAACTTGTCGTTTTGGGAGAAAAAAAGTCACAGATTAAGAATGGAAACTTGGATAACTTGGTATAAAAAGCAACAAAGTGTGTATCAACAGGATTTTAGGTAATATTATTACATTTTTTACGCCACCAGAAAGAAAAATCCCCTGAAGGTTGTTGTGTGCTGTTACAGACTACATTATAGAAGGGTGCCACCAGTGATCGCACATGTGGGTCATGCTACGCTGTACGTTATGTTCAGTGTGTTTACTTTCATACACCTGCTTTGTGTCCTAAGGCTGCCTGAAAGCAGCAGGGATAAGGAGCTGGCCTCCCTTGTGTTTTTTCTTCTTCCAAGTGATCAACACATCTGAGCGAAGCCATCGTATGTACAATAGTATGTTGGACGTTTTACCATTAACATCCCCTACAATGGGAAGCAACACTGGCACACTGTCCCGTCTTTATGCATAACTCTCTCTCTCCAGTGTTGCTGGAGCTGACTGGCACATCAGGAACCAGCAGGGGGGTTGTCCAGCTCCGGTGTATTAATTTGTGCTCCTAATAGTGATTTATGGGCACAACATTTACATTATTCTCGTAGATTTACAACTTGGATTCTAAGATTTTTTTTTTTTTAATTAACATGGCCCTAATCCTCCTTTGTACTAAACTGTTCCTAGCAGGGACAGAATGAACAGCACATTTAAGCACTTTTAGTGTAAAATACAGACTTGTTGTCGCCATCTTTTGCTCCTCCTTAGCTAATAGTTGTTTTTCATTGCATAGCTCACCATCTGATCCCACTGCACTATGCACATCCTGAAAGGCAATCAGGCGAAGATCAGCCCTCTCTCTGTCAAGCCTAATTTAGCCCATCATACAAAACTAGCATATCTGTCTCTTTGTGGAGCCCTGACATCCTGAGCACAGTGCCCTGTATCAGATGAACAGTCTGGGCACAAGGCACTGCAGAATTTCCACCAGCATATTCTTTTTCCATCTTTATTAACTCTTTGTCTACTCTTCTTAATCTCTATAGTCAATTCCATTACTGCTATTATAAACACTGGAGGGGTCAAATAAAACATACATGCATTTTAAGTTATGGTGAGTCAAGACAATTCCACAAAGCATATTTTCTGTCTACCAGTAGTCACACTCCTTAAGAACAAATGCACATAGCCCATATTGGCCTTGTCCAAAAGACCTTGCTGGCTTTAATTTCACATTCTTCTTCTCTTTAACCAAGCAAATGTTCACATGATATGAGTTCATATGTGTCATTTCTTAACTACCAGCTGAGTTTGAGTGACTGCATCTCATTTCCTTTGAGAGGTTGCTGAAGTTTGGCTTGTGGGATGTCATGGCATGGCAGGCACCAGCTGAGATCTATTGTGCCTCTTGTCCTTAATTAGATTATCATTGAAAACCCTGATTCACATATGTAGGTTGATCATTTATACATCATCATTATATACATGCCCACAGTTCAGGTGCTAATGGACAGTCACTCCTCTCTGAGCTTGGCTGTCAGGACATCATAGATTTGCAGCTGGCCCATCTCCAACTAGAATGTGCCCTCGTCCATTGCAGGCAGCAGCCTTTGCTTCCACTGGACAGCTCCCACTGACAGTGGCAGTGACAGTGACAGGGTCGCTTACAGACAGCAGCTCTGGCCTGGGATTTTTTAACTTGTTGAACTGTGGGCTGAAGTTGTCCGCTGCACTTTTCACCAATATCATTTGTGACAGCTCAGTTGTATTTGTAGGAGTATCACATAGTGCGGGGAAGTAAAGGTATTTTTTGACCTCTTTGTCAGCCAGGAATAGGTCCAAGTTTATGAAAAAGCGGTCACCTTTTCAAACAGCTCTTCCATGTTTACATTGTAGCGTTGGGTCAAATGATTGGTGGTGTCACATGGAAATACAACATGGCCATGAACTCTTGGTAATGGTAAATGGTACATGTGCAGCACCTTATAGTCTTCCGACCACTCAAAGCGCTTTAACACTTTAAGTCACCAAGGCTACCATATAAGGTGCCACCTGCTGCTTAGCTTATACGCACTCATACACTGATGGAACAGCCACTGGGAGCAATTTGGGGTTCAGTATTATGCCCAATGAAATGAGAAGCTGGAGGTCAGACTGCCAATCTTCCGATCAGTGGATGACCCGCTCGATCTTCTGAGCCACAGCAATCCTTTGCATGAACTTGGACAGCTCTGTAGCTTTGTTTGATTTCTGGCTGGAAAGAAATTGCGCTTCTTCATAGAATCACTGTAAAACTCTTCCCTACTCAACCACCATACATCATTATGATGCAGTAGGTCCAAGAATTGGGTCTCCTGCTCCTGTAGCAATATTTTGAAAAGCCTTAGTTATGAGTTTGTGTCATTCATCAGACTGTGTTGTGTGCTAGTGTAGCAGGTTGACTGTGGGTGTTCTGCTATGGGACGTCCTATCATATATGGCCCAGATTCAAAAAGGCTGATTTTTATCAGCCCCACAGAATTCTTTTCAAAGAACCTTTTACAGCAGTATACATGGTCTCAACTGTTTTCTTTAGTGACACAAGGCAGAGCAGTTCCTTTTTCAAAATTTCCCTGTTGAAGAATCTCACAAATACTGACTGTTGTGCAGTATCAGTTGCATCTGATGACTCGTCGACAGTGCTTGACATTTGATCTGCAGACTTCAGTTCAGAAAGTAGAGTTGAGAAGCTGTCTACATACAAACTTCCCAGCCTCTGTACTGCTGTTGAACTCGATTGATGGACTTGTTTCACAGGATTGACAATATCATCTTTGTTCTTGTCTCATACAAATAACTCCTCCAAGATTCCCAACGTGTGTACTTTCACAAATTCAGCATCCACAAATGGCTTCTATTTGCCTAGTTCCTAAGTTACATGAAACAAAGCAGCAGTGGCTTTCTCAGCAGAAGTTGATGTATCGGTCAGGATCGTTGATGGAGCAGAATAAGACCACTTCAGAGTTGTAATCTTCTCTTTTCTTGCAGTGCTATCAGGCAGGAACACTGCATTGAAGCTAGCATCTTCTGACCTTGTGATGGTGCCTGATATTTGCAACCTTGCATACAGCGTTTGGCAAAATAAATACAGTGGTTTATGATTGATAGAAAGTTTTCATTACATTGCCTGTTGTCGGCCTTCCAACATTTGCTGTCCTCACTTATTAGGGCAGCAACGCGCTCCTGCAACACGCTCCTGTTCCCTTGTGCTAACACTTATACTTCTGTCAGCACTGTTGCCGAGGAGTTAGCACCGTTAGCTACGTGCCACCGGCTCTGGCACCTTCATGTTGAGAACCGTGTCCAGACAACTCATACTCTGAATATCACATAGACCCCTCTTTAAAAGACTTTAAATGTCAGTTGAAGCACTTTAAAGTGTTTGAAGTATCTGTTGAAGTGTAGCGTTGAAAGAAATTGTCAGTGAACTGTTAGTGATAAAAGTAGTTGATGTGTCAGTTGAAGGTCGAAGTTTTTTGCTGAAGTGAAGTAAAAGTCATCCCCAGATTTACCCTCGTTGGCATTTGGCCCCACTATATTTTGCTTTTTTTTGTGCTGTCTCTTGGCTCCTGCTGCTTATTAGGCAGCAATGTTCTATCAACTTTTATATCACAGTATACCTATACTGTGATATAAAAGTTGATGTTTATCAACGGTGATTAAAAATCCAACTGGACGTTCAATCTCCTCTTTATTTTAGTTATTTTCTAAGTGGAGAATTTTTACAAATACTTCCATTAACAAAATGTTTTTTTCAGTTATAGTTTAAAACATTTGTTAAATCAACAATAAGCTGTCTGTTTTCATTCCTTTAAGGATCATTCTGACTGATAATATAAATTCTATAGTACCATAAAACCAAAATATTTTCTGAGACAGTTATCATACCGTGAAAATCTCATACCGTTGCAACCCTTCTGCTTATGGTCTGGTACCTGGTTGCTACCTTTTTATAGTCTTGACCTTACCTGAACACTGTGGGTTACACGTCCCTAAACATCCCGCACACAGAATAAAAGAAGATAATAAGAAAAGTCAGGCAAAGGGCAGAGTCTCTGCAGATGAACAGGTGCACCTAAATGAAACATAGTCATACTTATTGTTATTAGTTACACAAGCTTATTTTGTTACATGTCGGAATGTCCGTTGTGAACAGGTTTTATTTAATGCTCACTCAGTGACATGCCACTTACATATCTTTTTGTTTCTGCAGCAGCAGCCCAGCACCAGTGCCCAGCTTCCTGAGGACCCCCAGACCTGCACCCTTAAAACTGCGTCTCTACAATCTATCCCTTTCCAACAAATATCACATGCACGTCCCATTCAGAGTTTCCTTTGTGACCAAGCTCACTTATTCAGCTATTATTTTATTATAATTATTATCCCTTTTCCCCTTCATCGAGGGTTAAAGTCTGTTATATGCTTGTATTAGGTTGGAGAAAATGAACACACATGATTTATTGACCATTCTTTGAACAATAATTATGCTTTATTTTGGACTAAAAACTTTTTGACTAGAGGAATTATGAACTTTTATATATTTCTTTTTTGGACACTCCTTTTTGAATAATAAAGCCGACAGACAGGGTAACTTATTTTTTATGAAGGACTATTGAACTCATCCACACCCATGCTTTAAGTGATTGTCCTGGCTGAACTGAGGATATCATTTAGTCAAGAAACAGAGAATCTTGATAATCAGTGTGATTTTCTGCATGTGCCACACCTCATGGTTTGTTTGCTTTGTTCTTATTCATGTATTCTTGCAAGGGTGGTAGTTTATTATCTTTCCTGCATGTTTGCTTTGTAGCGTTTGACCTTATATTTAACTGACAGCACTGAACTTTGTCAGGATCCAAACATTCCAGTCAAACCTTCCCAGATTCTGACCTTAATGTACGCCTTTGATTTAAGAAAAGAAACGCCAAAACTTGTGCTTGTTCTGTATTTAGCATGTAATATTGTTGATGCTTACTCTTTTTTGTTTTTCTTTTTGTAAACTGTGCTAAGCATAGTGACTGGTGACTACTGTTGATTTTTGACTCATGTCTAATAAGCATATATTCATATATTGTGAGATTGCCTTTGGCAGAAGTATTAAAAGTGCTCTTGTTCGTTGACAGTGCCTGTAATGGTTTAGAATGTTGCCTTTGTTAAAGTCTATAGGGCTGGTCACACTGGGATTTTAAACAGGGAAATTTGCAGAGATTTCAGTTTATTCCAATGGAATTGTTGTTACTGGTGGACTTGCTCGGGGGCGCAAATGTTTTGCGTCAAGTTCATCTTTTATGAATTTGACCTTCAGATTTGCCTTTTTTTTTGCCAGTAGCAAGCCATCTTGACAGTGCTGACCTTTAAGTGGCAGAGAATGGAAAAGTAGCTAATTAGCTAATGTAGCTAATTAGCTGTGTTGCACCATCTACTTGTATTTAACCTGGCTGATCGGACTATATAAACTTTTCCACATAAAAGGACTTGTTTGCAGATCGTTTTGAGATAGGAGTCGATTTTACAAATATTTCCTTTGCATAAATTGTGTGACCTTGTTATTGCGTTAGCTATTGAGCTACACTGAGAAGGAAAATATAGCTGTCCGAGCTAACGAGCTTGCTCAAGGCCTGTGTCCACTTAGCTACTTAGCTTTTTTTTTGTTTTTTCCTTAACATCAGCATCTTTTTTAAAAAAAAATTCCCGATGAGGAGAGAGCATATGTGGCCACATATAGCAACCTAAAGAAAAGGCATTCTGCCCAGAGGCTTTTTTTTTCCCCAAGCGCTCTAGCTTTTTTGTATGGCTGCTCTGAGTGCTTCAATTTGAAAATCTCTGATCTGAATGAACTTTGAAAGGTGTTGGTGTCGTCATGGTTGTTCCTTTAATTACTGTCACAACAAAAGTGAAAAAGACCATTTGTGGGAGCAGATCGGTCAGACACTGAATGTTGTAAGCTTGTTGTTGGCTGGGTAGTCAACCCTCAGCACACACAGCTACCTAGCTAATGTAAAAGTCAAGATATTGTCATAGAAACAGCTGGGTAGTAGCGCTCCTTGCCGCCCTGCCTTGTGTGTGTTGATGTAGCGCATTTCTTTGGCAGAAAAGCGCTACATCAACACACACACACACACACACACACACACACACACACACACACACGCCCCCGATGGTCAATTAGCAAACTTATTTGCTTGTTACTTCAGAGAGCTTTATTTTCCTGCCTCAATCATTTTTTTATTGCTCGAAATGGTGTTACTGGGTTGACATCAGAAGTTTACTCAAAATAATCAACATAGACCAAACAGGATTTGTTCTGTAACGTCACAAGAATTGTGGGTTCAATCAAGTAATCATAAAGATATTAGAAGCCCTATGCAGCTAGGTTGAAAATCAATGGTGAGCGCACTGATTCTTTTTCTGCTACAGAGATCTACAAGGCAGAGCTGCCCGTTGAGTCCACTCCTATTTACGGTTTTTATTGAACCACTGGAACAATGGATTAGACAGAATAGCATAATCAAAGGTATAAAAATGGCGACGAAGGAACAAAAATTGGCCCTATTTGCAGATGATAGTCTTATGTATCTCTCAAGTCCAACAGACTCCCTTCCTGTGCTGATGTCAGTGTCGGATGAATACGGGTCATACTAAGGCTATACACTAAATGAGTAAATAAACTCAGGTCCTTAATATTCACTGTAACACCCCTCAGTATCTTTGCTCTAGGTATCAAATAGGCTGAGATAAGACATCTGTGATAAATTTAGGAATTCCTTTGCCTATCTAAATTAGAGGGGATTAATTAGGGTTCTTTAAAAACAGAAATGGTGTAAATCTCCAGCCACTTGGCATAGCACCAGAGTTAGCAGTTAGCTCAGCAGCTGCAGCAGTTCCCCAACTCGCCCTGCGAGTAGAGTCACAACGTCACTAAGCTTCAAGAACCAAATGCTTCACAAAGACATGCAGATTAATTTCACTGCACCAGTTTCTAGTGTGACCAGACCTTAACTGTGAAATCCTGTCAGTCAGATCTTGGCTTTGTCCACTTATTGCTGACAAGCATTTAAAACCTAAGATTATGCTAAAATGTTTTGGAACCTTAACAAAGGTTGAATATACTGTAGTATGTATGGCTGGTAATTCTTAATTATGTAATGACTACATCTACGAGTAATGCCATTCTGGATGCCATAGCTAAAGGATCAACAGTTATCTTGACCTCTACATATGTAAATAAAATTTCATTAATAATTTTTGATTTAGGTCATACTTTATTTATCTGGACTTGGGTTAATTGAAATTTTCTATGTTCTTTTTTCAGTTAAAATCCAATGTTTTATTAATCTAAAACTTGTATGCTAACAAATAAAATGTGTACATATTTTACACCATGCTGGCTTCTGGTGTTATGTTGGTGTTGAGAGTCGATGTACATTTCAGATTTTTCAAACACACTTACACACTTGTGACAGGACACAAAGTTGCTGATGCTTGCTGTGATTTAGAGACCTAGATCCAAACAAACTCCTGGGCTTCATTTCAACTTGGTTTGCATTCAAGGGCCATATTTTGTGTTGTCTCTAGTAGTTATAGAGCAGGAAAACTCTCCTGAATCCACAAAAGCTGCACTATTTCCTCACAGCAGAGTGAACCCTGAGCAAATGAGGTTCTATTCCAACAGGAACAGCAGAGTGATGCAGTGAGGAGGTGAACCATCCTTCAGCTCTGTGAACCAGAGTTTAAGCTGTTGGATGTGCAAACATGCAGCTTGCAGAAGTGTGTGTGAACAAGACAAGACATTTCCACCACTTCTCAGTGGCTTGCTTGTCTACTTTACTCTGACCTCTGACCGTTGTAGAGAGAAAGCAAGATAGGAAAACAAAACCCAACAAGGATCAGTTAAGTTGCATTACATAACATGTACCACATTCTTCAGTGTGTTTTTTAAAGAAAGACATGATATACTGTTGAATTTTAATCTGTTATGCAAAAGATCTTATCCTAAAGAGATAAAAACCATGTGTGTTTGTAGAAGAAAAAAAGCCTCATAAAGAACCAGTAAGACACCAAAAAATGTAATGATCAAGTGCCATAACAAATTGAAAGTTGGGCATACGAAATAAATAAAAATAATTTGTACAGTCGATGCAAAAGGTTGGGCACCCATGGTCAAAATTTTGTTTAAAGTAGTTAAGTGAGTAGAAGATGAACTGATCTCCAAAAGACATGAAGTTGAAGATGACTAATTTCTTCAATATTTGAAGCAAGATTACTTTTTAATTTCAATCTTTTTCAGTTTTAAAATAACAAAAAATAAAAAGGGCCTGAAGCAAAAGTTTGGGCACCCTGCATGGGCAGTATGTAGTAGCGCCCCCTTTGGCAAGTATCATAGCTTCTTAACACTGTTTGTATCCAGCTAAGAGTCTTTCCATTCTTGTTTCGGGGATTTTCACCCATTCTTCCTGCAAAGGCTTCTAGCTCTGTGAGATTCTTGGGCCGTCTTGCATGCACTACTCTTTTGAGGTGCATCCACAGATTTTTAATGATGTTTAGGTCAGGGGACTGTGAGGGCCATGGCAAAACCTTCAGCTTGCTCCTCTTGAGGTAGTCCATTGTGGATTTTGGTGTGTTTGGGATCATTGTCCTGTTGTAGAAGCCATCCTCTCTTCATCTTCAACCTTTTTACAGATGCTGTGATGTTTGCTTCCAGAATTTGCAGGAATTTAACTGAATCCATTCTTCCCTCTACCTGTGAAATGTTCCCTGTGCCACTGGCTGCAACACAAGCCCAAAGCATGATCAATCCACCCCCATGTTTAACTGTTGGACAGGTGTTCTTAGCATGAAATTACGCACCCTTTTTTCTTTAAACATACCTTTCCTCATTGTGTCCAGAAAGTTATTTTTTAACTTCATCAGTCCACAGGACTTGTTTCCAAAAAGCATCAGGCTTGTTTAGATGTTCCTCTGCAAACTGTCACTGCACAGTAGAACAGTGCACCACCACTCCAGAGTCTGCTAAATCTTCCTGCAGGTCTTTCGCAGTTAAGTTTTGATTTGCCTTTCTGACAATCCTATGAGCAGCTCTCAGAAAGTTTTCTTGGTCTTTCAGACCTCAACTTGACCTCCACAGTTCCTGTTAACTGCCATTTCTTAATTACATTATGATCTGAGGAAACACCTTCCTGAAAACACTTTGCTATCTTCTTATAGCCTTCTCCTGCTTTGTGGGCAGCTAGGCAGCTGTTTAGAGGAGCCCATGGCTGCTGACTGTTGGGACAAGGTTTCAGGAATCAGAATATATATAAAGCTTTGAAATTTGAATCACCTGGCCTTTCCTAACAATGACTGTGAACAAACCAGAGCCCTAACAAGATAATTATGGTCTGAGACCCTGGTAAAATAAGTTAAAAGACCTCAAATGTTTTGGGGTGCCCAAACTTTTGCATGGTGCTCCTTTCCATTTGTCACTCTACAATTATACAAAACAAAAAAATAAAATACTAATCTTGCTTGAAACGTTGAAAAGCATGTTTCATCTTTAACTTCATGCCTTTTGGAGATCAGTTCATCTTCTACTCACTAAACTTTTCACAGGTATAGAAATTTTGACCAGGGGTGTCGAAACTTTTGCATGCCACTGTATAACCTACAAATGTAGTATACGTTAGTTTTTATTTCATGCCCTTGACTGCACTTCTTGTTCACTGATGGTGTGTTTTGGCCTTTAGTCTTCTTTGAACTAAGACCAAATTTCCCAGAAAGCCTTGCAATTTATGCAACAAAGAAGACAAGGCTTCTTATACCTTATTTAATTTGCTGAGAGAAAAAAAAACAACATGCAGGAAGCTACTTTTGGTCCGTCTTTCTTTTGCAATGCATTACCACTTCAAAATTTCTGTATTTGCTTTGCAATTTCAGCATTCACACACATGTTTTTTTGCAGGAAATGTGTTTTCTAGTTTGAGCAATTACTCATTTGTATGTAAGAGGGAATGGGAGATCTGTTACGTTATATGGTAAAGTAATATTTGATCAGATGAATTGCACAGTGTATGTCAAATCAGTAAACTGCAGAAATGTGTTGACTTTCAAATCTTTGATCAGCATTGAGTGAATATTATACTTTTATGTTCAGTAAGCCAAAGAGAAAGCTAGTAAGTGCTCTTTATGTTAAGATTTTTATTTCTAAACAACTATTTCCAAGGTCAAGAATGAACTGTCACAAAGAATGTGATATAAATCACTAAAATGTTACTGGCAGCATCTTAACAGTTAAAACATTTCTCTTGATCTCAGCATTACTGCTTTCTGTTCCATGAGGTTTTTCCTTCTCATATATTGGTTTATGTGTGTGTTTCACCTCATTACTGCCTTTGTTTTTTATTTGACTTACAAACACATAAAACCCCCTCTGCAACCTGAACCTGGAACAGACTGGCACAATGTGTTCTGGGTTTCTCTGCAGAAATCTGATCTGTTGACAGTGGGCTGTTGAAGACAAGGATCACAAAAATGTTTCATGATTTCAGGATTTTGTAAATGCTGCCAAAGAATAGTAATAAAGCCATGTATATTTTGTGCCTTCAGAAATATTATATTTTGTGTTTTTCAGGACTACCATGGAGAAGATTTGATAGTTTGATGAATCATCTTGAAAATGATTTATATAATAATGTTGTTGTCAATTTTTCAAGTATTCCTTCACATTCACTGCAATAAACTGTGTTTTCTAGCTGTTTACTCCCACAGAAGCGGAGGGGCTTACACTGAGTAAACGTTTCTTACTTTTCTGAGATGAAAAAGCAAACCAAGAAGAAACAGCACTTTTAGGATATGGAAGCACAGCAACTTCATTTTAAACAATTATAAAAATGGGCCACAGTGGGACCTCATGTAGTCAGTTTTCTGCCAAACATCACACATATAAAACATGATCACGGCTGTCAATGGCCTCATTGAATGCAATATGACATTTGTCAAAGCTTGTCTGTCAACCAAACATTTGTTGTTGGAAGGAGCAGTCATCAGGTCTGAAGAGAAATCCATCGAGTGTGAAGGTATCATGCAAGGTCCTCACTTTTTAAACTGCCCACAGTCCTTTACACAGAAAAAAGGCTTGCACACTGACAAAAAGAATACACACATCTATATCAGTGCATGTCTGTATACACACACATATACACACAATTGCAAAAAGCAACAGTTAGATGGACTGGCTTACATTAAACACCCACAGCTGACTGATGTAACACTGTAAATGTCGTCAGCACACAGGAGCAACCGTATAATGAAAGCACAGAGAGCACAAACACTAATGAAGTCCACAAAGATTAAGGTCACATCCAGGGCTCTGCTATGAAGGTGACAGTAAAACATTTTGGACTGGAACTTACAGTGATATAACTGTAAATGAGTTATCTGTTCATTATAATCTGAATTAAAGGAGTATTCCACCAATTTAGTATTGCACTGCTATAACACTATCAGACTTTTGATGGACAGTTTTAAAAAAAGGATCAGAATCGATGCAGCAAAACCAGAGAACCTCTGACATCATCCACAATGTGAAACGCATGCTGTCAGCTGAGTCAGAGATTCGGCTGTGTTATGCTAGCATCAGCAAATGTACTGCAATTTAATATAGTCTCAAGCAGAGATGAGGAGCGGGCTACTCTTTTCTCAGGTAATACCCCCAGATTTTTTTCATTTTCAAACTTGTAGTCTTCAGCTCCAACTGACGCTGACACAGCTCCCTCTGGGGACACAAAAGGCTTTGTACAACTGTTTCACAGGAGCAGTAGTGCTCCCCAACTCCTGGAAACAGAATGGCCATCTCTGTTTTCTAAAGCTCAAGATGACATATTCAAACTGTTTTGTCTGACCAACAGTCCTAAAGCCCAAATATATTCAATTTACGATTTTAAAAGACAAAAAAAAAGACAAGTAAATACTTACATTGAATAAGCAAAAACTTTTTTTTAAGCTTGCCCAACAGATTACTTTATTGATCTGTTTAAAAACAGTAACATTCCTGATTAATTTTCTGTTAATTATCCATTGATTGATTGACTGTTTCAGCTCAAAGGACGTTACAAACAACAAAAACAAAGTAAGAAACAATCTGAGTAAGCAATGGCGCCCCTGAGGGAGGGCCACCCTGATACAATAGCTGGCCGCCCACTGGCAAACATAATTGGAGGCTGACATCACTGTCTTTAATGCTCCAAACTTATGTTGAGTCCACACCAAATGCAATGCGAATTTTTGCGTCGTGTTACTCGCACAAGTTTGAATGCTAGAATATTTTGTGTTGATGTGCTTCATACACACGAATAACTCATGTCATACACGCCTGAAATCACTGAATCGATGAATTCCGCCAGTCGTCCTCTGCATCATATGTCCCTAGAGGATCTCAATGCTGATTGGCTACTGCGGCGTGAATCAGTCACTGAAGTTCAGATTTTCAACTCTCACGATTAAGTGTACGATGGGAAATCGTACTACTTGCTTCATTCGCGCTGCGTATAATTCACATGTTTCGCACAGTGATACATTGACTAGACATGTAATTCATGTGGTGTGAGGCTAAATTTTTTCATGAGGTTAGGCTAAATTTTGGTGAAGGAACAGCTGGCATGGTCATTTTCAAAGGGCTCCCATGAACGTTCACCTCAAGATATCGTAATGAAAATGGGTCCTATGGGTACCCATGAGTTTCCCCTAAACTTGAGAAGGCTTGTACCCACTAAATCTTTTGTTCCTTCAAATTAAAGCGGTATATTTGTCTTTTTAAAGAGCAGCAGAACCAGCCTATGCACCACATTAAAACAGGACTGCTCAGGGACTCAGACTGTCAACTCTACCAGTATTAGTCTAACACATCAAATAATTGGTTACATTAACTGTCAAATAGTAAACCAAAGTATATCAGTGTGTGTTTCCTTAAAGGTTAAGTATTCAGATCTGAAGAAAGATAGTTGATTGTTGAGTCTCATTCCCAGGTTGTCAAAGTCTCTGACCTTGGGTTGGTAGTCAGACCGAACCGCCAACCCAAAATGTCCATATTTGACGACCTCGGAACGATACTCAGCAATCAACTATCTTTCTCTAGATTTGCATACTGCACAGTTCACCTCTCCATATTATATATACATCAATCACCTTATATACTTCAGCAGAATTTTCAGTCATGGTTTTTGGTTTTGATGTGCCACCCCAAGATTTTCAGTGGCCCCAGCTTGCCATCCCTATGAAAAAATACTAGGGATCCTCTGGATGTTATGTCCTGACACAGAAAATCCATTGCTGTAAGTTAAATCTGAATAACAACAACAGCTCTCCATGTTGTGTCATACTGGATGAGACAGAATGACTTAACATCATTTCTACATTCTGTGCTTTTGTATTCTCAGACACAATCCATAACAGGTCTGCCCATTTTACCATTACACTGTGTTCCACATGGACATGAGGTGAATTTAATTTGTGTGTTTAATTTGGGATTCTCAACAATAAATTAGACCATTGTGGAATAATTCAAGCAGCCCTCTGACAGCCTTGTGCTGCATGCATGGTTATATACCGCATGCATCGATGGCTGCTTTTGCACCATAGGCGTAAACTTCAGGGGGATCACAGGGGACACGCTCCCCTCAGTGTTTAGAATATGTGCATTTGTCCTAGGGCTGCACGAATATGGCCAAAATGATAATCACTTTTAATTTGATCAGTGGTGAGATCACAATTGTTTATCACGATTATTCATTGTTGTTAGGGACTAAATATTTTTATTACACTTTCCCTTTTAAATAAACAGAGAACTTCTTTCACTTCCATGTTGTGCTACATGATTAATTAGGAAATCTTTGCATCAAAATAAGAGGTAAAATATGTTTCTTCTTCACCTGATTCAGTGCATGTCCTATGGATATGTATCTGCCGCACTTTTTTTTTTTTAAGCAGTCACGGAACCATGACGTGCTGCAGCGTCATTATCATGAGTATCTGATGTGTTATCACTGGATGATGATGAGGAGAGGATTCATGTGCACCGGTGCTCTCTCCAAAATCCAAAATACTTCTGAACAACAGATAATGATAGTTGATGATGGATGATTATGTTGTTGCCCGTCTGTAGTCACGACAGTCAGCCAGTTTTTTTCACAGGCTGTCGCTGCAGTAGAGTTCACAGCTCTTCAAAAGTGGAGGCTGACTTTTAGTTTAGAAGCACCTATTTTGATATGCAGCACAGTTTTCTATGAGTGGAGCACGCATTTTGTGGGTAGCCAAATTCCAAATTGTGATTATTATTTGATAAATTGTGCAGCCCTGATTTGTCCACAACAATACAAACATGAAATAAGTGGAGTACTCTTATTTTGACAAAATGAAAGACATTTTCATTGTAAACCGATGTAGAAAATGCACACATTTTCTGGCGGAGGACCCCCAAACCCTATGTGTGTCCCCCAGTGTTGAAAGGAAACCTACACCCTTGTTTTGCACACCCTCCATGTAGTTTCTGTCTGTCTAAGAGCCTTGAAAAAAAATGTGATCTGAATCACCAGAGAAGTTTCCTTCCTGTGTGAATGCTGCAGTTACAGGGGAGACACTGCACATTTGTCTGGCTCTCTGTGGGAGGCAGCAGCGTCGGGGCGAGTCCCCTCGCAGGTCCTCCTACTGTGTGATTGAGCTCAGTTTACACTGCAGCACAACAGATTGCCCAAACAGAGAAATGTGTTGGCTTCACTCCAACATCCACAGCTAGTGTTCTCCTACAGAGAAAGCAGCCGTAATTTAAAGACCGCATAAAGATTTGGGGCAGCTTACTGCCTCAGTTCTAAATGACTGTTCTTATGACAACTGTAATTCATGGGCTTTATGGTTTATTGGATGTACTCTGGCAGAAAAAGTATAATTGGACTTTACTGTAAACATCCCTCCCCTCTACTAGTGGGCTTTGAAATGGGATCTGTCTGTGGTAGATGGGGAAACAGCAGATTGTTTGGTATGAAGATGTACCACTCCTATTGTTTTGGCTCAGAGTTGCATCTTCTGTTCGTGTCTGTGTGGCTTTTCCTCCCACGCAGCAGAGGCACGCAGGTTTGGTGGATTAGAATCTCTAGACTATCTGGAGGTGAGATTGTGAGCGTCTAAAAGCTCTGTGATTGGTTAGGGCGGATGCCTCTTCTCTCCCCAGTGCATGCTGGGACAGGCTCCAGTACCTTGTGACAGTTAACAAGATAAGTGTTGCTGAGAATGGATGAATGGGTCACAAATATATTTACCCTGTAAATTTACTGTAACTCACCTACTCCCCAGAGAAAATAACTGCAAGGTTTGTTAGGAGCCACAAGAGGTCATTGCTGCACCATTATAGGCTTCTGCTGAACTGTGCCTCAGAAAATGATGGGCTGTGTTGAGCTGGTTTTGTTCTTCTGGTTTGTCAAATGAGGATTTAAAAAAAAAAAATCTTTAGAATTCACACACTTAAGGCCAAAAAATGAAGAAATACATACATGCGTAAATACAACAATTCTAGAGGGGACAACACTAGGGGACAATTTAATGTTACTTTAATCCTGAACTCCACCACATTTCCCAGTATCAACGTCTCAATGCTATTTCAAAGTTCTCTCCACACTGCCAGCAATACAACCCTGGTGGAGAATAAATAAATCATTGAAGTGTGTATTACTTTTTACTACTTTTTATTGTCCTGAAAGTATAAATATAATATAATGATATAAATATATCATAAAAATGTCAAGATATTTTATGGCATAAAAAAAATGTTTTAAAAAATGTAAAAAATATTGTATGATTACAAAATATAATAAAAATCACCATAGTATACTATAGCATTAAAAAAAAAATCACATAGTATAGTATGCCATAAAAATACCATTAAAACATCATAGTATAATACGCCATAAAAGTGTCATACAAAATTGTCACTTTATGTTAGGGCATAAAGATATACAAAATCGTAGTATAATATGGCATTAAAAATGTTAAAACATTCATAGTATAATATGACATGAAAATGTCATAAACATTGTAATGGTATAGTGTGGCATGAAAATATAATTAATAATCATAGTATAGTATGGCATAAAAATATCCTAAATAAAGCCACAGTGTAGCATGAGAAGAAATTTCATTAAAAAAAAAAAAAATCTTAGTATTGTATTGCATAAAAATATAATTAATCGAGTCATAGTGTAGTATGTAAAAACAAAGTCATGAAAATATTTATAGTATAGTATGGCATAAGAAAATTATAATACTATATCATAATTTATTAGTTCATTTATACTTTACATTAATAAGCTAAATCTGCAGAGCACCTAGTAGCTAATGTTGTCAAATGCAGTGGAGTAAAAAGTATACTAACTGCCTATATTTAAGTAAAAATATAAAGTGCAAGTACCTCTAAATTGTACCTAAGAACTGTACTTAGTTATAACTCACCTCTGTCAAAGTAGCAAATGAATGTGTATGCAAGTTTCAGCTTTGCATTATGTGATAACTGGTCACTGCTTTTTTAGTTGCTTAAATTTAGTTAATAAAAATAATGCCCATATTCCATTTTTACTATTTGGATTATGGAATCTATTTTGGAAGGAAAATTCTTATTTACAACCACTGTGTGAGACTCTTTTAGGGTGTGCATAAATGAAGTCAGAAACAGAAGGGGTTAAAAAAAAATCACAGCTGCTGCAGTGTAAATGCTGCCAGAGGTGACTGATTGTTTCTCCTACCTCAGGTAAACATATGTGGGAAAAAAAGAAACACTCACGGGAAATCGAGTGCAACA
This sequence comes from Epinephelus lanceolatus, assembly GCF_041903045.1. Taxonomy (NCBI): domain Eukaryota; kingdom Metazoa; phylum Chordata; class Actinopteri; order Perciformes; family Serranidae; genus Epinephelus; species Epinephelus lanceolatus. The sequence goes on from NC_135742.1 coordinate 38,845,707, forward strand.
AGAAAGAGACTCTTTCAGCTCACAGTCTGTTTCAAAGACACCAGCTGATGGTAGTGTGCTGAGCTCAAGTCACTCAAGTCTGTGCTGTAATCTGTCGCACAGTGGTTTCAATGCAGAGGAGGGAAGGATGTTTAAGATAATTGATGTTCACGTATCAAATATCAAACTTAAACAAAATGCCTGCAAACAGCAGCTGCGAATTACAGTTTTTGTTATGGAAAATATGTGAAGCAGGGTGACGCGCAAAATATAAATATAGTGAGGAAAAAATGAATAGAAACAACATTTAACAGCAAAGATTTGGTTGCTCCGTAACTCAGACCTTTATTATAGTTTAACACACAAAGCAATTTATTTCTCAGTTCAAGTATACTGTTAGTATACATAATGTAGCTGTTCAACACGTACTGCACCCTCAGAAAACAGAGGACCAGTTTGATAGCACCATTATAAAAAAGTACAATAAAACAGGATTCACACACACATTATTGTACGTAACATATTATTTTAAAACGAGGAATAAAACTGTAAAAAAAAACCTAACTTCAGTAACAGTAACTAATATCTGCAACTCTTAACGGGGAGAAACGCTATTCCATGAGCTTTCTCTGAGAGGATGATACCTGTGCTCTTGTGTTTCCTTGTAAAGGCAACAAATAACGGCTGAAACCTTCCTGTATGTGAAAGCATGATACTGTAGAACAGTCCTATGATCCTCATGTAGAACCAACAGCGTGCCACTGGCTGTGGAAGACTTAAGACACATTTCAGTAACACATACACTCATGTGTCTTAAAGAAAAGTTCAGAGCAATTTTTCAATGAATCATTGATATTTTTATTATTCAAAGGAAGAAAATAGCCCTTTTGACAAACATTAAAAAAGCTCTTAAGCCTTCAAGACTATGAGTGCGTGTCTTTGACTGCTAGCTTACAAGCAAAGGTCAGACAGAAATTTGTTGGCAGTGTTGCTGGTAGCCTACCATGTGCTACAGCTGACTAGCTAATTAGCTATCTACCCCGCAATGGTTGGTAGCTCTTTCAGCTAAGATAAGCTACCTTCTTGTACAGTAGATATGAAGAAGATATTAGAATATGATAGCTTGAAAGTTAATGTGAGATGGTTCAAAGTTTGTCCTCTTTTATGTTGTGTCTCAGACTGCTATCTGGCTGTTACTCAGCCTCTGATACAACAGTGTGTTTCTGCTTTAAGGCCTGGTCACAACTAGAAAATGGTACAGCAGAATATATTCATGTGGCTTTGCATAATATTTGGCTCTAGTAGTGATGTAGTGACTATAGTATCAGGGCTAGTTGGTAAATTGCTGTGGTTGCCTGGTGAGACATTAAAGCGCTAGCTATCTGGGCTGGTGCTAGTAGGGTAATTCCAGTGCTCCCTGAGTCCATGTTCCCAGGGTCCTTTGTTCCCCAGACCTACATATGTACTCGCCAAGACTCCTATGTTTACAAGGTTCTTTGTTTCCCAGATTTATATAGTACATAATGGGAACTTGACACAGGGTCCCATGTTCCCCAGAAACTTGCAAAAGATCAGTTATCAAACTCAAAATCTTGTTAGCTTAGCTCGATCATAAGCAGGATAAAAACTTCACGCAGTTTTTTCGAAAGACACATTTGTAGGCCTACCATCACTTCCTGTCTCATAAATGTCTCCTCTTTTGTGGAACAGTTTTACTCGAACAGAGCAGGTTAAATAAAAGTTGATGGTGCAACACAGCTGATTAGCAACGATAGCTTTTGCACAATTTGCACTCATCTACTTTGCACCAGCGAAAGGATACACTAATTACAATGATTTAATTGGAATGATTGGAAACTGCAGCAAAATGGAGCTGTTTTAAATGCTGCTGTGACCAGGCCTTTGTGCAGTTAGATGACAGAAGACGAGACAAAGAACCAATGGCACAGACTGGCTATGTCGTCCTAAAAGCAGACTATAAAACAGGAACCTACAGAGTGGATCGGTAGGCTGTAAAGCAGGCAATTTATTTTCGGCTGGACTTTAAGTTATAAAAAACTAGATTTCTAAGTGGTATTAAATTGGTCTTTAAAGATGGTGGGTGTAATGAATCTGAGTGTTTTATAAAGGCACTGAACGGGGAGAGAAAAAACGTAGATATATTAGCTTCAAAAGCAAAATATTGCTACATATCATAAAAAGAATTATGGATATATCAGAACAAGACAGTGTCTGGAAGCTGACATCAATCTCAAAGTTACCAAAGGGAGGACATAACCCAGTTCTAAATCAGTATTTTTTTTTTTTTTGTTGTTGTCAATTTTGCACAGTAACTGGAAAACTACTATCAGTGCTGGTCAAAACTAAAACCTCTTAGGTAATGCATACTATAGTGTAAATTATACGTAAATCTGTGGGTAAAATTTGCTTAAATGATTTCTAGACTAACTGAGATTGCTTCCAACACACACTGGGACACCAGTGCTCACAAAGGATGATAGTGCGACTCCTCTTTGAAATGTGGCCTAATCAGATTTGATGCAAAGACTACAGTCCTTGTTCGTGTAGAGCAATTTGAGAGAATATATGCTCCAGTTATTTAAAAGAAGGCTTTGGGGCACTCTGAGGCGTCTCAGTATGTGATAGTTCAGCCTCGCTGGATTAGTTTTACAGCTGAATCAAGCAATTAGCACTTGTAATTTGTGATGAATGGGCTGTTTGCTTTTTGAGGACTTGTTTGTGCCGCAACTTGATTTGTAAACTCCTCAATTAAGATGTGAAACTTCAGCTTGAATAACTGACATGCAACAGAAATGCTCAGTTTGTCTGTGGAACATAAACTCAGTGTATGTGTGTAAGAGGCACTTTATGAAAAGTGGAAGAACACTGACTTTATTTCCAAAGACAGACCACTGCTATTGTTATCCACGGTTCCTCTCAATCCTCAGGCGACCTGCCACTGACAGGGAAGCTTTGAACAAAAAGTGTTGCAGCAGGGTTCTGTTAAAGTGCTGCACTTCAAAGAGGACACAGTCTTGATGACATTCCCCAACACTGCAGCTTGTGTAAAATACCTGCCACTTCCCGGCAGGTTTATTTCATCACTCATTTAAAAGAAAAAAGTTACAAGGCACAAGGATAGCATCACCAATCTTTTGTTCTTAACATGGAAGTGTTGGTAAGGCTGTAGCTGCCTCTGTTTGGACCGGAGGGGGAAAACAATACTTTTTCAGCCGTGGGGGAAGGAGGGCTCTTCCTAACAGAAGGGGAAATGTAACAAGATATTTTGACCAGGGCAGGGCTGACAGGGGGAATCCACCACAGATGGAGATGCGGAGTGGTTGGTGGGTTTCAGATGGCCTTCCTGCAGGAAGGGGGACTGCCAGTCGACTCATCTCCTCTGCTTTGTCTTTACCTGTGGGTCACCTGGTTGTTGAGGAGCCCTGGGAACGTCTGTTCTGTTTCGATGCTTAATGAGCCACCTAGCAGAGACAGACAAAGTTACCGTCGCCACACTTTTTCCTTGTCTCACATCTGATACCAACACTTTCAGTAAGCTCCAGTGATAAATGTCAAAGATTTCTGCCTTGCTAAGTGCTCAGACTGCACTTCAATCAGCATATCAGATAATAAATCAGAACATTAAGTATACTTTATATTGTTTCTCATAGCTGTAACCATACATATTGTAATATATATACAGTGGCATGCAAAAGTTTGGGCACCCCTGGTCAAAATTTCATTTACTGTTAATAGTTAAATAAGTAGAAGATGAACTGACTCCCAAGAGGCATGGAATTAAAGATGGAACATGCTTTTCAACGTTTTAAGCACGATAAGTGTATCATCTTTTGTTTTGTACAATTTTAGAGTGAAAAACGGACAGGAGCACCATGCAGTTTAGGCACCCCAAGAGATTTGAGCTCTCAGATAACTTTTACCAGGGTCTCAGATCATAATTAGTGCTATGGCTTGTTCAAAATCATCATTAGAAAAAGCCAGGTGATGCACATTTCATAGCATTTGTAAATACTCTGACTCCTGAAACTTTGTCTCAACAATCAGCAGCCATGGGCTCTGAAGGCTATAAGAAGATAGCAAAGTGTTTTCAGGTAGCTGTTCCTCAGTTCGTAATATAATTAAGAAATGAGAGTTAACAGGAAAAGTGGAGGTCAAGTTGAGGTCTGCAAGACCCAGAAAAGTTTCTAAGACAGATGCTCATAGGATTGATAGAAAGGCAAATCAAAATTCCCATTTGACTGCAAAAGACCTGCAGGAAGATTTATCAAACTCTGGTGTGGTGGTGCAGTGTTCTACTGTGCAGTGACACCTGTACAAATATGACCTTCATGGAAGAGTCATCAGAAGGAAACCTTTCCTGTGTCCTCACCACAAAATTCAGCATCAGTAGTTTACAAAGGGACATCTAAACAAGCATGATGCTTTCTGTAAACAAGTCCTGTGGACTGATGAAGTTAAAATATAACTTTTTTGACGCAATGAGCAAAGGCATGTTTGTGGAAAAAAGGGTGCAGAATTTCATGAAAAGAACACCTGTCCAACTGGTAAACACGGAGGTGGATCGATCATGCTTTGTGCTTGTGTTGCAGCCAGTGGCACAGGGTGTGTCTTATACTGCCAATAAAGGGCGCCTTGGTTTGTCGGTGCCTGACGCCTTGGGCCCCTGACCAATTGTCAGCATTTGTCAAGTTGGGGGTGAGTCTGGGTTGAAATAATACTTACTCACTGCCCGCTTACAGGCTTTTTCCAGAGCTTTCAGCTACATTTCATAGTCTTCATCTGAGCATGGAGTCATACTAAGACTCCCTTCTGGCCATCTATTCTCAAATGACCAAAGTGTTATACAGGTCATTTGATGACAACTGGACCTGATCCATGATAACTGAGTAACCTCCCATCTGCTGATCAAGATCATAAGACGGGGCTGAAAGCTTCAGAAAATTGAAGTGTGCGGACTCTGAGTTAAATTCATTTTTGTCATTCTATAATTTTGAAAAAAAAAAAAAAAAGTAAAATTAATAATGATCAAAAATACATGACTGATCTCAGCAATTAAATTGGACAGTATGATATAATTTCTACTGATTATTTTAATCATTTTAAAGTTATATTTTCAGATAGACTACTGGTGTTATGCATTGACATGTATTTTGTGTTCCTAAAAACTCTTTTATAAATGTAAATTAATTCCACATAACTGCCACTGAAATTGCATTAAGTAATGTCAAAATCAATGAAACAACTGCATGTATGTTACATTTACAGTTTGAAGTCACCTTAAGTGTAAAAACAGAATTAACTTCAATTCTTAGATCACCAACATTAAAAGGAAAGTAAATGTTACAGATATTCCTCCAGATAATTGTGAGGTCTTACCATTATGGCAGCTGTACATCCACACACGATGGCCATCATATCGACATCTGCATTTCAGTATGTTATTTGAGTAGTCTGTCTCCGGTACCTCATAGTTTGGGTTAATTACTATCTGTGAGAGGGAGAACATGAACAAGTCAGGGATGACAGTCAGAGGCCAGGACTAATGGACGCTGTGTGTACATAATTTTGCTTTTTATTTAAAGAAGAGGAACAACAGAACACAGGAAGAATTACCTGGAAAATGTAATCTCCAGGTTTGAGTTCAGTTATGTCAATCCACTGGCAGTCGATGTCGTGCCTGTAGGTATCCCAGCAGCCCACAGTGATCCCCTGATCTCCAAAGTTAGCACATTCGTACCTCTTTTCAATACCTGCGATAAGACATTACAAAAGGAAAAAGTGATGACAAGTAAACCCCCTGAGAACCATTCATAACATGTTAAAGCTGCATGTTATTTCTTTTTTTGGCCACATGGGGGCAGTGCAATAAGCTTTAAACACTGACATATTATCATCTAATGAAGCTGCTTCTTAAGAAACAGACACAGGTAAACATAGGCATTTATTTGTAACCATGTTTCTATCCAACAGATGGGTGTGAGTCCAATAGTCACTCTGTTTTGGTCTCCACCAACATCTGAGAAAAATATCTGGCTTTTTAGCTGCTAAATGCTCCTCTATGTCCACCTTCTAGACGTAGGTAAACATTGTGGAGCATTTAGTGGCTGTCTGCTGCTGGTGCTGGGCAGCTATTGTCCAGTGGATTTATCAGAACACACAAAACAGCTGCCTTGTAGCTGGAAACAAGGATGAGTGCAGTGAACCAAAGACAAAACAATGAGCTGAAAGATGCTAAAAAGCTCTGTGGATCTAAAGGGAAGTGCAGACTAGGTCCTTGGTGCGTCACTAAAATTGACCCCCTTTCACATTACTGAGTCACTTGATCCACTGTGAAATAAGAAATATTGACTGATGTAGATTTAAAAGACAATTGTTGACTATGTGAGGGGTCATTCTGCCACATTTCTGAAAAGTTGAATTTTATTTATATCTTGAAATGAAAGTAGAACCCCCATTTCAGTTCTCACCTTCATCACACTCTGAGTCCTCCAGGCAAAAACTTGCTTTGTGTCCTTCTGCCACTTTGGTTCCATTGAGGCTGAACAGGTCATAGAGCGTAAACACCTCCATGCTGTGATAATGCCTACACACAGACACAGAGATGAAGTTTAGAAACATAGTCAGGTACAAACGTCACACAAAAGTACAAGTATGTCTGTTGTAGCTCTAGTACACTAAAGAAAGAGCAACGATGGCCTTTATTAAAAAACAGAACATGGCAAACTGGCATCTGCCACCTACCTCTGCCATTCAAAGGTGCCCAGGGTTTGCCAGCTAAAAAGCTGGTAGCTGTGTGAAGCTTTCAACAGTGAACTGTTCCCCCGGCCAACACAGGAACCACAAAAATGTGGGACTTTTTGTACACTGGCTATAGCTTACAGCACACTGTCAATTACAGGGCAGTGTAACATATGGAAGGGAAAAACTGCTGCAGAGACAAGACATGAGGGGGCTGAGTCATCGCTCTTTCTTTGAATTAAGTCTAATTTGAGATGTCATTTCTGAATCATTCAAATGTGTTCTTCTACTCTGTGGTTTCTAACGGACTTTATACTTGTGATGTTTAATCACGCTGCAATTTATCTTCCTTAGATACAAACTTTTAAAACTGTTTCCACAAATGATATTTGATGATGTATGTCACATGGATTTCAGTAGGCTCATTGTTCTGTAAGAAGGATTGCATAAGTGGCCTTTTTCTTTATAATTAAAGTTTTATTGAATTTTATAATGCTCTTTGTCCTTAAATATTTTTACATTTTCCTGTCACACCAAGCATTTTATTGAAATATTTTATTAATAGTGAGTAGTTAGCATCCCCCACACCACCAGATTTTCTTTTTTTTGAGGGCAGAAAAGATTTGAAACAGCATAGACATCACCACAGGACTTCAAAACTTTCAACATCCTGAATTTCTTTAAGCTGGACTAGCAGCTTATTAAAGAAACCCCTCAACTTTTTGGGAAACCCACATATTTGCTTTCCTTTTGTGCGTTTCAAGATCTATCAATCTCATGTCTATGCGTAAGTACGGCGCTAGACCCAGGAGGTGATTAGCCTAGCTTTGTATGAAGACTGAAAGCAGGAGGAAATGGCTAGACTGGCTAGTTTAAACGACAAAGTTAAGAAATACTTCTACCAAGACCTCTGTGGCTCAATAATTACATTTTTCATATCTTCATTAGTTTCATCTATAAACAAACAGAAATGCAAAAAATACTACTTCAGTCAGGACCACTTAAGGCAAAGACAACTTTATTCCCATGAAGAGTATTATATTCAGCGGTATGGCTCTGTTCTGGGGCCTCTCTGCCTTTCCTAGGCCTATGCAGAAAGCCTAAGGTGGAGAGACCACACCTCTCTGCCCTTCCACGCGCCTACGTGGAATGCTCTACGGCAGAAAGAGCACACCTCTCTGCCCCTCCATGCTCCTACATGGAAAGCCTAAGGCCAGGAGAGCAGCAGCAAAAAACCCCCGGGAACAGAACAGAGCAGCATCAATGAAAATAGAATTGACATTGATAAGTCAGACACAACATGAAGGAGGAGCTTGGATGGAGGTGGGTTGCAAAGAGCCTTGCAGAGGAAGCAGCAACAGCGGGCAGGGTGTAGACAGGGTAGGGTGCCCTGAATATGATTTGCCAATTGGTGGCATAGAGAGGAATCATGTGATCTATCAGCTGACTCCCTTCCATCAATTGGCTGCTCCATCAGTTGACTGGGCTGCTTCAGATCAGCTGATGTAACTGGGATGTGAGCTGAGCTTGACATTGTGTCATGCTTGATCTAACACTATGATTAACTTGTGGTTTTACACACAGGCCTGAAATACACACACGCAAAAGTAGGACCTAAATGTGCATCAAATGGAGAGATGTCAGAGTGAGGGAGTTGCCAAGCAGTTGGGGGTTCAGTGCCTTGCTCAAAAACTGGTACCTATCCAGATACCAGTTCACACTGCATATTTGGTCCATACTGGGGACTTGAACTGGCAACCCTCCAGTTCCCAACCTAAGTCCTTATGGACTAAGCTACTGCCACCCCACACTTCTGTGTGGGCTTCACTTTTCAGCCCCAGAGGTTGCCCCTTGGATCAAACCCTTGCGACACTGACCTGTGACAGTCATGCCACACCCAGGAGTGCCTGCCAGCTTTGGGCCGGAAGTCAGACTGGCCGTTGTTGTGGATCTGGGATGAGAAGCGCAGCAGGCGGCGATAGGAGTTGGCCGGCACCTGGCTGGAGGTGGAGGACAGACAATTCTCCTCAAACGCACACTGCAGCATGAACATGGGCCTGTCCTCCATGTAGGTGGTCTGCTCCACCACCTGAGGGTTCAACACCAGGTCAGGAGCCGCTGTGGACAGGAGGATGAAGAGAAACCACAGAGAAGCAGACAGAGACAAAACATTTTTAGAAACATAGCGGTATGGCCCTGTCATTGGCAAAAAACCCCAGAAAAGCTCAGGCACGTTGAGTAAATGAGTGGCTTCTGTTTCAAATGCAGAGCCCTTGTGATTCAGGAGGGATATTGAAGTTTCGGTTATGTAAACATTCCTCTGAGGCAGAGCTTCTTAAGAGGCAGAAATAATTTCATTTGTTGAATTACAACTGCAGAGCAAGAGTCAAAGCTTTTCAATGTAAAGGTGTGAACTGGCAAATTAAATGGCAAAGGCTATAGTCAAAGTATAATTAAAAGCGGAAATGTCAATTACTTCTTTTCTTACTCTTTCATTCATCACCATACAGCATTCAGGCTCTTTAATGGGCTACTGATGTAACATTACATGATTTCTAGGCATGTTTTCTGACCATTACCTCTCAAAAGCATTCACCACATTATGTTATAAATATAATTTGGGTATCTCACTCTCAGAGCAGGAGACTCCAGCGGCATTGCGTCCACCTCCCCTAGGGCAGCTGAGGTGGGCTCCGTGGTGCAGGCAGTGGGACAGAGACATCTCAGTACCAGAGCAGCGAACGCCACTCATCACCACAGCGTCAGCAGTCACCTCTCCTGGCCAATACCAAGTCTCCTGTTGAGAAAACATGAGCCCATGGTTCACGGCTGACAGTAGAGGGACATCCACATGCCATTAATATTGCCTTGGTGTGTGAATATGCAAAAACGATGTCGGACTCCGTAGTTTTCTCTGGACCCCTCCCAAATCTGACCAGTGATGACATGTTTAGCCGCATGTCATCATTTAATCGCTGGCTGTCCAGGTGGTGTCCAGCAAACGATGTGGGTTTCGTCTTATTAGGAGAAACGGCATTCATCCCACTTTGGATGGAGCTGCTCTCATTTCTAGGAACCTGGCAAATTTTATTAGTAATTCAAATCCCTGACAACCCAGAGTTGAGACCAGGACTCAGAGCCGCAGTCCTATACGCCTCTCTGAGCTTCTAGTTCAGTTACGCAGCCATAGTTTTCATAGTTTCATACAAACGGTGTCTGTCCCCCAACCACCTAAATTATTTAAATCTAAAATTAAACAAAGAGGAGTTGTGCATAACAACCTCATAAAAATTAAAACCTCTTCTGTGACAGAAAGACAAAACAGGAGAATTAAATGCGGACTGTTAAATATCAGGTCTCTATCGTCTAAAGCAGTGTTAGTAAACAAATTAATATCAGATAATCATATTGATTTACTCAGTCTCACAGAAACCTGGCTGTGTCAAGATGAATATGTTAGTCTTAATGAGTCCACTCCTCCCAGTCATAATAATACCCACATTCCTCGAGGCAGCGGCCGAGGAGGGGGAGTTGCAGCCATTTTTAACTCTAGTCTGTTAATCAGCCCTAAACCTAAACTAGACTATAATTCATTTGAAAGCCTCGTTCTTAGTCTTTTACATCCGACCTGGAAAACCTCGCAGCCACTTTTATTTGTTATAGTGTACCGTGCTCCTGGCCCGTATTCTGAATTTGTTTCTGAATTCTCAGAGTTTTTATCCAGTTTATTTCTTAAATCAGATAAAGTTATTATTGTAGGCGATTTTAACATTCATGTCGACGTTGATAATGACTCCCTGGCTACCGCGTTTATCTCATTATTAGACTCCATTGGCTTCAGTCAGGGTGTACATGAACCCACTCATTGTTTTAACCATACCCTCGATCTAGTTCTGATGTATGGAATTGAAATTGATAACCTAAAAGTCTTTCCACAGAATCCCTCGCTATTGGATCATTATCTGATTACTTTTGATTTCTTTTTACTCGATTACACGCCACTCAGCAACAGTTACTATACTAGATGTTTATCAGATAGTGCTGTTGCAAAATTTAAGAAAAAGATTACTCCGTCGTTAAATTCAATACCAAGTCCCTCAGTAACAGAGGTTTCCTGTACCGACTTTGATCATCTTGTCGATAGCGCCGTAGGCTCGCTGCGAACAACACTTGACTCTGTAGCTCCTCTTAAAAAGAAGTTAAAAAAGCAAAGAAAGTTCGCTCCTTGGTATAAAAAAAGTTAAAACAAATATCGCGAAAATTTGAAAGGAATTGGCGATTGACCAAACTGGAAGAATCTCGTTTAATCTGGACAGACAGTCTCAAAACTTATAAGAGGGGCCTCCGCAATGCCAGAGCAAACTATTACTCAGCATTAATAGAAGACAATAAGAACAACCCCAGATTTCTTTTCAGCACTGTAGCCAGGCTGACTGAGAGTCAAAGCTCTATTGAGCCTTGTATTCCTTTAGCCCTTAGCAGTAATGATTTTATGAGCTTTTTTAATGACAAAATTCTAACTATCAGAGGCAAAATTCATGACCTCCTGTCCTCAGATAGTACCTATCTAACCTCAAACACAGCTGTAAAACCTAATATATATTTAGACTGCTTCTCCCCAATTTCTCTTCAAGAATTGACCGCAGTGATTTCTTCATCTAAATCATCAACGTGTCTCTTAGACCCCATCCCAACTAGGCTACTTAAGGAGGTCTTTCCTTTAGTTAACACTCATATATTAGAAATGATCAATATATCCTTATTAACAGGCTATGTGCCACAGTCTTTTAAGGTAGCTGTAATTAAACCTCTATTAAAAAAGCCCACCCTGGATCCAGAGGTGTTAGCCAACTATAGACCAATATCTAATCTTCTCTTTGTGTCAAAGATCCTTGAGAAAGTAGTCGCAGACCAGCTGTGTGATTTTCTCCATAATAATAATTTATTTGAGGAATTTCAGTCAGGATTTAGAGTGCATCATAGCACTGAGACAGCACTAGTTAAAATTACAAATGACCTTCTGATTGCTTCAGACAAAGGACTTGTCTCTGTACTTGTTTTATTAGATCTTAGTGCATTTGACACAATTGACCATCAAATTCTACTGCAGAAACTGGATCACTTAATTGGCCTAAAAGGTTCTGCACTAAGCTGGTTTAAATCTTATTTATCTGATTGTTTTCAGTTTGTTGACGTTCATAATGAATCATCCTTAAGTACCAAAGTTTGTTTTGGAGTTCCGCAAGGTTCTGTGCTCGGACCAATCCTATTTACCCTATATATGTTTCCTTTAGGTAACATCATTAGAAATCACTCTATAAATTTCCATTGTTATGCGGATGATACACAGTTGTATTTATCGATGAAGCCAGAAGAAAGTAATCAATTAACTAAACTCCATAACTGCCTTAAAGACATAAAAACTTGGATGAGCACCAATTTCCTGATGTTAAATTCAGACAAAACTGAAGTTATTGTTCTTGGCCCCGAACAACTCAGAGACTCTTTATCTGATGACATAGTTTCTCTAGATGGCATTGCTCTGGCCTCTAGCACTACCGTAAGAAACCTCGGAGTAATATTTGATCAAGATTTGTCTTTTAATTCTCATTTAAAACAAACCTCACGGACTGCATTTTTTCATCTGTGTAATATTGCGAAAATTAGGCCTATCCTGACCCGAAAAGATGCAGAAAAATTGGTCCACGCTTTTGTTACCTCTAGGCTGGATTACTGTAACTCTCTATTATCAGGCAGCTCTAGTAAGTCCTTAAAAACTCTCCAGCTAATTCAGAATGCAGCAGCACGTGTACTAACAGGAACTAAGAAACGTGATCATATTTCTCCTGTTTTAGCTTCTCTGCACTGGCTCCCTGTAAAATCCAGAATCGAATTTAAAATCCTACTGTTAACTTATAAAGCTCTAAATGGTCAAGCTCTGTCATATCTTAGAGAGCTCATAGTGCCATATTATCCCACCAGAACACTGCGCTCTGAGAATGCAGGGTTACTCGTGGTCCCTAAAGTCTCCAAAAGTAGATCAGGAGCCAGAGCCTTCAGCTATCAGGCTCCTCTCCTGTGGAATCATCTTCCTGTTACGGTCCAGGAGGCAGACACCGTCTCCACATTTAAGACTAGACTTAAGACTTTCCTCTTTGATAAAGCTTATAGTTAGGGCTGGCTCAGGCTTGCCCTGTACCAGCCCCTAGTTAGGCTGACTTAGGCCTAGTCTGCTGGAGGACCCCCTATAATACACCGGGCACCTTCTCTCCTTCTCTCTCTCTCTCGCTCTCTCTCTCTCTCTCTCGTATTCTATTACTGCATCTTGCTAACTCAGCCATTCTGGATGTCACTAACTCGGCTTCTTCTTCGGAGCCTTTGTGCTCCACTGTCTCTCAGATTAACTCATATCGCAGCGGTGCCTGGACAGCGTGACGTGTGTGGTTGTGCTGCTGCCGTGGTCCTGCCAGATGTCTCCTGCTGCTGCCATCATTAGTCATTAGTCAAAACTTCTACTGTTATTATACACATACGACTATCTATCACACATGTATACTGCCAGATATTAATACATACTTTCAACATATTGTACCACAGTAGCCAGAACTATAACTATAATATTATTACTTTCAATAATGTTGTTGTAAGCTACTGTCATTACCTGCATCTCTCTCTCTCTCTCTCTCTCTCCCTCTCTCTCTCTCTTTCTTTCTCTCTCTCTCTCTCTCTCTCTCTGTCCCATTGTGTCATGCGGATTACTGTTAATTTATTATGCTGACCTGTTCTGTACGACATCTATTGCACAGGTTTCTACCGTTTTTTTCCCCCGTTAAAGGGTTTTTTTGGGGAGTTTTTCCTTATCCGCTGTGAGGGTCCTAAGGACAGAGGGATGTCGTATGCTGTAAAGCCCTGTGAGGCAAATTGTGATTTGTGATATTGGGCTTTATAAATAAAATTGATTGATTGATTGATTGATTTATCTCTGACATAATGCACTTTGATTGATCATATACTGTACACATTGTAGAACTGACCCATAGGCTAAACTGTAATGCTTTCTGATTCAGTTTCACACATAGCGAATAGGAGAGAGCAGGGCACAACCTCACATATTTGAGTTATGGCTAAATGTTACTAAAACAGTTTGAGATTAATTATTTCTTGTTTTATTATAACAACATGCACATCTCTGCTACACATGAACAGTTGTTTTATTCTGGAACAACCGAGAAGTGGTTTGTTTATGGATCTATCTATGATAGATATCAAAACATCTACACATCCCTCATCTAACCACTGATGCTTCATGAATGGAAAGATAAGCACAAAGATGGATACATAGTAGGCTATGTGTGGGTATAATATCTTTTTCTCTTTTCATCCATGATAGATTGATGGATAGATGTATGTAGATACTTATCTCTCTACCTACATCAAGGGAAAGAGAGGTATCCATCCATCTGTTAGTCTATCAACAATAATCAATGGTTGGATCAATAGATGTATATAGATTGCACTACAATGTATGAATGTTGACAAAACTGTGAACCTGTGTGCCAATAGGATACCTGACAAATTAAAATATATATTTGAGTATATATACTTAAGTATATAAGTATATCTTATTTAATTAAGGACATGAGTTCAAACTGAAAATAAGTTTTAAGTGCAAAAATAGAGAAAATATGCTGTAGGCCACTTAGCTGTACCACTGCCTTACAACTAACGCTGCTGTGTGGAAATTTTATAAACCCTAGCTAACACCTGCTGGGAGTTGGTTATGTAGATCAAAATGGTGTTGTGTTGTTTTAGGCAACAAGACAGTTGTTAAGATAATATATGGTCGGATTCTTTGACTTACAGAGACAGCTCAGAAATCGCAAAAACAAGTATGGCAAAGAAATTTACTAATGTCAGTCCAAAACGCTCTTTGTTACTGAACTCCACTGAAATACGTCCAATCTCTGTGGGATTTTGCAGGTCACTGTTTGGGCAGTATTTTGGTCAAGTGGCTGGACAAACAAAGGGATTGACCTGTGTAACAATTTACTCCGCATTAGGAGGTTCCCCACGCTCCCCTATGTTTGATATCAAAACTGACACTAACCTTTTTGGACATACTATAATCCGTTGTTGCTCACTTCATATATGATAACAGTGCTTTACTGAACACAGCTAGTCAAAAACCTTTAATTAGCTAACAGTGAACAGTTAGAACATATTTAGTTAGTGAGGTGTGGGAGGATTTCATTTAACAGTTTGCAAAAGCCTGCAATGAAGCCTTCTTTAAGCACCACGGATACTAATTTATCATTTATTATTTCACCAGCCATGTTGGAAAAAAAATGTTCCAGATGTTTTACTTAAGTAGCAATCCTTAAACACCTTAAATTGTTGTGAAGAAAGGTGGTTCTCTACATTGACCACTAGAGGGCACAGTCAGTCCTTTTAAATCCTCATGGATGGGCCATTACTTTGTAGATACATAATGGTACATATATGTTTTTTAAGTGCAACTTAAACTGCCAAATAAGGCCTATGCAACGTATGTTCTTATGAGTGAAATATATTAATGTATAATAGCACTGCCAGACAAAAAGATGACACAAATAATATCATAACATAACAAATACACCCCTATTACAACAGACAGTTGAACTTGCTTCTGCCTCAAGGTAAACCTGACATCCTATAATCATACAAAAATCACTGTTTTACTATTTCCACCCATAAAGCTCAGCTCTCCATTTCACAGCTCTGCACAAACTGCCCAAGGCTGTTTTAGGAGCAGTATAATTACTGGTGAAATGATAACCCTGACAAATCATTTTAGGCTATTTTTAAACATAACACAGCTGTGATGATAATACAACAATATTTGTCATTATCAGACTGGCAGATACTATGAAACCTAAGCTTAAAAAAATAAATTGCACACTATACTTTTGCATTTGAATATGGATTATAATAATCATTTTAACTTGCTTCTTATGAAAATATTTTTTTTATCCTCATCATTATCTCTCCTGCGAAGTCTTTAAAATTCACCCACTACAAAAATGATGATGATTGAAGCCATTTGCAATTCATTTTTATTAGAAATGAGCTAAATTGTCAGGACATAATTCAAATTAACGCAATGCAAAAGTGATTCCATCTGATATGTAGTTATAGAATTTGTAGGACATGATTGGATTGAATGGATGCATTAAACAAAATTGAGTCAAAAGTAAATCAATAATTGATTAGGTTTTAACAGAGAAATGGTTTAAGGAATTCCTCTGAAAAATCAACAACCCTTTATAAGCTCTACAACTAATCTCAAATAACCATCTCAGAACATTGTCACTATTTTTCCTATTATTAAAAAAATGACATAGGTCTTTCCAGGAAACATCCCACAGGTAATTAGTGAGAAATTATGTGCACATGGCAGTACATTTTAAGACTTTGGGGATCTAGATGTAGCAAAAAAATATTAATTTTACATGTGAAGTTTAATGAAAAACCTGGGTTAAACTACAACCTCTCCTGCCTAAGATCCTGTGCTCAGATTTGTAATGTCTTAATCTTAGTCTGAAACAACATTAATCAAAATAAACACCATTTATTGTTTTTGTTCTTAAACATTTCAGACATTTACTGACAGGCTGTAACATTTGAAGAGAGGGGTGGAAAAAAAAGGATCCTGTTACAAACCAAACAGGCTGATTCCCACCTGCTGGCTGCTGCAACTCGTACCTGGAAAGCGTTGCTGGCGAAGCCCAGGCCCAGCTGTCTGCAAACCACCATGGCCTCCATGGTTCCCCAGCCTTCACTGCACACCGTCCCCCACACCAGAGAACCGTTCCTCTCCATCAGCACTTCCACACGGCCCTCATAGGGGTTACGACCTCCACTCAGGCGCAGCTACGGGCATGACAAACACAAACACACCAACTTAAAGGATAAATCCAGGCTGTTATATGAATCAGTGATGTTTGACAGGATATTTAAAGCATGTAGCTGTTGTTTAACATCTTAAAATGGTGAGGGAAGTTTTTCTTTCTTTAACCACTACTTAATGTATCTTTCTAAGATTTAAAGTACCCTGTTACTACAAAGTAACAAACCCAGCATACATGATAACATACCTAAGAGTGCTATCACATTTAATGTCACCAGTGTTTCTAATATTTTTAACAAATACTTGGTGACTTCCACCATGCACTGGGGGGGTTTGCAGCCGAATGTGAAGACGTCGGGATGAGAGTCAGCACCTCCAAGTCTGAGGCCATGGTACTCTGCCAGAAAATGGTGGATTGCCCCCTTCCGGGTTGGGAGTGAGTTACTGCCCCAAGCAAGGGAGTTCAAGTATCTCTGGGTTTTGTTCATGAGTGAAGGTAGAATGGTGTGTGAAATGTATCTGCAGTTTGCAGAAATGCAGTGATGTGGGCGTGGTGCCGGACCGTTGTGGTGAAGAGGGAGCTGAGCCGGAAGACGAAGCTTTTGATTTACTGGTCTATCTACATACAAACCCTCTCCTATGGTCATGAGCTTTGGGTAATGACCGAAAGAACGAAGTCGCAGATACAAGGGGCCGAAATGTGTTTCCTTAGAAGGGTGGCTGGGCTCAGCCTTAGAGATAGGGTAAGGAGCTCGGAAATCCGGAGGGACCTCAGAGTAGAGCCGCTGCTCCTTTGTGTCAAAAGGGGTCAGTTGAGGTGGTTCAGGCATCTGATCAGGATGCCTCCTGGACGCCTCCAGTCCTCCCCTAGGAGGAGCTGGAAAGCGTTATACATGATGTGCAAAATATCCTCACATATGTTAACTTTAAAGACGCATTTCACTGCTGGAAAGATGGTCTTTTCATAAAACTGGGCTGTCTATGCAGTAGAAAGACAAAAATTTTTCAAGCTGATGCTATACAACCAGAAAAATAAAGAAAAAGCTGTAGCTTTTGCTTAAGAGGTAGAAAAACCTACAACTACCAGAATGCACTTCGCTGCACCACACCAGTAAGTGCTCCCGAGGGTGGTGACATTATGCAATCTTTTCCGATTTGACACAGGAAACATTGTAAAGAGCAGCTGGTCATAAACAATCTCTTATTACAGTTAAAACTAAGCTAATATATGCTTCTGAAAACATTTTTGGTGAAAAACTGACAACACAGTAAGGCTCCGATTATAGAGAAAGCATTTTAACAGCTGGAGGCTGCTTTCTGTAATCCTCTTTAATGAGAATGAAGCTTTTTGCTCGCTGTTTTTGCCTTGCTGTGCACCTCACGTTTCTGCATTCTAGGCGCCTGCTGTTTTTGCCAGAGTGCTCTAAACTCCTCGAGTTGAAAAAACTTCAACTCAGGGCGGAAAAGCACCCCACATCATGTCTGCTTTTTTCCCATTGTGTGATCAGATGATGCCTGGAAATGGCCATTATTGAGGTGAAGCTCCTGGACCAACTGGTGGTACTCCCAATGATCCACCCTCTTTTTTAGGGTCTCACGTACCCACACAAATCTCAGTTTCTCTTCGCCCAACAAACTTTTTGCCGACAGCCTCTCACCCTCAAGCGGAGCTACTGCAAGTACCCTCTGCCTGTCCATTTTAGTACCTAGCTACTTATTACAATGAAATAAATAAAAATACATAAATAAACAGTAGATTGATTACACGGTAAGGTTAGGGTAAGGAGGTGATGGGGTGGTTGCCTAGCAACAATAAAAAGACTTAGTTTTAATTTTTTTACTGGTGGCATTCTATTTAAAGAACAAAAAAAGCAATGCAGTGCGCCCTTTGCAACCTGCAAAATGCTTTCTGTGTGATCAGAGCCTAGCAGAATCTTGGTTCATATTTGATCAGCACTGCCTATTTTTACTGTTTGATCTGAGTTTAAGAGAGAGAGAGGTGGATTTATCTCTCAATTTGCTTCTATACTTTTTGTGTCCATGGTGGTGGGCACATGAAAATTTTGAAATACAATCTGTAGTTTGAGCAACAGCCTGGGGGCTAGTGAAAATTTGAGGTGGGAGATGAACAGGAGGATCTAGGCACTGGTAAGATGGAGAGAAGTTTACCACAGTTCATTTACACATACTACCCCAATTATTATGACACAAAGCTGGTTGAAAATCAGTGAAGTATCCCTTTCAGTGGTCTGCAGCAGGCCCTATGTATGCATAAAAGACACTGAAAGAGTAGTGTTTGTGCTCACCGACTCCTGGAAGCCCATAGCAGGAACGTTACATCTAACGGCTGCATCCTCCTCATGGCTGCAACCAATAGCCTCCTTGTTGAAGAAGCACTCTGTGATGGACTTCTCAAATCCAGAGCACTCCACCTCATTCATATGCACAGGGCCCATACCTAAAAAGTACAAAGAAAAGACACTGTTTAGAAAGGTTGCTTCCCATTGAAACTGAGAGGGAAAAACAAATGGTTATTATGACTGAGAGATGTCTGTGTTGTGTCTTGATTTCATGTCTATTTACCATCTCCATAGAAAAATACAGCTCTGGTATAAAATTAAACTAGAATTACCGCCTCACGGTTGTATGCTTCCACCAGCCAGTCAAGTTGCAGTTTACATTTGCGTCTGTCTAGACTAATACGTAGCCATAACAGTAGACAATGCTTCAAATATGGATGTTGCTGCAAAGAAGTGACATATTCTAAAACGTGGATGCTTCATACACGTCGTCTACCTGACAGCACAGAAGATCTATACACTCAGCAAAGTTTCAGGGTGAACACCCAAGATTAGTGTCACCAATTCAGTTTCTGACCAACTGTCTCCTCTTCTGTTGCTGTCTTATGGTGTTGAATAATGGCCAGAAAAGTGTTTTTTTTTGCAGAGCATTATGATGACTCAGTGATACTGAGCTTTGACTTTTTTTTTATCATTTTATCTTATTAGACATGTGTGTGAAACTTTGTCATAAAAAGCATATGAATTCTCGCGTTACAGCTAAAAACATTTTTTGTGAAGTCACATGGACCTTTGAACACCACATTCTAATCAGTTCATTGTTGAGTCCACGTTTGTGCCAAATCTGAGAAATTTCAATGGATGTAAGGTCACAGTGACCATCATTTTTGACCACCAAAACCTAATCAGTTTACCCTTGACTCAAAATGGACGTTTGTGCCAAATTTTAAGACAATTCCATCGAGGCATTCTTTAGATATGGGAATCATGAGAGTAAGATGGAAGAGAGGTGACAGTGACCTTGACCTGTGACTGCCAAAATATAATTGTTCATCTTTGAGGTCAAGTGGATGTTTGTGCCAAATTTGGGAAAATCCCCTCAAGGCATTCTTGAGATATAGCATTGGACAAACGGACAAACAGGTGGAGAGACAACTGGAAAACATAATGCCTGTCGGCAGTGCAGAAGCATGAAAATACAGCTCTGGTGTAAAATCCAGGGTTGGGGTTAGGAAGGGGAAGGACGGATAGCAATAACAGTTGTCACCACATCATATCAAGTACCATAATATTGATTGCCTATGATCATATGACCTTTACATGAGAAGAAAGGATACCATAAAATGACACTGTGACAAAAAATGCTTCACACTATCCTCACAGAAATAAAATCTGTATTACTGCCACACACATCTCTTAACACTTCCATGCTCACAACATGATTCTTATACAAGTTAATAAAGGTTTTTATTGTGACTGCACCCTCTGACTGGCTCCATTCACTTTATCCTGACCTCTTCACAATGACACTTAAGACTCTGATAATGAAAGATGAGTACTCATCGGAATATTCAAAACAGCTTTGATTGATGCTTCATGTGCTAATCAGAAACACATTCATCTATAATATTCTTCTGTGAAATGTTTACCATGGTGTACTGTTACCATCTGAGCTTTTTATTACTTCCATCTGAGCTTTGTTTTTCTCCATGAAGGGTTGCAGAGAGCCACTTGATGAGAAATCATGATGGAAAATAATTTTGGAAAAGGAAGATTCATCCATTTGTTTCAAAATTTTCCATGTCTAATATTACTGGAATGTGAAACGCGTCCCTGTTTATGAAAAAGGGAGCAACTCCAATAAGAGACAGAAGCCCTGTGCTGTATACGGTTGTTATTGGTGCACCCCTAGAGAAAATGTTACTTTTTTCCATAGTATATCCCTTATAACAGGGGAGCTGGGCTTTACAACACCATATAACCCAGGTGCTAGATATCTGCTGAGTGTGTAATTTAGAAGTGGGTCATTGGCACATTTTTTGTTGGGTGGGGGGTCCCAAATTCCAAACCTGCCGTAAACCTCTCCATGCAGCCGGTGACAGAACCCTGCTGGTACACTCTGGGGGGAGACTCCTCAGTGGAGACTATAAAGTGAGACTGCTTTGAGTGAAGGCCTCCATTAGATAATAACTAGACAGGGTGGGGGTCTTCTTCTTCTCGACCCAGCACGAGCTTTGCCTTGTACATTTCAAAATAAAATACCAACCAATATTAAAATGTGACACCTAATCTGGTAAACAAATAAAAGGGGAATTCAGGTTTATTACAGCTTGGGTATTAGTTTTGCAGTTTTGGCCATCGTTATAATAACATCATACAAACCAAAGTAATTGTCTACGTTTGGTATGGAAACATGACTACAATGAAGCCTGATGGGGCAGGAACATAACTGGCCTACTAAGAGTTATCTTAATGCATAAAACAAACAAATGGTCTCAAAAATATTTTGGCAAAAAATATTTGCAGTAATCCTTTGGCCGTATCATTTATAATTATATAATCTATTTTCAATTAATTTACCAGCACAGATATTAAATACTAAAGACATTAAAGCAGGGTGAAAAAAGGAGTGTCAGTTATGAAGGGAGGGCCAGGAGAATGAAGAGATTTGTTTACAATAATCTAAATGCAGTCACAGTACCTGTCTCTGTTAGCCTGCAAATTAATATCTTCTTCTTATTATTATTTATTTTACTTTGCTTCCATTGCATTTGGGTGGAGGCAGAAACCTCAAAGACAGACTCAATAAGACATCTGCATACCTATTATACAGAAACTGCCCAGCACCGAACAATAGACAGCGCAGTTAGCGGTTAGCTGGTAACCATGGTGGAACATTTAGCAGCTAAAGAGCCAATATCTCCCTTAGGAGTTGGTGGAGACCAACACAGAGCTAAAAGGAGGGTGAATACTGGAATTTCAGTTGTCAATAGATTAATTTAATTGATGTAACATGCTGGTAACATATTACCATAACAACTAGCCTATGTAATGTGGTAATGAATAAATTGTGTTTACAGCTTGATACACTATACCCATTTGGCCAAAACAAGAATGCAGCTTTAAAGGAGTACAACATTTAGAACATATCTAGAGTCTGGGGCGGGATAGTCAACATGATGTAGCTGAGCAAGCACTAACAGCTTATGGTGCTAACCAAGCCCCCAGAAACAGTGCCTGGCTTTGGAGCCAATTTGAAATAGTGGCCAACCATGGAATTATAACTTCTAGGTCCCTCACATGATGCCATGGGGCCCAGACAGACTTTTCCCCACAAACTTACGTTGTGAAAAAGACATCTGGAAGTCAGTAGAACAATTTGTTCATTCAATCAGATAACATCTGGAACATCTAGAAGAGCCGCACAATTAAATTGTTTTATCCCCATTAAGGTAGCAGAGGGCTAAACCAGAAGTAGCCGCTTGGCCAGCCAAAGTCTCTCGCGCCTGCTCTACTGGCCCAATGACGCTGAAGCAGAGCAGAAGATCCAGGTAAATTCACACCTGGAAATTGAACTGTTCTGGCTTCATGCACCACTAAGCAACTTTTATAGGACTGAACAAGACCCCACCTCTGACACTCTATCCAGTTCTTTTTATACATCCATGGTGCTAACCCAATAAATAAAGTGCTAACACAGAAAAGAATGCTGACAGAGCTAACGCTTACATTGTTACCTACATATAGTAAAAGTTGCACACAGAACCTTTAATGTAAAAAACCTTGTTCAGTAGATAGAGCTACCTTTTATGTCCCAGCATCTGAAGAGAGAGTAATGGTATACATTTCAGTACAGACAGTCCAGCTCAGCTAGGCGTGCCTTATCTCTTTTTTTCCTCAGTGACTAACTTCCAAACTCACTAGAATTACTTAAGAATCTTCATAAATCCTTACAGAACGATATTCAAGTTCATACCAGCTCAGGAACGGATTCCCATCCTCACAGACCTGCACAATGTAACTAATCCTGTTCCACCGAGCTAAATCACTTTTACCATCAGGTCTGTGAGTCCATGACACTCTGCTCAGTGGCACACAGGGGTGATATGGGGAGGAAAGCTTTAAGGATAGAATTACTGCCTCAAATGTTTGGGATATGTGGTTTTGCTACAGTCATAACCTTCCATCCTGTCCCATGTAGGCAATATACATGCACATTTGTTCCAACAATAAAGACTGCCATTCTGAGCTCATTGGCATGAGACCGTTTCATGTCTAGTGTACACTTTGTCCAGGCTGTTTCTGCTCACAATCCATTTCTTTATCTTTTCCCATTGGTTGCATTGCACAGCTGATTACCACAGAGGTGGAAGGTGTTGGAGGAGGCAGAGAGCAGCACTTTTGCTTAGATTAGTCTTATTTCAATGTTGCAGTTTCAATCAAAAAGCCCTTAAAATCAATTTTCCTTTCCCCTTTTCATTATGTTTTGCCCCAAGATCTGAAAGTGTAGTGAGGAGCAGCTGCAAAAAGAGTCATTTCTCTTGCACAAATAACAATGAAAATGGAAAAGGAGTATACCTTGTCCCAGGCGACCTCCAGACAAGGCCTCTATGGCCGTACCGAAGCCCAGCTCTCGACACACCACGGTGGCAGACAGCAGGTTCCAGTTATCATCACATATGGTGCCCCACTCTCCATTTTTCAACACCTCCACTCGGCCCTCGCCTACGATGGCCCCACCACGAAGACGAACCAGTGGTTGCTGTAGAGGAAAAAGAGACACTGTAAAACACATGACTGTAAAAGCTAAAATGTTCAAATACTAAAACCACATTTTTTGTATATTCTTTCATAAATAATAGACTCAGGTGAAAGTTTGGAGCCTCAGCTTTTCCTTTTCTGTGATGAGAGAGCTGAGTCAGCAGACTGAGTGACTACATGTTTACAGAACATGCTATTAATGTGGTTCTCCCATTAACTGTTTGGACAAACTGGAAGTGTTTAATTTTACAAGTAAACACATTAGTGGCAGTTTAGTCTGATGCAATGTTTGGTATTCACAAAGTAAAGCCCAGGCATCTTAATGTGTGGTAAGTTCATCATTTATTTAACCTGGACCCTATTTTGTCTAAATGATTAATGGGGACAACAATTTTTTAAACTGTTCCAGTATTGAGTGAGAAGCCTGTAGATGTCAGTGGCAAAACAGCTGCAATGTAACCACTTGAGCCACCACTTGCACCTTTAATTTACATCGACTAAAAGTGCTTGTTTTTGCCACTGACAGGCTCACATTATTTTAAATGTCTGACAACACTATGAAAAGGATCCCTACGAAGGTCGACCTTATTGTTCAACAGTACCATCCTTTTTATTTGACCTGAAACAGCCCTCAAATCACAATCACCAATTCTACCAGAATCCATTTAATTAAACAGTCATTTTAGCATGTTAAGAGCCAGCATGTTTTCACATTCTAACTGGGTGAATTAAGGCCCACTTTTGGACCACGACCCACCAGTTGGGAACCACTGAGTTATTATAGCTATATTAGCTGCAGGTAATTAGCCATGAATTCACCCAACAATCATCAATGGTGCTTACAGGCGTATTCAGCTCATGTTAATGTCTTTATTGCATTATGTAAGATAGCCCACATGATGTCTACATAAAGTGTCATTAATTACTAATGCAGCGCAAGATCATTAATTACTTGCACTGCATTAGTAATTAATGTAGACTGGGGAAGTTTTCATTTATTGCATACGCATATGATATACTGTATAGCTGTACTTGCTTATGATGATATAATAGGACAAAGTTTACAAATCTTTAGTCTTTTTCTGGGGGGAATCCCAGAACCATGGCATGTTTGGTCCCCCACAGTGCTGACTCCTTGGCTACAGCCTTGCAAAGCCTTCACTATACTTTCACACCGGCAACCAGGCTGCAGACAGGATGTGTCAGCTTTGGGGTTTTTTAATGGTAAATATCTGGTTTAGGGATAAAATTCCTTTGACTCAGACTTGTTAAGTGTGTTGGGAGATTTACTGGGACGTGATGTCAGGCACAGCGCTCCCAACCTGGCACTCAGCTGTGGAACGTGATAGAGAGCATGCAAGCTCAAACCTCACTTTGGAATGTGGATGGAGTCACAGATAGAAATTCATGTCAGCTCAGTGGTGCACTAAATATTGCTAGTACTTCTTGGCTTGATTTGAAGGTTGGTGTTGTTGTCTACAGGCTGAATGAGTTTCACATCCCCTGAAACCTTAATGCAAAACAAAGCCTGTTTAACCCCCAATAGGTTTAAGTAAACTTCCCTCTTTCACCTGCTGTGGAGGTCAAAGGTCAGAATCAGGAAGACAGCAGCACGTCTGGAGCCAGTAAGTGAAGACTCACTAAATGTTTGTGCCAAGGAAAAGTTTCTTTGTGACAAAATCAAAACACTATCCACTCTTAAAAACAGTTATGTCAAAGTCTCTTTGAGCCACATGCATGTGTAAAAGCAATTATTTTGCACGCACACATCAAAGCATTACACCCACATATGACTGCTAAACAGGTCATTCTGAAACCATGGGCATTAATCTGCTGCTATAGTGTCCTCCACTCTTCTGGTTTCAGGCTGTCCACCAGATTTTGGAACCTGGTCAGAGATTTGCTCCAAACTCAGTCACACAAGCATCAGTGAGGTCCAACACTGTAGTTTGGCGATTAGGTCTGACTCACAGGCAGCTGTCCCATTCATCCAAAAGGTGCTGGATGGAGTTCCACACTGGAAAAACCATTTCTTTTATAGACCTGGGGCGCATGGGGGTGTCTTCATGCTGAGACAGGTAAGGGCCTTCCTAAAAGTTGGGAGCACACTTTGGTGTAAAATATCACTCTTCCCTTGTCTTGTAATAAAGTTTCTTGTCCTTGTCTGTTTTTTAGTGAATAAAACAAAAAACTGTGTGCCCTTTTTTAAGCACTTACAGTGTAAAATGTGTTAAACTTCCCTGCTGATGCAGTTTTACAGACTCTGGACCCCAGTTTTCATGCTTAAGGACATATGAGAAGAATAAAAGTTAGCTGACATTGGCGTTGCTTTCTGGAGATACATGTTGTTCCTTGCCCTGTCCCAAGAATTTTACTACATAATGTCATCATTAAAACCCCAAGATGACAATAATTCATACTGATGAGAAGTGTCCAAAGCAGCTGCAGCTCACAAAGTGACACAAAGTACCGAACGTCAGTGTTGGCTCCATGTCTAACCAAAACATCGAATGGCCCTCCCTCTGCATTAGAGCCAGAGAACTGAACTGAAACAGTGCAGTGTTTACCATTTCAGTTGACTGATACCATCTGTAGACATCACACAAAATTAATTTGCCACTAACAGAAGACAGCACATCTTACTGTTACAGTGGCTCATTACACACGGACAATTATTTTTCCAAAATGAGTGGAAGTTATTTGATCTGGAAAAGCCCAAGTCTTAATAAGTAGAATACAACAGTTAAAGTAATTATGTATTGAAAATAAAGTATTAATAGTCAGGTGTGTGTATTGTGGATTGACTTTAGAATAGACCCTACCTCCTGTCTGAAGGCCTTCCTGAATCCCGTCATTGGCGTTGGAGCAAAGTCTCTGCCGGGCACACAGCTCACCACAACAGGCAACCCTCCAGCACAGGTCTCATTGGACTTCAGTGATGAAGCCTGGCCCAGTTTACAGCTGGACAAATGGGCTTCATTGCCAGTGCAGTTCACAGAATAGTCCCAGTATGTAGGCTTTCTCCGGCGAGCAAACATCCTGGACAGATGGAGGAAAAGGAAAGGAGACCAATTAAACTTTGATCAGCTGAGAGTTGTTGTTTTTTTCAATATTGTAGATCAGACACACAGGATTTTTTTTAGATGTTTTATTCGTCTTAAATGTCCTTGATTACAAATAAAATAATAAGTATAGTTCTACAGTCTTTAAGGAGGCTTTCACATCAGAAACCCAGGCCTGTATCAAAATACACTTGACCCCAAAGTCTAGTTCGTTTGATTAGTGTGAACACTGTGTACCATGTTCAGGCACAGAAGAGGGTGGTCTCGAGTATGGTTCATGTGTACTTGTTAGGACTGGGCAATATGAAGAAAATCAAATATCACAATATTTTTGACCACATACCGTGATATTGATTTTATAACAAAATTGGAGGGGTTTACTATTGGTGCTTTCACAAAATATTTACACAGGTATCACGATATTAGGTCTCATATCACGACATCAATATAATATATATATTGCCCAGACTGCTATTAACACGGCTAGCCGTGTTGCAAAGGCATCTCTCAACACCGCCGGTCTCCTTTAAAAAATCTGCATATGCTCACAGTAGGCACCTATCTCATCCTCTGAGCTGCAAAAAAGCTCAAAAGAGCGAGATATTTCTCTCAGCAGTTGGTGGAGACCAAAAACAGAGCTAAAAAAGAGTAAATATTGGATTAATGTCTGCTGGATGTGTAAATAGGCAGTTACTTTGTACATTAGCACAACAACTTCTGAGGCCATATGTCAGTCAAGTGTGTGATGTTGATCTTGTAATGGAGTTCTGTGACCAAGTGGCAAAAAAGAGATTAAAGCACATGATGGTTTAGGTCTGTACTGTTTTCTCAATTCAGTTTAGTCTACGTTTTTATTTCAGACCAAGTACCCTGATATTTGTGAGTGTGTGAAAAAATTCTGATTTCATTAACTTGCTAACAGGCACCTCATCAGGGGACCTGCAGTTGAATTTGTGGACCTGCTGTTTGAGAAACACATGACATTTATCAAAATTTGGAGTGAAATTATTACACCTATCACAATGCTTTAACTTGGCACCATAGACAAGAGCAATGACATTAGCACATTGTATAATTAGAAGCAAAACTGAAAGGTTAGCTAACAGCTGGAGAGTTCACAGTCATCCATATGAACTTGAACAAACTGGGGTTAATGACTCTTTCAGGCCTGCTGGGGTGCTAATGTCTTTCTCTCCATTTATTAGTGAGCCCATATTATGTATTTAATGAGTCTCATTTGCAGAATGGCATATCCTGTCCTTGTGTCCCATGTCTGAGGTGTACGTGAGAAATGGGATTAGAATGGGACAGGCAGCATTTGTTTTTCATTTGGGAGCTGGCGAGAGGGACGCTGCAGACTGGAAGCTCTCCAGAACTAATGTTCTAAGCCAGTGGACTGGCTCCACTATCTCCTCAGATGAAATCTGAACACAGCCGTGATGCATATCAGTGCTGTTCACATGGAGTGATGATTGAATAAACTGGTGGTCCTGAGGCTGTGAAAGTTGACTTCTTACCAAAATCCCTTAACCTAGCTTAAAATATGATGACACACTCATACCAAAGATGTGTTTTTCAGTACCCTTGATAAACCTAAATGTCACTGTTACACTACTAACTTTCTGCTTGAAATGAATGATAATGCACATCAATGTGGGCCTTTACATACAGAGAACTTCAGCAGTTTTTACATGTCAGTGTACATTTTTTGTCAAGGCTTTTTCTACTCCTGTGCCTGTGAAAATAGTTGTATAGTGTCTTACGTGACTCTGAAGGAACTCAAATGACACCACTTGAGTCATCAAATCCATAGTGTTGCGTATGGTAGGTGTAGCAGTGTTTTGGAACTTGACCCATACTAAGGACAAGGGTGGAGCAGAGTTTTAGTTTTTTTCATCCCATTACTTTAATGTTTTGGTGGTTGGCTTGTTTGTTGTCTTACAGGGAGTAAAATTTGAGGGTGATGTCAATGTGACATCAGTTAGACATTAAAAACTCTTACATCAGACAGACATTAAATTTTAACGAGAATGAAAATCGGGTTGACAATATTTTCAATGTCTAACAATGCTGGATTTTCACATTGTGTGGACTTTAAAATTACAGCATTCTGCAGCTTCTCCATACCTTACCACTGAATGTCATTACTCTACATCGAGATGAAATTAGCATAAGATGCTTGGAAAATGGTGACTTTGGTTACTTGACAACACAACTTAAAACCAGGATATTACCAACATCATCTGCATTAGACATTGTCCTGACATTGGATTTCGGTCATTCCACGTCACATCCTAAATTCAACATAATATCAACATCATGATGTTGGTGGCCAGCTGGGGTTGATATTGATTTTGTCTCAGTCCTTATCATGTTAGCTTAGCGCAATTTGCAGCTAGCCTCCACCACAAGGGGAGGAATATGCATACCTGCCAACTCTGAGACCTCAAAAAATAGGGAGGATTTAAAAACCAAAGCAGGGGGCTGCAGTTGCCCCCCCAAAAAAATGGAGTTTCAGAATCTTTGTTTGGTGCATTCTGGTGACGTTTAAAGAATGGAAATAACAAAAGTATTGCAACAGCCTTTTTTTGTTAATTCTTTTAATGTGGTTTAGAGTTTTGGTTCAGGGCCCTGGTACTCAAGCAGAGTGCCAAGAGGAGGGAGGGGGGGCCAGGCTGTAGGCTTGTCCAGGCCAGCTGTCACCCCTGGCCCTCACCCACCTGGATCCCGAATGCCTAAGCAAGGCGGAACGGCAGGCTCATGGTCTCTTGAGGACCACTGGATACCTGCCGCAGCAGAGGAGGGCAAGCCAGGTCCAGGGAGCCAGGGAGAATTTGGACCCTTTGAGGAAACCAAATCAAATCAAAAACGGAAGTCTCCCAGGAGAAATGGGAAGGTTGGTAAGTATGGGAACATGTCTGCCTGTAACTCCAAAGTTATCTTGCTCATATGTTGTGTCTTTTGAGCTGACTTGCTAACATAAATTCAGGAATCACCTCATTGTCAGCAGTTCCAAGGTGCTAAGCTAGGGATTAAAGGTCAGTAAATCCCTCCATTTTGTAGTTTAGCTACTTTAAAAAGCACAACATCCTGTTTTCTATTTTTATGGGTGTTTAATACAGAAGTGAGAGGTGTGAGTGTGTTCACTTGTTGTTTTTAGAGGCACCATTGACAGAACTGGCTTTCAATATTAAAAGTAATTTAATTGGTTATCTAAATTGCTCCGTCTGCATTTCTTAAATCACAATTCTGACTCTTTGACTTTCTCTCTGTATTTCACAAGTGTCCCACCTTCATGGATCATCACTGTAAATAATAATAAAAATTAGTAACATAAAAACCACTTGAATAATATCCTGGGTACTATACTTGTATTTTTGTGGCATGAAACTGAAAATGTCGAACTTAATAATTATCAATAATAATTAATCATTTAATTTAAATCCAGCATTCTTCAAGTGACTGGATAAAGCTGAGCTACACAGGAGCATCAGCACAGAAGTTCACTCAGGATTATGAAGCTGCGGCAGCTCTTGGCTCTGTGTCATCGCCGTTTCAAACGACAGCCTGTAATAACACACGTTTCATGGGGCCGAAGTGGGAGCAGACTGACACGCAGATGGAAAGTTAGGGAACCGTCGTGCTCCTCTGTGGTTACCTAACGCGAAGGAAACTTCCAGCCCAGGCACAGACACTAAATTCAAGGTTAACCTTAGTGCTGGATGTTTTATGGTAGGCCTTGATTAACCTGTGGCTATTTGGCTGCAAGCTTCCTCACGTAAGCAAGATTTAGATCCCTCAGTAGTGGCTCATGCCTTATGACAGCTTTCTGGAATGCACTAATGTTGGAGATACAGGAGTCAGGTTGGCTTTAAAGGTGTAAGGGCCAGTGATGTCAAGCATTTGATCCACACATTGGAACATGTACCATTTGGGGTTATTCCAATGTATTTTAACCCTTTAACAGCAACTTTTGGTGGTAGTGTTCTTAAATCTTAAGCAATGGACTATGTGATGATTAGTTTTTACAGATTTATTACACTGTTGGGCTGCTACAAGGTATGGAGACTCCATATTTTGAAGGGTTCAGTTGTGTGTTTTGCTGTGAACTGAGCCAGGATTAATGACCACAAACTAGTTGTTTATGGGAGGTTTAGTGTTAGGTCCTGACGGCAGAACAGATGGTGGTAAAAGGTTAACAGAGTATATTCTGTAAAAAAAAACTGATTTAAGTCAGGGCCTTGATGAGCTGACAAAAAAGTTTTAGGTTTTGAGTGTCAGCTTGAGGTCGGAAAAGTAACCCACCACGGAGTCAAATTATTTCCACTACGGAACTTGACATCTCTCAGTAGAATTCAAATGTCAGGTGAAACGTTTAGTTTCAGTGAACTGACATGAGGCCCTTACAGGACAGGCTGCAAACCAAGGCTGCATTACAAAACATACCACGCAGGCAGCCACCGCTGGGTCCCAGACATCCAACCCCCGGAGCACCCAAAAGCCCCAGGTTCTTTTAGTAGTATCCTCAGTCAAAATGGAGTTCAGCAACTTTTGTTTTAGTTGATATGGTCGAAACACCCAAGTGAAAACATGCACTGGTCAGTTTTGAGATTTTGGGCAATTTTGCTTCCAAAACATGTGTATATTCAGACAAGTGTAAAGAAAATGTCCAAAATACACATTAAGGTGTTTATTTTAGTTTTCTTTGCATATTTAAACATACAATTTTAATAAAACTTGTAATTCAAAAAAAAAAAATTCATCTCATGTAAGTTATCAACAGGGGATGTCATGGAGAGATCTATTAGTTTAAATTTTGCCTGGATACAGCTTTGGAGGAGGAGCCCTGTTTATTCCTATGCAAGTTGCTCAGTGGCACACAAAGCCAAAAAAGCTCCATTTCCCCGGTACAAAATTACCCGGATCTTCTGCATCGTGGGGCCCAAAGAGCAGGCGCACCAGATATTTCCATGGGCCAAGTGGCTACCTTCTGGTTTAGCCCTCTGCTAAATTTAATGGGGATAAAATGATTTAACTGTGCGGCTCCTGTAGATTTTCGAAATGTTATCGCACTGAAAGGAACAAATCCTGATAGTGAAACAAGTGATTTCACAGGAGTTGCAACGTTCAAAAAATTGTATCCACTGATTTATGACTCTTTTGTGATGTAATCTATGGGAAGAAGTGTTTTTGGGCTCCATGGCATCACATAAGGGTCACACACTTTGGCCACTATGTCAGATTGGCTTCAAAGTCCAGTACTGCTCCTGGGGGTTTGGGGGAAACCCCCAGTCTACAGTTCCTCTCAGCTCTATGAGACATTTAAGCTTACATTTATTTAGTTATCATTTATATTTAAACACCTTTAAGCTCATCGTATGGATTTCATGGCCCTGTGACTTTACCAGTTTAGTTCAGTCTCACTGCTCTCATCAAGTTCTAATAAACCCACTGAACACTACCGTCTCAGCACCAAACAGCAGATAGATAAGGTTAGAGACAAGTTGGTGAATACAGTAGAGCATGTAGCAACTAAAGAGCTAGGCATTTTCCTCAAGAGTTGGTGGAGACCAAAAACAGAGCTAAAAGGAGGGTGAATATACTTCTATGACATTCATCTGATGGACAGAATGTCGTTTTCACATACTCTAATAAGTATTCAGTCTCTGCTTCAAGCAGGTGTTTAAACTGACACTGTTTAACCAATGACAGATACATTAATAATTACAAGTAATGTTTTACACCTGTACATTGAAAGTAAAGCCAAAACCAGACTATACTTTTATGGTTTTTACTTGTGTGGGGCTGCTACAGACGCTGGACAGTACTGTAACTGAGCAGAGGCTTGGAATAATATATTCCTCATAATCATAAAAAGTAAAGTATATTGAAGAATAAACATCAGTACTGAGTATTTCTCAACAGGTTAAAATGAGCAGCCCAAACTGGCTACTAGTTGAATTGAAAACTCTGATTTGGGTACAACCTTGGTTTTTGCATCCATGTCAGGCACAGAGGGTGACTGGATAACATGTAATTACCAATTTGAGGGTGTGGTATAGACATAGGGAAGAACAGATCAGAGCTGACAATCTGTCACCTCCCTAGACACACATTAGCCAACAAAACGCCCACTGACTCACAGCAAAATAGTGGGCCGCGCTGTTGCAAAATACCTTATAATACCATGAATTTCTGTGAATCCAATCCTAAACCCTCCTCTGCTCTTTGAATTACCCAGGACCACACATACAGTAGCGGAATACTCACTTGTAAACTCTGGCATTGTACTTCCTCTCCCCGGGGAAGCCAAACATGCCACAGATGACTCTGCCATTAAGCTGGGTCCACTCTGCGTTACAAATCTGCTTCCATTTACCGCCATCCTTGACCTCCACATAGCCCTCTGTTACAGGGATCCGCTTTCGGTACGATGACAGGATGGCTCGTATACGCACGTCCTCCACTTGAATGTCAAGGCTCTGAAAAAAATGAGAATGTACACTAATGTCAAGAAACACAATGTAGAACTCAATTTTTCTACCAACAAATTCTGCCTGTTTATCTGACTGACATGTCATTTGTCACAGAAACTATGTGCATGTGTTTATATGTAATTCACCTCCCAACATGTATTTGTTCCATTTCTGTATAGCTGATGAACTATGTTCATCTGAGAAATATATTAGATTTGCACAAGGGCCATGAAGAGTCCTGGGTTTTCATTTTCTGGCTTGGAGGACCTCTGCATTCTGATGCAATTTGAACAGGCTATACATCCTAAGAGAAGCAGCATTTCCTGTGTTACATAACATACAATCTAAGACCCTGAGCCCCAAGTTGAGACTGCAACCACTGCCGCTCAGCTTTGTGTGCACTGCTTGTAAATCTTCTCCAGATTGCTCAAACATTTTTACAGCAAATCACCTTCTTAAAGCTTAACACCATGACCGGCTGCCCTGCAACTGTTTTTGGCTAAAGTATCAAAGGGTTTCCACGGTAACACGTACAACACATTTTAGTGTGTCACTGGAAAACATCTGTGAGTAAAGGAAAAATGCACAAAAACAGCATTGTGAGTACACGTGCTGCACGAGGCAATTAAGAGACTGCCTTTTTTTTCTTCCAGACGCCTTCTACGACATCATCAACCACAGACTTGAGCAGTACAGGCCCTGGACAGTCCCATACTATTGAGACAGAACACCAGAGGTTATTTTGTGTTGGTGTCCTTAAAGGTTTTACTTTCACTAGACCTGTTGCTCGACAAAGAGTAACCCAGAATTCAACAGGGTTCATTTGTGTTTTTTTTTTTTTTTTTTAAATTTTTAAATTAACAATCGATCAAATTAATACATTTAATGTGAGTGAGGAGTGACTTGTATTGACATACCTGCAGACAATTCTGCAGTTCCTCTTTCTTCTGTTGGGATTTTAAGCATCTTTTAGCTGGGTGTTTTGTTTTGTTTTTCTATGGCACACAACTTTGTTGCTGGGTTCGCTGTTGCTGCTGTGAATATTCCTGTTCCTTGCACCAAAAAGTGTATGTTTCCAGCATAACAGCTCTAATAACCTCTACCTTTCCAAACAAGCCTGTCATGGTAATTAGCAAAAAGTGTAGAGGTCCTGTCCATATATCGTACAACAGGGCTATTCAGCTATATAGTTCAGGGGGCACATTTTCTGAGTCCACAGTTGGTGATTGCTGGAACAGTGGATTAACTAACTAAATGACTAAGAAGACTAATTAAGACAGTTTTGGTGAGTTTTACTTTGTTTCTGTTGAGTTTGAATGAATTGTGTTTTGGGATGAGTTAACAAGGCAGTTAAGCTAGTTTTCAACCCTGTTTTGACCAAACACTCTTGGTATGTTACCTTTGGAACAAAAACTAACGCTTCAGACCAAGTACCTAGACCCTAGGTCCGTTTGGCATTTCCATCACAAACAGTACTCTTAAATGTGGGCGGGGCTGTTGTCACTCACTGCTCCGTCCAGCACTCACTCTATTTCCTCATCACCAGTGACACAGATGGAAGTCTGCACCCCGTTTATCGTCCACGGAACGGGGTTGCACACAGACATTTTCAGAACAAAACAGAGCAGGCTGGATGAGAGTCTCTCTCGATGGGATATTTAAAAGTAGCAGGTTTGTGCATTTAATTTTTCTCAGGCAAGCCCAGGGGTTTAGGGTTGCCGAAGCCCCCAGGTACAACGCTTTGTGATGCTTTTTTCTTCTCCAAGTAAGGATTAGAATATATGCAGTTCACATAATCTGGCTGAAATTAATATATATTTTTAAATGCTTGAAGATACACTTATTTCTAAAAGTATATGTCATCCAAGAGAGACAATAAAAACTAATGGAATGGTCAAATTTGTAACATATTGTTATTTAGTAAGACTGAAAAAGCTGGCAGAACTTAAGGAACTCGCCAAAACCATTGTACAAAATCTTCTGCCATCCACCACCTCCACTACACATGACAGGGCTGGAGGTCACAGTTTTTGCAAACTGCAAAACAGTCTACATTCATTACATTTAATGTAACCTTTACATATCTACATTTTAAAAATTCAACACAGTAACATGTGTACGGCCTTTAGCGTTTCAGCTGCTACAAGTCCACAATTGAAAAAAAAAAGAAAAACAGTGGTGGCTTACAGTTAATTACAAGCACGTGCTTAGGTGTTGGTATGGAGCCTTGTGTCACTCAACATGGTCCATGGTCACATGGGCCCCTGTCTCACCTAGTGGTGCACATGGCTGCAGCGTTGGCATAAAATGTTTATTATTAATCTAATTATTCCAGATATACATGGATGATTTTGGTTTCGATGTTTCATTCAGTATATTTCTCAATTCAACAGTTTTCCAACTTGGCTTGAAATCTTAAAAGACCAATTAAATATGAAGTGTTTATCAGTGTAATCATGAAGAGAGTCCTCTGAGCATCTAAGCAAAACTCAGTCAGTGGCCTGTTAGCTCTGAGCCTTTCCTCTCAGACTTTTTTTCAGGGATTAAATAAACATTTTCCTCTCCAGTAGACCAAACCCACATTCTTGTGCTACGTGACAGTGCAGGCTGAGGGGAGGGAGTTCAGCCTGGCTGGGGGGGGAATAGGTTGCTTTACTCAACAGATGGGCCAGTACACTCCCTCTCGTATACAGCCAAGAAGAACCTAGACATCAAAAAATGAGAAAGCAGGGTTTTCTAAATTGGCATTTGCCTTGAGGGAAGGGCAGAGGCCACCAAAGTGAAAGGTACAAATCAGCAGTCTTTCTACCCTCTGCTATTTTCTCCCAGAGATAACCACATTAATCATTTTGGTCAGAGCCAACGAGCTCTGGACTGCAGAGGATATAAAACTGTATAAAGACTGAAATCATGGAACATGATAATGACTGGAAATGTGGTGATGATGACCTTGTCTGGATTTAGTGGATATACAGTACATGACTCGGTGGTAGACGTGCAAAAGAACAAGTCTGAGCCGAACATTGAGAGTTGGGTTAGTGCAGACTGACTAAACATCAAACCCAAAAGGACAAAGAGGTGCTGACAAACATTCCTGTGGGCATGTTGGTGCTGAAATATCAAGATTGAATATCTGATAAACAGAAACAAAATACTCTATCCTCTACCTAGAACAGATTGATCCTAAACCTTGGTGAGATAAACAACATCTACGCCAAACCTTTATCTGTGTATATAGAGAACTTATATAAGATAAGCTACTTAGTTTATCTCAGGACCCAACTGGTTGCCCCCCTTCCCCTTCTGTTTAGAGTTCAGACTGTCCTCACATGGACAAAAAAGAAGTGATTTCTAACATGTGAGTCTTGTTTCGGCACACTCTGTGGAAGGCGGCCTTTCCTGAGTCTTTGCTTGTCCAGGAGAAAAAGTGGCACAGATGGAAAAGTCATTAGTGGGATGAGCTGTACAGGAGAGGTGAAGAGGCCTCAATCTGTTCCAGCTCAGCTGATTCACAGAGGCTTCAAGGTTGTGATAGATGTTTTTCTGTTTCATATGCTCCTTTATTACTTTAAGACTTAATTCCTTGTTTTGGAATATCACTACACTCTGGTCATGTAATTAAAGGCGAAGGGTCATTTGGGGGCAAGTGGGGCAATGCCTGACCTGCTAGCAGCAGACACAAATGTGTTTTCTGTGGTATTGAGTAACTTGTCGGTGAAGATTCTCAGTCATCCAGGTCATGGTAATCTTAAGTGCTAATATCGTAGGCAACTGGACTTGCTTGCATTTCTTGAAGACATTTCACCTCTCATCCAAGAAGTTTCTTCAGTTCTAAATGACTGGTACGAAGTTGCAGGCTATAAACCCTGTGTGGGTGGGAACCCTTGCAGAGTCATAGGGGTCAAGTAAGCTCTTAGACTTAAACACAAGCAAGTCCAGTTGCCTACAATATTAGCACTTAGGATATTGAGTAACTTATGAATAAAAGGATCCTTGGGGTATTTAACACTATTCTATGAGCTAAGATCAGTGGCTGTATAGAACTGTTTTAAAATGATGTTTTAACTGCACTTGGCCCCACGTTCACACTGGCAAGTACCCTGTGTGTTGGGAAAACAACAAAACGCATGCCCAAAGCCCTTGGTAATAAAAAAACGGATGGCACAAATTTGATGTCAAGTGGGGCTGATTGTTTCCCTGCTGCAAACTGATTGGCTATTTGCCAAGTACTGTCATTGTCATTTGTTTGTAGTTGGCAGAAGTTAGCACTTCTTTTAAAGAAAATGTTACGCCAGTCACCATGAACAATTTGAATTATCCACCACAGCACAAATACCAAAGTCTGCTTTTTGAATAAAAACTTAAAATAATACTAAAATGATAATTCAGCTTTTTTGAAGCAGGGTTTTATGAGGTACCTATTCATAGTCAATGTATTACCTGCAGTAGATGGTGATCAGCATGGCCCAGTTTAGAGAAGCAGGCTGGAGTCGGACACTGAAGCTAAACAACTGTTGTGGATGGGGTCCACTATAAATCATATTTTACCCCCCTAAAAAAAAGTCCCACCTAACACAATCAATATCAGTTTAAGTGTATGCTATATTGAGTATTTTCCTATTTTATTTTGAGTATCTTCACTGCTCTACCTCGCCATCCGACAGCAATGTCCAACAGAGATCTATACCAATCTCTTCAAAGCCAGACTTTATTGAGAAAAACAGTGATTCAACATCCCTGAACACACGAACTGCTGGTCTACCTGCCTGGATCAGTTACTCTGTGTTACTGTGTGACTTTGGTCAACCAGCAGCTTCTGTGTTCAGCGTGCCAAAATGACATTTAATCAATGGAGTCTAGTGACTTTAAAGAGAGCATACATGTGGAAGTGAAGCCGTTAATGGCTTCCCCTGTTAGAACCAAGTGTCTGACAGAAAGAAAAAACAATGAAAATATTTTGAATATAGCATACACTTAATCCCTTATAGATGTTTTTAGGTGGGACTTTTTCTAGGTAGCTAAAATACGTTTTATTGAGGATCCCATTTGTAACAGTACATCGCTTAGCTTCCGTCTCACACTCTCTCCTTCTCCAAACTGGGGGAGTGCTGAAAGCTATCTACTGGAGGTAATACACTGACTATGAATATATGTACCTCATACTGCCCCACTTAAAGAAATTGCTAGTATATAAGTAATTGCAGATTTAATTTATCTAGAGTTGTTCTCCAGGACAAAAAAGCTAACTGCTAGCTTTTCAGACAAGAAACCTTTTTGCTTCCCATGTGTGTTATTCAGACAGGTTGTGATCTGGTCAAAAAAAGGATTTCAGGATCTCCACCAGCACCTTTTGAGAGGTTTACCAAATGTGAAAGTAGCAGAACATTAAGGTAAATCTGGGCTTGCTCAGCACAGTAAATATACATACTGTAGCTCCCAAATTGACTGCCCATCGCACATGGATATCAATTTTGAATGTTATGACAAAAGTAGTTGTAGCACTAGTTACACTTAATGCATGTTCACTGTTTGACAAACTGTGGGCAGAGCAAGCTGAAGAACTTAAGTGTTAGCTTACAAAGTTGTTCGCTAACGTGTCTATTTATAGAATAAAATATTAAACAGCAGCTTCGATATACCTTGCAGGTTTTTTTTCCGTTTATTTTTTTAAAGACTAATGCAGCTTTTAAGAGGAGAACGGCATAATCTTTATCTGTGGATATTAAATAACTACACTGCAGTGATCAGAAGATGGCAGCTTAAGACATTTAGGGGAATCAGATGAGATTATTTGTCAGTGAATGCAATACACTGAAATCACACAGAAAAGAGTCTCAGCATCCAGACTTTGCTTGACCAAAACATGACTTGTGACTACAACAGGCATTTACTGAAATGATTTAATGCCAGCTTGTTTAAAGACCACAAGACATAAGAAAACCACAGCTGGGGATCAAGCTATGAATCACATGAAAGCAGGAGAGTTACCGCTATTTCTTAGGACTGTTACAGACAGAGGTAATCCTTGAACAAAGAGTGTAAACAAATGAATAATCAATATTGTTAAGTTGACAAACCTACACAATAATCATAACCTTATTCTCTCCCTGCAAATATACATGAAAACCCTTACAATAGTTTTTAATAAAATCAGATACTATTTGTTCATATTACCATGACCAATTATGGAAGTTTTGGGGAATAACTTGCTCCATATACTGTATATCAATAATTTACTTTAACTAACATAACGTAACATAATAGCCAAATACGCAGCAGGAAGGCCCTATGTTGGGTGGACCATCTGTTCATGTGGAACACAAGAGCAGCAGGGAGGGCAGGTGGTCAGAGAGACCATCCCTAAATGTGCTGCCCACTGGGTAACTTATCTGTTATGGACAAAAAAATATATACCAAGTTACTTAATTCCCCTATAAAGAAGACTATCTGTGTCTGTTTTTCCAGATGATTTAAGCTGCACTTTCAAAACAGGCTGCCAGTGTCATAAGTGTATCTAAACTTTTGCTGAACAGTGGCAACTATAGCCAAATGTGAAAAATCACCAGATAACAGCTTGTGAATATTCCTTCATTTTACTGATTGATTGATTGACTGACTGATTGATTCTGGTCTTTTAATGGTCTTTCAGAGTACTGGTCAAGACAGCGTAAAAAACACTTTCAGATATGTTTCCAAGGTAATGACATTTTGCAGCTCATTCCATGCCCAGGGTGCATTCAAAGGGGACAGTTAAAAGAATCTAATTTGTAGATCTTGTGCTAGTTTCAAGCATGAAAGGATAAAGTCAGCCATTCAGTCTGTCTTTTTATTATATCTGTGTGTGTTTTTACAGATACGTACTTATTATACTACTTTGTGCTTTCTCTACTGTTGCTTGCTGTTTGCCCTATCCCTTTGCTGCTGTAATGTTGCAAATTTCCTAGCTGTGGGACAAATAAAGGATTACCACAGTGTATTGTATCATATCATATCGCATCATGTCCTGTCGTATTGCATCGTATCGTATCGCATCGTATCATATCGTATCATATCGTATCGTAGATTATCCTCTGGTATAGAGAGGACCAGCCTAAACATTCATATAAAAAGCAATGACAAGTGTGTGAGATTCTCTCATGTAAAATGCTGTAAAGACATCACAATTAGGTGACCAGTCTGAGGCCCTGTCTGTACAGATATTTTTTGAAAATTACATCATATGCTGTAAAGCCCTGTGAGGCAAATTGTGATTTGTGATATTGGACTTTATAAATAAAATTGATTGATTGATTGATTGATTGATTGAAAATTCTGATTTCCTCTACTTTTTAGCCTTTTGTCCACATGCAACAGAGTTGTAGGTCACTAAAACGTAGATTTTTTTTCACAACTTTGCTTAGCCTACTGTGTATCTGTGTGG
This sequence comes from Epinephelus lanceolatus, assembly GCF_041903045.1. NCBI lineage: Eukaryota > Metazoa > Chordata > Actinopteri > Perciformes > Serranidae > Epinephelus > Epinephelus lanceolatus. The sequence continues at coordinate 38,886,350 of NC_135742.1, forward strand.
AAATGTAAAACAGAGCATTTGGGAAACAATGGCAATCATGCATGTCCATTGTTGCTTGTTGAAATGAGCATGCGCCACAAACAATTACAGCAGTAGTGGAATACCTGTTGTCTTTAGGCTCTGTTAGCACTGCTTGGTGCATTGCTGCACCGTTTCACAAACAAATGGAGGCATCTGTTGTGCCTGTTGTTATTTGCTCCACCTCAGCGTCTGCGGTTTGAAGTCCACCAGAAACACATTTGAACAGGCCAGAGGATGGTGTGTGAGCCATATGACACTGCTTTCTCTCTCCCAACCCTGGTAGTGCACACTGTGGCATCACTAAGCTAGCCAGTGGGAACAAAAATAATAATAGTTTGCTGCTAAAATATTTCCAATTGTTATATATTGGAATTTCTCAATTGTGGGATCAATAAAGGTGTATCTTATCTTATATTGCACCTTCAAAATTGCAAGATAAGGCATTTGGTCTTGGCGGAGGTCTGCACTCTCTGAGCGCCCTTCTAGTCTAGCTTATGGATGTAACTTTTTATTTGTAAGAGTAAGAAAGTGTTATATCACCTTTAAAAAACTATACAACTCTAAATAAGCATTGAATAATAATGTTTTAAAGGATAAAGTCAGACTTAGAAATGATTACTCTGAAAGTCTGACTTTATCCTTTAAAACATTATTATTCAATGCTTATTTAGAGTTGTATAGTTTTTTAAAGGTGATATAACACTTTCTTACTCTTACAAATAAAAAGTTACATCCATAAGCTAGACTAGAAGGGCGCTCAGAGAGTGCAGACCTCCGCCAAGACCAAATGCCTTATCTTGCAATTTTGAAGGTGCAGTATAAGATAAGATACACCTTTATTGATCCCACAATTGAGAAATTCCAATATATAACAATTGGAAATATTTTAGCAGCAAACTATTATTATTTTTGTTCCCACTGGCTAGCTTAGTGATGCCACAGTGTGCACTACCAGGGTAATCATTTCTCTTCTCCATATTTGCCATCAATGATGCCCTCCCAGCAGATGGGGGGGCATCAGTCACTGCTTCTGCAGTCTGGGTTCAAAAAATCATTTCGACCAAAGTTAGTTTCTTTGGTACTAAATGAAGTAAGACTATATGTACTCCTTAGTTTATCAAAGCCAAAGAATCTTATTGCCCTGGACTGACCATCAACGGGAACAGTTTGGTTGCAACAATATTCAACAGAATATTCTTTTGAATCACTATTTATGCTTTTTCTCAGCTGGAATAATAACATGTTCACATCAGGAACCTGTTACCATACCATTTCCATTGTTCTCATGCTTTTGTTTTGCAAAAGGTTCAAAATGGCAACCCTCAGGGAAGGTTCCCTCTACTGGATGAGGGTAAGTCTCTGAAAATAAGAGGCTGGCGAAAGACCAAAGGCCCATCAACAATCAGCAGTCTTAGTCATTTCTTTTTCACTCCTAACAAGTCACTTAGGATATAAACCACAGCTCATCCTCTAAAATAGAAAATACAAATATCTTCCATAGTTATGAACTATTGCTTCAGTTACCGTACACTGCCCACGGTCATCTGTGACTACTGGAATTGGAGTGAACCAGGAATATGCTTTAGTTTTAAGTTACATAGTACACAACTCCTCTACAGTCCACAGTGGAGTAAAGACTGCATCTGCCAGAAAAAACAAAGTGCAAGGAACTTCGGAACATATGGTTCCAATAGAGGTCTTCAACAAGTCTCTGTGCCAGCAGAAATCACCTCACATCCACAGCAAAATACCAAGACACTGGCTTCACATGCAGTGTGGTATTCAGCTGCACACCTCTCTCTGAGAATTCTTACGAGGTGCAGCTTTTTTCAGGTATGTGTGCTGTCAACAAGTCCCTATCTGGACTTCAAGCAAAGAAAACATGTCTATAATTAATGCCCAGTCTTTCCTGAGAGATGATTATTCCACCAGCTGCAAAACAAATTGAAGATTATGTGTTTTTGAATATAGTGTTTACCGAATGCACCGAATGCTGTGTCGCAGTGTGCAGTTCCTCCTTTACAATCCATTAAAAGAGCTTTTGTTAACAAACTGAAAGCAGATGTTTCACAAAGGCGTGACAAACCCCGAACTGGAGCGTAAATTACAAAGACAATGATTGAATGGAAATTAACTGCTTTTATATGGCATTAAAGCTGAAGTGACAATAAAACGTGGAAAATAAAGACACACTTGGGAGTGATTTCAGCACAGAAGGATCTGGCTGGTATGACTGCTAGTCTCACTTTGTATTTCGAAATAAAAGTTCTTAAGATTGTTGTCTGCTGACGACAAAGTAAATCATTATTAGAGCTGACAAAATCTGCAGTGTGACAAACCTCCATAAACAACAGCAGTTTAGATAGATGTACTCAGAAATGAATTGACACTCCTGCTGTGTTTTTCCAGTTTGCTCCTCTGCACTGTATCTACAGGTTTCGTTGGATATGCCATATGTGAAAGGTTTTCTGTTGGTGCGGAGCGAGCCAGAACACAAAACCTTTGTGCGCACACAGTTGGCGTTGAGCTATATAAAAACAGGGTTCGATATGCTAAAAAAAAAAACCTGCATACACAAAGAGCACTTGTTTGCAATGTTACAGTGGTTGCATTTGTTCTTTAAATGTAAATTGCAAAAAAACAAAGATCATAAGAGGAAGCAGTCTGGATCTTTCTTTAGACCTATCCATTGAGGTTTATGTTCCAAGAGCTCAACTTGAAATGTGTTCTGAGTCTACAGCCTTGTTATTGGCTCTGTGAGGCTGTACTTGGCTACAAAGGCGCTTTGAGTAAAATGATGCACACTGACACTAACAGAAAATTTTCAGGTATGATGTTTATCATGTTCATTGTCTTAGTTTTAGCTTGTTAGCATGGTAGCATTTCCTAATTAACAGTGCAGGGATTCCGTTTTCTTTGCAGGCCAACCTGAAAGTTAGCATTGCCTTGGTTCCCTCTACAAAAAGCCAACAGTGTTTTTCCATTGGATTTTGGATTATTACAGAAAAGCTATGTGGCAAACACATGTTTATGATACTTACACGTTTTGTTCAGCAAGATAATCTTCACAAATGATCACCACTTTTATGATTTAAGGTGTAAATGCAATTGCCAGGAGGACAAAGCTAACATTAGGCTACAAACGAACTACATCACAGTCACTTCAATGTCGCCACCATAATCAGGCTGTAAAGCTGTGCTCAGCATGACGATGCTCTGTAGTCTCATTTAGCCACTTGTTAGCAAACAAATTTCTTAAGACAGGTGAAAGCTTTAAAATACACAAGTGGGCTATCTTCTAGGGTTGAGATTGTTATGGCATGATAACCGTCTCAGAAAATATCGCGGTATTACGGCATCATGGTAATAAGGAATTTATCTTATTATTGTTGAACAAACATTGTATCACTATAATTAAAACAATTTTGTTAATGGAAATATGTGTAAAAACTCTCCCCATTGAAAATAACTAAAATAAAGGGGAGATTCAACGTCCAGTTTCATTTTTTTTGTTCAGTATCATAGATAAGCAAATGAACAAGGTATGTTAACGGTCAACTTAGATATCACAGTATACCGGTTTATCGCTGCAACCTTAGTATTTACTAATGTATTATATTTTCTACAACAACACATGACTATCTTTTAAACTTGTGTCAACCACAGAGCCTATTTCAAGCTTTTATGCTCACTAATTTTCGCATTTTAGGACTCATTCCTGCACCACTCCATAAACCAAAGTATTGGACAAATTTAAATTTTGACTTAATGTATGTCCATCCATCCATTATCATAACCGCTTATCCTCTTGAGGGTTGTGGGGGGGCTGGAGCCTATCCCAGCTGACATCGGCCGAGAGGCAGGGTACAACCTGGACAGGTCGCCAGACTATCACAGGGCTGACACATAGAGGCAGACAACCATTCACACTCACATTCACACCTATGGAAAAGTTAGAGTCACCAACTAACCTAACCCCAATCTGCATGTCTTTGGACTGTGGGAGGAAGCCGGAGTACCCAGAGAAAACCCACGCTGACACAGGGAGAACATCAACATCATATATGTGCAAAATAAAAAATAATGGATCACATAACTTATTACAATTCTTTCTGATTGGACGGCAATCCATCCAACAGTTCACGAAATATTACAGTCAAAACTACAAATGTCCATTTCATGGAAGAAAAAGTAAAGTCATTAGGAATCATCCTCTGAGGAACATGAATGTCTTTACAAAAGAAATAATGCAATCCATCTTATAGTCGTTGAAATATTTCGGTCAGGACCAAAGTAGTGGACCAGCTGACTGACCAACTAACTGATATTAGCATTCCTACAGCCACACTATCCTAGCAGCTAAAAAAGCATTTCACTCAAGGTCCACTTGTTAGCTTTTTGCCAAAACCTATAACCATTGGCAGATGGAGTTTTCTGATCTTTTGGTTTGTCTGGTCTTCATGATGACCATGTGAAATGTTTGAAAGCTCCCCAAAAAGTGAGTGGACCTTGAGTTTTGTCAAAATCCTATTCCCAAGGTCAAGAATAAACTTTGATGCTTAAACTTTAAGCCAACGAGGATGAAAAGTCCTGAAAGTGCAGCTACTGAGCTCATATATCAACAGATCCATCTCCACGAGAACTCCATTCAATGATGAAGCTCATGTGGCCTGGTTGAAAGCTCTGTAAAATGCTTGTCCTGGACCTTGAGTTGAGAATGTTTTGTCAAACTACTATTTCCGAGGCCAGGAAGGAACTTTGATGCTTAGTTTAAGCTGTATACACTAGTCGTATAACAAGTGTATTTTTCTGTCAGCACATGTGACACATGTTACACATTGTGATGGAGAAAAGAAGAAGAACAGCTGTGGATAAAAGCCAAAGAAAAGAAAAAAAAACACCAGACAAATGACAACACTGCATTCCTCTTTAACAACACAGACGATTAAACGTGACAAATGTGTTCTGCACATGACGAGAAAAACATCAAACAGTCTCAAATATCAGTCTAATCAAAAACATACTTCCTGTGACACTGATACATGTTTGTCAGCATTGAAGAAGAGATTGGACATTTCTTACTTTAACATAAAAGAATTACATTGTCTGTGAAAGCAAGCTCTGCCCTGAGTGAGATCCTCCACTCACACTTATTGCAGATGGAACACTTCATTTTCCAGAGTCTCCAGAGGCTAAACATCCGCCTGTGTTGCACTGTGGGAATGTGATGCCTCAGGCAGAAAGCTTTTACAGAGCTGCAGAAACATCTAACAGCTACGTGAAAAATACTTAAATAGTTAAAACCATTTTAAGACTGTGACACAAAGGGCAACCATGTATCTATCCACACTCATAGTCCAAATGTGCTGAGGGGCTGAAGAGGCAATTTATTGTGCCCTACCACAACATGGTTGGAGATTTACAGGGAGGAGAGTGGGAGATTTGACCTTAAGGCCTCCGAGGGAAAAAATGACTAAAGAGAGGAAAATGGGAGTTGTAAACTCTGCTTGGGGTGACTTCATGGCTGCTTGTAATCTACTTAAGAAGGGGGAGAGCAGCAGAGAAGGAGGAAGGAGGGAGAATGAGAGAAAAGCTGCAGTAAAAAAAAGGAGTAAAGATGGAAATGCAAATAGTGAAGAGAGCTTTGGTTCTATTAGTCTCCACAGCCAGATTTCATTGTGTTCTAGCATGACACCCACAGAAGATTTGTCAGAACAAGGAAGGAGACTATCAGAAGAAGATTGAGCAAGGCAGCATGGGAAGTTGCCTATGGGCATCTGCTATCGCTAAGATCTTTTCCCACTACCCACATTTTTCATCATGAGCTAAGATTATGCTAGCTCTCAGTGAAGGTTTTTCATTAATTCAAGATGAAGAAGGGCATAGGTTTTGTTTTTACTGTTTGCAGTGTAGGGGATAGGACTCCAGTCGTTTATATACATTTATATTAAAGGGATACTTCACCTCCCAAATGACCATTTTTGTATCAATTACTCACCCCTTGTTATATTGAATTTGTGAAGAAAGCTTTGTTTTTATCGCATGCTTTCACAGTGAACAAAGAATTGAAAAAAATTGTGATGAATTGAAGTCATAGGGGTCCACGTTTTAAAACAGCAAAACTATATCACTTATCCAGTCATTTGCTCGGTACAAACACAGAGCTCTTTCTATTGGAGAACTGAATGGGAAGTGAATCTCGTCTGTGCTCTATTCAAAGCCTGACTCCATTAACATAAACGCTAACTTAACCTTGCTGAACATGGGAACTTGTGGTCAACCTTTGCCTCGATCAGTTAGTTAGTTTGCTATTGTGAGACTTTGGTGGATCTGAACTAACATTTTAAAACAACAAAAGTCAAACAATAATACATCAAACTAGCTGTGTGAGGCAGTGGCAGACCAGCAGCTCCTGTGATGAGTGAGGTAAAATACATGTTTTTCTCAATAGAGTCTGGCTTTGAAGAGAGCATAGATTAAGTTTCACTCTCCATGCAGTTACCCGTTGTAAAGGGCAGTCTGTTTGGGAAGTACTAACCAAACGACTGTATAAATGACACTTGGATTATTCTGCGCAAGTTCTGTGAGAGTTTTGTTTACGGATGTCTTGATATTGTTTTGCTGCTGTTAAACATAGTCCTGTATGACTTCAATTCTGGTCATTGTGCCTTCCATAACTGTGGACTAAATTTCTGTAGTACTGATGCACCAGTCCTGAAATTTATATAAATACACTTTTAAAAATTTGAGAATGCAATACTTTAGCAATAAATCGCAGTGTAAAATAAAACAATTCAATAATATAGACAGCTTTGGCTCTAATAATATGGCTATGAGTGCACAGTAAAGGTCACTCTTATCTCATCTACAGGGCTGCAACTGACAATTATTTACATTATCAATTAATCTGCTGATTATTTTCTAAGTTAATCAATGCATGTCAATTATATGTAAGAAATGAAGAATGTAAATGTAAGAAAATAATAGTGATAGTTTGCTATTTCCCACTGCTCAAGGAAATAACATGTCACAACACTTCAAACCCTAAATACATTCAGTTAATTGTGATCTATTATTATGACTAATTAGGACAAAGATAAGCAGATGTTTGAAAGATTATTTGATTATCAAAATAGTTGATGAATTATGTTACCTGGGCAATAAGAGGACACTGCTTAGAGAAAATAGTTTTACAACGTGAGTAGAAGACTCGTTTAGAAGCAAATCCCTGCTGGACACTGCAATGGACGTGATGGACGTGATAGACGTGATGCAAATGACAAATGAGAGATCCTTTCCATATTGCGTTTGACTTAAGAATCCAACATTATCACATTACAGGGCATAATGCCCAATGGATTTTTTTTTTTTTCTAGATCTGATTTTTATGCTTAGACTGTTCACTTTAAGGTTTGAAGTGACCCGTATCTGACATCAGTGTGTACAGACCTCTGCTCTGAAATGCAATTTCTTGCATTCTGGTGATTTTCTATGCAATTCAAAGTGTAAATGTCTTAAATTTTAATCAAAATAAAAGTCCTCTGCTACTTTCATGTTTTTATTGGGGGAAACAAATGCACATGTTCTAAATATTAAGGAAGACACGTCCTCTGTGTCCTCACATGTTGTGGATGAAAGTGAGAAGACGAAGGAAAGCAAAAGCCATAGCTTTAGCTCTCTTAGCAGCTACTGTTGATAGTTCTGTGGAGAGAGAGGTGTGGGTGTGGGAGGAGTCAGGAGTGGCGGGGCCGGATGGTGGAGGGTTTCACAGAGGAACCGTTCCTCTAAAACCTTAACTATGTCCAGGGCCACATTCCATAATCTTTGTCAGCACGTCGAAGCAAGGCTGTCACAGCAGACTCAAAAATGGTGGCAAGACCTCCCGGTCAGAAAGTGTCTAGCAGTCGGGCTCTGTGGGCTGGTAACTGGGGCAGCCTACCGCAGCAGCAAGTACGGCTATGGCAGCCCTCTATAGTTTTAGCAGAACGCTCCACCACTGTATGGTGAGTGATTTGCACCTGCGCAATGAGGTATGGCTGTATAGGAAAAACACACATGAATTCTTATACGACTGCTCTCACAGTGATTGCATAGCCGGTGATCCGATCAGATTTAGGATCTTATATGAAAGTGGCCCAGATCTCATTGGAAAAAATCAGATCGGTGTTGGATTTGGCCACATTTGCTTGTAATGTGAACATAGCCATTATAACCCATTTTCAAAAGCTTTTGATGACTTATAATTGAGGACAGTTGGCTACAACGATTACAATCCTCAGCCCTAATTACATCTCTCCAGCTTTCCTTCACTGTTGACAGACATTTCTATAATGCTCCATTATGTAGCCAGTCTCCACATCAGTTAACATTTCCACATAAAGTCAAACGGCTAAGAATATTCCTCTCTCACTGGTTGTTCCTCAGATGTTTCTAACTGCTGTTTTTGTCCCTCTCCGAGTGTTGAGTTGAATAACTCAGGTTGAGAAATCTAACTGCAACACTGTTCATATAATTTGGATAAATGGGACAGCCTGTTAGACCAGCAGGGAAACGGGCACTGCCAAACATCACATTTCATAAGCGCTGGAATTTCTTCATGTTTAAATTGGTTTGAAATGGAATGTAATGCATGCAATGATCACAGGTCAGACCTCAGTAATTCTCTGTAGCCGTTTCTGCATAAACTAAAATGTTGAGGCGAGGCAGCAGACTTCCTCTAAGCATGACAAGAATACATAAATAAATGTGGAGCTGAACACTGGGTGTCACTCTGTGTTGTTTACTGTGCAGCTGACTGAGACACAATGCTAAATATACAGTCACTAGAGTCCATGCGAACCAGCGTACTCCGCTCACCACATAAAAACAAATTCATGGAATGAGATTTTTGTTTCCTGTAAGTTTACAAGCCATTTAAAAAAAGGAAAAAACTGGCAATGCTCAAAATGCAACACTTCATTTCAACAATGTGAGAAGACAAAGCAGCACAGAGAGGAATCTGAGCACAGATGTCAAAGGTCAGCAACACGTACATGCAAGGGTTCATGTTTCACTCTTAGCTCACTCTCTGGGTATTTCCTCTGTGGTGGACTGGCTGCCCATTGCACTGAGGTTTCCATCACCTGAGCAGGCAACGGTGCCTCTACATGGAGTCTCCTAACCACTCTGAAAGCCCTAATCATCCCATACCACAAAACCCCCCGCAGCATGTTGTCATGGCTGCCATTACCCACCAAAGACCCGAGTGAGTCACCATATTTCCACTTCCAGATGATAACACCAGGCCTGGCTGTGTTTTGCACGCTCAGAGCTCACGTGACTTCTTTCAGTCAATGGAAAAGCTTATTCAGATTTTTTTTTTTTTTCTTTTTGCAGCTACAATCCTCGCTTGACTCCAGACGTCTAGACCTCTCCAGCCGTGCTCACTGGAGAATCATAATCTTTACCATTTGTCTGTAAACCATGTGTAAACCTCTGTACAGGAAGTCAGCTTGATGTATCCACCTCCACAGAGCAGCTTTAAAAACTCCACCGCTGTGGAATTAGAAAGTGGGCAACCAGACCTCTGTGGCCCACTACTCATATCTGCTTGAGGGTAGCGGCTTCAGGCTACTAACATAACAGCCACAAATTTCTGACAGAACAGTCAGTGATCAAGTTGCATTGTGGGTACTGCAGGCACCTAATTTCGAGAAGGAAGTAGAATGTGCGGTATAAAAAACAGAATATTACTGGTTCTGCTGCATCCAATGCAATGCTACATTGGTAAATGATAAATGGACTTGCACTTGCCTTTTTTAGTCTTCTGACCACTTAAAGCGCTTTTACACTACAGAGTAACACTGACACATTCACACACACATTTATACACTGGTGGCTGAGGCTACCACACAAGGTGACACCTGCTACTCAGTTTAGACATTCACATGCCCTCACACACGATTGGCAAAGCCATCAGGAGCAATTTGGTTCAGTATTCTACTTTATTTGAGCCAGAATACACTGATGAAGAGCTTCGTGAAATTGAAGAACGGAGGAGGAGAGAGAGAGAGGCGCAACAGGTAGAGGATGACAGAGGAGGAATGGCTGCTGCAAGGCTTTAGCTCTGGAGATCGGTGGTGTAACGTTACCTGTGAATGCTGTGCCCCAATGCCCACAGAAGAGGAATGCCTCTGCTAAATAGTAAACAACAAACATGGCAGCACACCGGTAAGGTAAGACAACACGTTTACATGTCGTTTTCTATATGTTCTCTGACATTTATCCTAACGATATGAGGCAGTCTTTGTGGAAAAAAAAGCTTGTTTAGTGGACTAACTTTGCACTTTAAGGTTGCCCGTTCACTTACGTTTTAACAGGTCTGACGCCACGGCTGTATCTAGGCTAACGGCTAACATGCTAACTATTATTTCTATGTCACTAGTGACTTGAAACAAATTTAGGACGACAGGAGACGGGTTGAAATAAACCAAAATTTCCCTTTAACATGGGGGTCTATGGGTTTTGACACTTTTAGAGCCAGCCACAAGTGGCCATTTGAGGAACTGTTTTTTGGCACTTCTGCATTGGCCTGATTTTTAGCCCCAGAGGTGGCTGCTTGGTAGATTCACACTGTAAACCTACAAAAACTGAGTTTTTTTGGCAACTTTGGAGCAGCGGAAACAAGTTGTGAATACCACACTGACATGTTATCACTTTTTAAGTTGATATAGTAAATGTGTTGGCAAGCTACTTATTTAGCTGCCAAGTGTTCCACTATGCTGTGCAGGTGGGCTGTGGGCTAGACAGCTAAACAAAGCCAAGAGGAGCTGCAGATTCAGGTGATAATTCTCTGTAGATTCCAAACAACTGACCCTTTTCACATTGTTTCCTCACTGTCATTTGATAGATTGTTATTGTAAAAATATCAATCACAGCCGCTTTAACAAACTCTTGGGTCAGAGGGAGTATATTTGACAAGCTCAGGCACTCAGTGAATAGTTTTTCAATTCAAGCCAACCATTACAGCCCCTAAATCGTGACAGTTGCTTTTGGAAAAGAGAAGAAAAGCTCTGCTGAGGTGTCCACACATGTTTTGAGGGCATTATGGAAAATGCTATATTAGTTTTGAAACTCTCCAAAGAAGCAGGGGAGTGGGTTAGACAGAGAGGCAGAGGCAGAGTTAGCTCTGGTTTGCAGTTTGCTCATAACATTGGAATGTGGATTCATGAGGCCTGCACAGTGAACAGAAAGATAACATTCTGCTTTTGGTGGCAATTAGGCTGGAGCTTATTGGCCAGCCCAGAAAGCGATGCTCAATGGAGCAAGGTCCGACCAGACAGCTCTGACAGTTATGAGTGCAACACCTAACAATTACCAGTTTAACTTCACTCTCCCTGACACACTTTCACTGCAGGCTATTAAGAAAGGACAGTTATTAAAACAGAGTCAGTGTGGGTTATTAACGTTACGAGTACAGAGCTGTTTCCAGCCTAGAAAAGATTTATTATTTAAAGGGACATTGACAGTACTTCTAAGCCTGTGAAAAGGATTGTATCTTGTTTTCTGTGACTCTGGAGGGACTTTGTTAAGTCTGAAAGAAAAACTCTTGTGTTGTCAGGTGTTTGAGGGAGGTGGGCATTTAAGCTACCATGCAAGAAGGGTCTAAAGCAGTGTTTCCCAACTGGTCCAGCCACGGGGCCCAGATTTTTCCTTGGTCATTAGTTCAAGGTCCACACAGTTTAATATATTCAGCGTCATACTTGCCTTTGGCCATGTCGTTAAGCTAGTTTGCCACCTCTGTCAAGTAGCTGTTTGTTAGTCACTCACTACAGCAGGAGACGGCACTTTAATTAAAGCTCTGTGCCAGAAATTCACTGTACTCTAAAATAAAGTGTGTTTTTTACAAACTGGACACATTTGTGAGTCACTTGCGGTCCACTCAGAACAGACACGTGATCTACTTTTGGATCTAGACCACCAGTTGAGAACCACTGGTCTAAAAAACAGTCTTTTTTAATCCATCTGTCAGTCTAGTTTGCTAAGAAATTATAAAGTAAATGAGGAAATGTATGATGGAAGAAGAGGAAGCATTAGTCCCTTGTAGAGGAATTAAAGTAATTGGCCGATTTTTGGAATATATATCCAACACATTCTCAGTCCAAGCTCGTCATAAATCGACATTTGGTCATGGACTTTCCACATCCAGATACGACGTGCAAGGTACCCTGGGTGTGTTGGTTGTTGACGTTCTGGAACGCTGTGTCAAGTTCTGCCTGTTACATGGATTGTCTTCTTTCCTGTGTGAGCAGCACATGTACATTGTAGAACCTTTTGGGGTGTTTTAGCGGTACCCCTGTTAACAACTTTTGATAATCATACAGTATTGATATAACGCTACCTTTTATTACAGTTTCAATGTCTGTGTTGTCACGGTTATGAAAACTATAGGTATCCATTTGTAACTCAACACTTCCTGTTTCCGTTTTAAAATAAATGCCCTCTGACAAGTTTTGTTGTCAACGTTGTTGACAGAATCCCTTCATTTGTTAACATGAGACTGTGGAGTATCAGCTTAAATTGTGGATATACAACAGTTGCCGTATAGCAGGCAGCTCTGCAGCAGCAACACTGTCCATGTGAACACTGCACCTTTGAGATTCACAGCAGTTCAGCAAGGTAGCCATCATGCGCTGCTCCCTCAGGCAGTCTAGTCCAGGTTGTAAGTAGATGGAGGATGCTAAAACACTTAGCTTCTTAGTCTGGGAGGTATAACTCAATAAAAACACAAATATGGGTGGTCTACTCTTGCCTGCCAGTTTGCCAGTCAGTCAGGATAACAAGCAGACTACGGGGGGAGTTGATAATAAGCTTAAATGCTAATCACTTAATGTAGCTAAGTGAATGGAAAATGCTAAAGCGAGTAGCACCATACTCCACGGGGTAAACTTAAATATAAACACAGATTTGGGTGGTCTAACCTTGTTTGCTAGTAAGTCTAGTTAGTTTTCTAACCAATATGCAAAACATTTCAACATTAGTGATTGAAAAGAAAAGAAAATGGTTATGCTACTTGAACAGAAAGGGAGCTGCCAATCAAGTCTGACCTGATCACAACCCCACAATCCTGAGAAATGGTTGGAGCAGCCAAATGATCTGTTTTTGAACTAGGTTTTCTAATATCTTCTAAGATTTATTTTCACCAAGATGGTTTTATGTTTAAGACAGATTTTTACTGTTTCAAGCCAAGTTTCAAGTGGCTTCAGAGAAAAGTTACAAAAAACATTTGTGTATGTTGTCAATTCTTAGAAAGAAATCAAATTGCAATTGGCAGGTTAGACTTTTAAAAGATCAAAAATCTGAATCTGCCAAGAAAATTGCACTCGGTGCACCTCTAGTTCCTTGTCTTCACATTGTTTATAAATGAAGGCTTCAACAGCAGAATAAGTTCTCAAATCCATCACTGATAACAGCCTGTGAGGGAAACTTTCTTGATGAATAGTGGTGATAACACTGCACCCTAGCTGTGCAACTGCTGCCTCTTGCACCTGAGGTGCCAAATATAGTATGAGCATTGGAACTTTTTCCATAACAGTCCTGTCATGTGCCATAACTAAGATTTATGTACCATTACAGACACCAATATCTGAATGACAAAGCCCCATTACTTCAACTCAAAGTTGAAGGCAGTAATGTTACGTATTCCATGTCCGAGCAGGGTTTTAAAGATTTAAGGTGTTTATACAAAAAACTAAAAGCAGAAAAGATCATAAAACACAGCTATCAGCATTCAAGCTGACAAAGTGTCAGCAAACACATGTCCTTTGGCAAAACAGTAAAAAAAAAAAATGTCATAAAGAAAAAACAGCTTGAGTCAACAAAGGGTCTGCGAAGCCTTTGGCCTTAAAAAGTGCTTGACAGAGTGTGTAAGATTTCAGACACTGCAAGTTTACCTCCACATGGTTGGGCAGGGTGTTGACAAATTTAAATCCAGGGATTCTCTTGTCACTGCACACAACGCCTACATCTTCACTGTGTTTGCAGTCTGAAACACCGATTCCATTGGAGGGACACAGCGCCAAGGTCTTTTCTTTGCCAGTGCAGTGGAGATTGTCAAACCAGATGGGTCCTTTAGAGACAAAAGAGATATTCATCAGTGCTTCCACAGGGAGGAATTTTTCCCTTTAGTAGTGGAAACAAATGAGAAATGGATTTTTTTGAAGGCTGACCTGTTTTTTTCCCCAAAAATTGAGAAGCATTTACCATGAACAAGCTTCCAATGAATAATAGTGCAAAAAAGTTAAATTGAAAGATCCTGTGCATGATCTTTCAATTTAACTTTTTTGCACTATTATTCATTGGATGGAAGGTTCCATCAATATACTGCATGTTCAGCCAGTGTTGGCCTTATATAATAAAATATGAGATGTTACCAATTTGTATTGTGAGGATTATGTAACAGTGACCATACTGAATGTATTTCCACCTTGACAGGAAGAAAAACACTGACGTAACAGTGTTTTACATACCTTGTCCTTTCCCATATTTTGAGGATGGTGACCATGAGATGGCTTCCAGGTAACCCAGCTCCCTGCACACCACCTGGGCTGCATGGATAGTGAAGTCATCATCGCAGACAGTGCCCCATTCGTTGTTGTAGAAAACTTCTACGCGACCCTCGTTGTGTTTCCTCTTATCTCCCGCCAATCGGAGCTGAATCCTTGGCGTGTCTGCTGACAGCTGCGGGGCGGTGTACTGCTCCTGTTCAGGTTCGGGGTACCCCGGAGGGTAGCCGAGGTGTTCATACTGGGCAACAGCCAGTTCTAATAGCACTAACAGTATGACAGTGCAGCAGGGCAAACACTGGGTGGCCATATTTTGGTTGGAGCTAATGAGAAGATGAAAAAGAGAGAAGCACTCATTAAATTTCAGTTGGTTCTTCACAGTAGTGTGTGCCGGTTATAAGACAGGAAAGAAGAGCAAGTATCGGAGGGAACAATAAAGGAGCATTTGACAGATATTACAGTCTGAAAACCCCAAATATTGCCATCAGGGTAATCTGGATCTGGTCTTGAAGACGTATCAGAAAGCCTGTGTAACTGGGGACATGGAGTTTAGCAGAGGTTAATTACCAAGCAGGGAGGGTCTGAGAAAAAATAAACTATTAATTACATCATCTCTGCCTCTACTGATTTGATTTTGACCATTATTTCACTTTTTTTAATCTGTCTCTTGTGAGTCCCCCAGAACTGATTAAAGTGTAATTCTAAGTTGCTTAAGTGCCCCTTTAAACACCTCGCTATTAATTATACTGTTCCACCTGGTATAATAAATGGATTGTTCGGATCTGTTGTGGTGGGGTTGTGTGAGAAACTTATTCATAGTCAGTGTATTATATACAGTACAGTTGGCAGTCAGCATGTCCCCAGTTTTGATAAGCAGAGAGGAGTACTGACACAGAAGCTAAGCAGTGTACTGGGGCTGCCCCTTAATAGTCAACCAAACGTTAGTCGACTTGAAAGGTCATTAGTCGGCAAGATTACATTGGTCACGTAGTCACAAAAAAAAAAAAAAAAAAAATATGAACCTCTACTAGGAGCTGCACCTTGTCAAAATAAATCAAAACCTATATGACTGGGCCATGTGGGAATTTAATTTGAAAGAACAGACACAGGAAGTGGCCACACTCAGCAGTCAGACAGGAGTCATGTTAATTTTCACTTCTGTCGGGCAGGATCATTTAGAGAAGGTGAAGGACGAACCCAAGGTGATATGTAAACTATGCTGGCAAACATTTGCCGACTGCGAACATGATGTATCATCTGAAACATGTCAGTAGCTACATGCCCATTAGCCACTTAGCACAATCATTACTGCTTTGGTGACAGTGTAATTAACAGGCGGCTCGCTCAGTGTGTGACGTGCACTTGTAGATAAAATAAAAGCTTATATTAATGAAGGTTCATTAGTACGGTTTTGTATTTCTCTGTAATGTGTTAACAATGTTACTGATACTATTCTTTCTCACACCTTGAACTCAAACCATTGTGTTACCCTGCCCAAAATATACAATTCATTAATTAAATTAATATCGTAAACATGCGGGTGACTAATTAACTAGCACTAGTGGACAGGGGTCACCACAACAGTTGTTTAGCTTCCATGTCAGACTCCATCCTGCTCCTCTAAACTAGGGCCTGCTGACTGACATTTTCTGTAGGTAATACACTGACTATGGATAAGTGCCTCATCTGTCAGACTCTCTTTTAGATTCTATTTTTAATTAGTCTGTCTTGTTTTTTTGGGTTGCTTTGCAGTGTTGGCAGTTGTTGCCAATGCTGGAGTAGCAAATTTCTCTGCAGGATTCTCCACTATTGAATCAGACTTTCGTCTGCTGAAGGAATGTGCACGTGCATCTGCATTCATAGAACAGCCAATAGGAACACATACTCTCTGAAATGACCTGTGATTGGCAAAGTCTCCTGGCACAGACTAGATTTTCTTGAGCCTGAAAAGAGAGCCAAGACAGGGAGCAGAAGTCTAGTGTTCTCTCAGTGCACTTCAATTAAATATGCTCAAAGTTTACTATGGAATTTTTGCTCAATGATGCCAAAATACAACTGTCTACACCAGCTTTAAATGTACTGTCCAAACACATATTCTTTATACCTCTTCAAAAAAAAAAAAAAACTGCAGGTGTTCTTGTGTAAATGGTAAAGGTATTATGTCCTATGCAGCAGGGGAGTTTTAACAGAATAGAGAAGCACCCTCGTAGGTCTTTGAAACAGTAAATAGGACAATTTTCATAACTGGCTATGCCTTGAATTATTATTGTGATATATCAATACATGTTTTAAAATAGCTAAATATTAATTTACATGAAACAGCTGCACAAATATCCAGTTTTGTGTCGAGAGATGATCATGTAACAGTTCTCTTTGAGTTCAGAAAGTCAAAGAAAAGCTGGACTCAAGCCTGAAACTGACACCTGCAGGGTGATGTAATGTCAAACTCCCACAGAGAAACACTGATACATGTCCAGGCCATACTTCTGCCTACCTTTAAAGACAAAGAATAAAGCACAACTCCAAGTCAAAGACTGATGCAGCCCATCGGATGATCAGACAAAATGCAGCTCAAAAATGTGCACGCAACTGAAATCCTCCACAGACTCATCAACAGCTGTGTTTTAACGATGCATTAAATGTTAAAAGCTCCAAATCTCAAGCTTTTGGGTAAAAACATCTGGCAGGAGACAGACGATCCCTCAACTGCGGGGTTTCTACTTTCCTCATTGTAACGTGGCAGTGCTTACACAAGCTAGAAACAGCACACACATTACAGAATGAACAGATGGAATGAAGCCCACAGCCTCTGGGTCTGCTTACAATGTGTCAGTCCAAACAGGGGTGTTGTCATTAGAAACACATTGCCAGCATGGACATATAAACTGAGGTTCAATTAAGGCAATGCTTATGGAACTGAGCTTTGTTCCCGGACCAGCTCGTTCTTGAATGTAACTTGTTTCAAGCTAGGAAACAAATGGTCCCTTTCACAATTTCACTGAGAAAAAGTGGTTGGACATCAGAAGAGGACAAGGATTGGACGAAGCTGCAGCCACTTAGCAACATCTAATCAAACAGAGGAACATATCCAGGATGTGCTGGCTCCCCTTTGCATTGAGCACAAAACAATATGTCAAGAACTTCACTGAACCAGAAACTCAGAAATCTGAAACCTCCGCTCCCCTTTGCCTAAGAAACTCTGACAGGAGAGAGGAAATTGTGCTCTTTAGGATATTCTGAATTAACCCTCTTTAAAAACTCAATGTTACTGCCATCTTGCTGTAAGGACGGTCAAAGGGGTTTTTGTCTTATATATATGTATATATATATACAAACTGTTTCACCTTCATCAAAAGCAGATGCGTGAGTCCCACCTGCTGCTGGTGGGGGCTATGCTTTGGCTGAAAAGGTCAAAATGTCAGTTTGTAAGAATGTCAACTGGCCTTTTCATGCCCTTTCCTGTAGCACTCTGAGGAGAGCTTCACAGCAAGAAGACACAGAGATAAGGGTTGAGACTGAAACGCACCAAAAAGGTTTGGACTGTGACATTTTCTCTGTTGCACATTGTCCTTGGGCTGACCTTGTTTTTAAAATCATGATGGGCCTGATTGATAAGAGGATACTATTGTCACGTAGGTGTGAACAGGTACAATAAAAATATGTTTTTCTGCTCATGTAACACACTTTTTTTCCAGATTAATTTATAACTTGTTTCATAAATGAAATACCAAGAAAAACTGATGCCAAGTTGACATCATCGTATTTTGTCTGACCAACAACTGCAAATCTAAATGTATTGGAGTTATGCTATAAAGTAGAGAAAAGCAACAAAACCAGCAAATGGCTGGTATGTTTGCTCGAGAAATGATTCAGCAGATTATCAAAATTGTTGACAATTAATTTTCTGACAGTTGACTAACTGATTAATTGACTTTGTATATAGTGCAATACAGTACACTATAGATATGTTTAGATGATGTAAAAACTGAAATTAAAAGCCAGTTTCTTTAATTCTACCTCATATTACGTCACTTACTATAAATCCCTAAAGTTTAACTGATCCTATGATAACTTTTGGAAAACTTTAGGTTGCCACTAAATGCAAACCCTGCAGTACCATCGCAGGATTTCAACATCATAACCGACCATCACACAGACGCAGTAATAAGTCCCATTAATAAAAGCGTTAGCTCTGATTTTTAAACACTTACAGTAAAACTTTGGCAGGGTGTTTGCAGGCTGTAGTTGAACTTACTTTCTTTGTCCCTCCTGAGGCTGTGAGCTCCTGCAGGCTGCAGTAAAAGTGCGTCCAGACCAAAGCCCAAAGACAGCTGCAGCTTCTCCTTCTTGTCTCCAAACTTTCACTCCCTCTCGTGCCAATCTCACGATCGGACCGGAGCTGCGGTGGCCCCGCCCACTGACTGACGCCCACCTTTAGGATGACCTCACCGGAGATGGCCCGGGACGTGGAAACAGCGCATCCGACCTGAACGCTGATAGGACAATGGTCCTTTCAAAGTATGTCGAGGAAAAAAAAAATCATTATTAAACTACCAGAAAGAAACTTGTGTAGGCCTGGATGGGAAAACGGATATTACATTTTTAGTCTATAGGTGACTTAAGGTGACTGGGCTATCTGCAAAGTCTTTGCTGTATTAGGTAATTAAACCTGGGGTAGGCAAAAAAAACAACAACCAAAGAGCAGAATTCTTCCTGCAGCTCTCCTCTCCCTGTCCTAAGCCCCTCCCACCATATGACCACAGGCATATGCATGTCCTTCACACAGTAACCCAATGTTTCCCATACACTGATTTATTAAAAACAATTCAATTGTAGAGTTGCAGGCAGCACACTCCCTCAGCTCCTCCTTGCCTCACTCTCTGTTTATCAGACCACAAATGAGATAAGAATTAGCAAGCTAGCACCCCACACTTTGCTTCCTGACGCTGAGAAACTGCTTCACTGGGAAGAGAGCGTGCAGCAGCTCTAGAGCTTCGGTCAGCGGATGTGGCAGCTCAAATTTGGCTGTCGCAACCCACCCAGTGCCGAGCATCTCAACCTGCTGGTGGCATGTGGCAGTACAGGCTCTGACCTGTGTAATGGCAGCAACAGAAAGTTTGCTGCTTGGTGGAGAGTCAAGGTCCTTCAGCTCTGGAACGCCCTGCCTGATGATCTGAGGCTTGCTGAATCAGTGACAACTTTTAAATCACTTCTTAAAACTTATATGTTCATTAGTTTTAGCACACTGTTTATGTTATATATGTCTCATTCGACTGCTTTTATTGTTTTTTATCTTGTGTTGCGTGCGGGTTTGTATTCTTTTATTCTGTATTACTCTAACTGTTTGATTTCCTGTACCTTAGTGCAATCTGTGGGGCAATTAGTTGCCAACTTTGCTTATCTGCTTCAATGACAGTATTTTATCTTTATTTTATTTTTTTGTTCTTTGTATTTTCTTGAAATTGTCTCGTTTTACAGTATTTGCTTGCATTCCACATTGTTTTAAATGCGTGATCAGCCAAGTCAAGTTTATTATTTATTTATTTTTTTATATAGCCTTTTAACAGTGGATCATAACACTACTGGAACTTGCATGTGAAAAGTCACTTGTGTCACCTGACTCCAGTCACCTCAGCACTACTTAGCATTTTAGCATCTTTCAGCTCGTTGTGTTGGTTTATTCTCACTGCTCTCATAGCATTATGTTTCCACTGCAGCAGGCCACTGTTTCCAGTAAAAACCCTCTAAGCCCCACTGTAAGCTACACTACATTCCCACCACCAAGCAAAGCAGAGAGACAAAGTTAGCAGCTAACTGGTAAACTAAGCAAGCTAAAGAGTCATTCAAGTGTTGACCAAAATTAGCTAAAAATATCACCACAGATTAATACTAGTGTTGCTCCATGATGTGTTAACAGGCAGCTGTTTGCTAATAAGTTCGCCATAACACAGTGGCGCCCCCCATGGTCCCCCTGATGCAATTGCTGACCCCTGTTTTCTCCTGTTAGTTTCTTCTCTCTCCTCCCCTCTTTCCCTACATCAAATGAGGCATTGGGGGAGGTATAGTGTGTGGCCCTGGCGGCGAAGAGTTCAGCCTGCACAGACATCTTTCCTTGGCTCTGCCTTCCCTATGCTACTTCTTACTTTTCTATCTATCGATGCTCTTTCCTACTTTTCTATCCATCTAACCTTAACCCTCTGGCTCCCACTCGGAAACCGGCAGATGGCACCATCACACCCACTCATAGTCTCAAGTATTTGCATCAAGGGACTGTAACATCTAGTCTTTAACTGAACTGAATCATCTCACATGTACAGATATATAACACAGGTTGCTGTGGGACTCAGAATGTTAACTGTCCCACTATTAGTCAATGCACATCAAATAATTAGTAGCCTAACTGTTAAATAAGAAACCAAAGTATATCAGTATGTAGCTACGTAGTTTTCAACTAGCCTATATTTCAACAGCATAATCAATTCCCTAAATATTAGTTATGTGTTTTGGTTTTGGTGTAACACCCCAAGATTTTCAGTGTCCCCTTTGGCCCCTCCCCCTATGAAACATTTCTGCATACCAGTTTTTTCCGCTGCCCCTACAGGTTTAAACATTAGTCTAGGCTTTAGGCCTCAAGTGAAACAAGATACCAAACAATATTTAAATGATTTCATCAGTCTCCAGTGGTGGCTACATGCAAAGCAAACAAAGCATGAATTTTTGTTCTAAATTTAGCACTGCTCCCTCTAAACTCATTAGCCAAAGAACACTTTGAATATGCTTTGTTGGATTTTCCAGTGCTTTTGGCTGGAAGATGATAATTAAACTAATTGGAGTGTGTTCTTATTTTGGCTTCTGTCTCGTCTTAGAAAGAAGCGGCACAGAGCTGTGCTGTACTTCAAAATAAAGGGGGACAAATGTCCATCAGGCATGTAGTTAGATATTTTAATTCACTTACTAGGAAAATGTATTGCAATTGTTTACTATTGTACAGGTAGTGCAATGCATTAAAAGATATATTAATAATAAATGACAGAAGCACTTTTACTGCTCCATACTGCCATTATGCCACATCTCTGTGGGTTATGCCACTTTCATATGTACATGAGGGCAAGTTCCACCTGTCAAAGGTGGGAGGACTGCCAATCTCCTCGTCAGTTGGCACTCTTTACTAGCGAATTTCTACATGCAGTAGAAGTACCCTTGTGTTAAAACCCATCACTGGACCGGACCCGACTCTGCTGCCACCTGGTGTAAAACAGGACAGGACATTTTTTCTTTCAGTAATGTTGCAATGTTGTTTCATTGTGTTCTCCTCCAAGATTTTTTCCTCTCAACTTGAACCAGACAGGTCTTAGTGACTCTGCGGTGCAGCTTTGGCAGTGTATTGTTTTTGTTGTGAAAAGGAGAAAAGCAGTGTGTGTTGTGAGGAAAGGCATAGCTGTGTGAAACAAGACAATACAGATCAAGACTGCAGAATTGTTACAAAGTGTTCCTGAAATCTTTTGGCCTCCACTCGTGTAAAGAAGTCACATTACTCAGATGAACGTTTCATACAGGGTAAGGCCTGACAGGCAGGGGACTCTCTGTTGCCTTTGTTGTGTGACTTCTCCAGCGATCGTCATGCCTTTCACGAAGCAGGTTTCGTACCATTTGTCGCTTTCATCAAGGTGTTTGTGGCATCTGGCGATCATGTGTTCCTCCACCTTCACTCTCAGCCTTCGTGGCATCAGTAGAGACTGTTGCTGCACCGCTGCCAGTCTTTTCATTTTTCAGACAAAGATTACGCAGCAAGCAGTGAGTGATCGTGATCAGTGTTGCATGAACTCACTTCATCTTCCCCTCTTTCATTTCTGCACAGCGGCGTTGTCATGTAGCCCAGAATGTGGCCTCGACTGTCACAATACTGGTCTAGGGGAACATGTGAGGCAAATCCGCATCACATCTTTGCCATTTAATTTCACATTACACAGCCATTAGAAGCAGGGTTATTAGCTGGGTAAGTTCTCCTGCATACAGATACATGGAGACCACCTGGACCAGAGAGAGGACGTCAACCCTCTGTGAACTGGAGTCGACTCTTGCTGCTGTCACCTTAAATAGGAATGAATTAAAAAACGAACACACATCAGTATCACATACATCATGATGTTATTCATAGTTAAAGGAATTAATTGACATTCTAGGAAATATACTTATTCACTTTCTTATTGAGAGTTAGACGAGAAAGTCAACAACCCTTTTCATGTCTGCAGATTAAATATGAGCAGAGCCAGGAAATTCTTATCTTAGTTTAGCATAAGGACCCTGCACTATCAAAACCCTACCAGCACCGCTAAAGCTCACTAATTAACACATTACATCTCATAGTGTAAAAAAAACATGTTGTTTTGCGGAGGGGGTTACATGCTGGACTATTTCTTGGCCAGAAGCTTACTTGTTTGGCTGGTTGGTTGGGCTAAACCATAGACTGTAAAAATAATGGATGCAGCTACCATGATGTTACATTTGTTTATTGACTCCTGTTTTGAAGCCTCGAGCACCACCTTTTCAGCTGTCACCATCTTGGTTTTTTTTTTGAGCCAGCAGTGAATATGTAGGGGAGAGGCTGGAGCTGTGGAGGAGCAAGAGGTTGATCTGATTGAGAAACTGAAGACAACCTGTCACTCAAAGTGGCCTGTACTTAATCATGCTTAAGCCTCAATAAAGTATAAATGGATGAGTTCTATAAAATTCATCCACTTTGCAGTTGTCTTGAAGGGGGAAGTTAGCTATAGAGACCAAAACCATTTTTGTACCAGGCTGTAAACATGTTTACTTCTGCTGTAAAGTTGGGCATTTTAACAAAAAGGGTCTATGGGGACTGACTGGCTTCTCGAGCCAGCCTCAAGTGGCCACTCAAAGGGTTAGGGTTAAGGTAAAAATGCCAGGATAAGCCAATCAGAGGCAGAGTAAGACCTTTTCTATCCTAGCATTCGCTCATTCACGCCCCTGAGGTTGCTACTTAGGCGTCACCTTTCATCTCATGCCTTCATTAAGTCAGAATTTCAATTATCACCAATTAGCAACAATATGAATACAGAATCACAGAGCTGCTGTCATGGCTCTAGAGTCTTCAGTGTTGGTACCCTTCAGTTTTTGTAAAGATATGTGTTAATTAGTTGGCTTCAGATCTGCATGCAGATTTTTTTTTTTAATTTTTGGACAGAAAATAATTGGCAACCAGGCATGACCTGCCCTACATTGCCTCTGATTGGATTACCCTAACATTTTAACCCTACTGTAAGTCTAACCAATGTCAGTCCTCCTGGCTAAACCTAACCAAACTAAGGCAATGAGTAGTTGCCAATCAGAGGGAGAGTAGGGCAGGTTATGCCTTCACTATCCTAGGAAACTTGGAACTTCCTCCAAGGCTTTCCATTAGAATGGCGGTGTATTGCTATAACCCTCTAATGCTTGTGACAAGTACATCTGATGTGTTTTTTTGTGGTGTTGAGCTACACACTGACTGCAGACTTCCTTTATGGGATTTCTTTACTTCTGTCTTTTGTGGTTTTGGCAAACAAAGTACTTCAGCAATGATTTGTTATGAAGGTCAACTATTAGCTTACAACAAACTCTGGACAGAGTGTCTGCTGTGGACCAGGAAGTTTTGGAAGAGTATCAGCCTAAACAAACCTATGGCTAACTTCTATGTTCTTGTTCTGTCTTATATTTTGACTACAGAGTCAAGTTCCACCTCATTGTTGAGGGAAAGATTACAAGGACTCTTTAAAAGATGATATCAGCTGTATCATTGTTTTGAGTCTCAACGAAAGTCTGCATGGCAGAGTTGGGTTTGAGCTCAAAGATGAAAAGCCCTCCATTATATGACATTGCAAAAAAGCTGTTTATACTGAGCTCACTGACTGCATTCAGTAATAGAGAAGCAAGTTTACTCAGACAGCCATATCGTTTGCTTTCACTGTAGTTTTTGGGAAGAAGATAAAAGCGGTTTCCATGGTTTCAAATAGGTCTGACAAGTCGCTGCAAATAATTGGCCCTAAATCAGTTGAGAGGCATTTCGACAGATTCTTCTACCAGGATTTCAGATGATTTATTAATCAAAGTGCTTAGTTATATAACCTGATTGTTTTGGAAACCCACTGCAAAGAAAAAGAAAGGTATGTTTTTATTTTTTCCCTGCAGCTGTTCGTTCTGCATGGAGTGATGAGAAGAATACAGAATCAACAAAAAATAAATTGTGAATTTTTCCGATTTGTGTGAGACTTCACATTACAGTGCTACTGCAAACTCAAAGGAAAATAATGCATATTGCTTCAGTGTCCTACTTATGATGACATCATGCTGCACACTGTCAGCATTACATTAATTTAAAAAGTAACAGGCACTGAAGGTATACATTGCAGGATTTTCCTAAAAAAAAACAATGTATAGACTCATAAAAAAATTTCAGTGTCAAAAAGTGTCAATACAGCAGCAAGCTTTGGGACACACTTCCCTTTCTGCGGCAGAAAAAGGAGCTGTTGTTTTATTTAGTCACCATGGAGAAAAGTAAAGTGACTCCCATTTTATGTTCTTTATATGTATTTCTATCACATGTATTTGATTTGTGCTGCTGTTTACCGGAATTTAGGGAGCGTAAATTATCCTTTTGCCATTAAAATCAATGAATTGTAAGTAAATAAACAGGCCTAAAGAAACCAATAAATAAACAAATAATACATAAAAGTGTATAAAATGTATCCCTGAGATTCACTCGTGACATTTCTTGCCTTTTACTTTAGTAAGCATCTCCTCCTCCTGCTTTTGCAACAGTTCCTGTCACACTGTACTATAAAATAAACATGACCACTGTTTAATAGAGAGTAGTGAGGTGTAGACTTGATCCTACATACAATGTAGCAGAATGTCTGTATGACAATATCAAATGTCCAACTCAGTTTGAACAGGTTACATTCCTCAGGGTAGTCACGTGGATCTTTACTTGTACTGAGCTTCTTCCATGGCGGACACAGTTCTATGTTGCACATAGTCAGTAAGTCGGCATCAGTGCAGGTTTGGGATGACACTTAATGTAGCGGACACTTCGTGAACGTGGAAACAGAGTGTAAGTGGATAGGGAGAGGGTGTAGGGGGTGGTTTGGGAGAGGCCCCTTTTGTAGTGAAAACTACCACAGACGCCATTTTAAGTCTTTTGCCAGGTGTTTATGTGTCTGTCTGTCTAGACGTTGTTAACGCAATAGTGTCACAACTGTGCAAGATTCAGTCACTAAACTTTACAGGTGTGTAGCTGAGCTGAAAATGAAGGCTGAGTTTGAACATGGGTGTGTTCCAAGCAAGGGACTCCGAAGCAGAGGCATTAATTTACTCCCCTGGCCCACAATTGTTTGGTGGATTGCTAAATCACAGCTGGACTGATCCCATCACAACATGGTCTCCAGATTCCCTCTTATTCTGCTGTGTTTAGGACACTCCCAGACACAGCACTTTATAAAAAGGTTGCAACCAGGTGACAATGCAACTGGGTCTGTGATTTCCATGGAAAACCTGCGCCGAAAACAACACAAATATAGTGAGGTGAAACACCAAGCAGACAAAGGTGGGGTTGCCTTTCACTTTCACTAGTGATTTGGTCTACAAACAGTAACCAACAATTCCTGCATAGTATACCTTTAAACTCACACTATGAAACAACACCAGCTTTGGTTATCTTTTGAGCACGGAGGTGTGTTAAAGGCATTCTATGCAGGCATTGTCAGCTAGTGAGAAAGTGAGTAAAAGCCAACCCCCAGATTCATGACATGTGTGGGTTTCTCCAGCATTGCGTCCAAGATTTTCACAGTCTTCTCTTGGCTGCTTACAGTCCTTGTCACTACCTTTTTTGAAATACAAATCTAGCATATATACCTTTAAATATTCTAAAACTCATGGTTCCCAATAGCTAGCTACTTTGCACCATGGGAGAGGTTAGTGTGAAAGAAAAAGGTCACAACTTTGATCAAACACATTTTTTTTATTCTTTGGCAAAAAAGCAAACTTAAATATAATTTCAAATAAATACTTACACCCACAACAAACATATTTTTCAATTCTCACACTGTTAAGGCAGCTGCTTGTACATTCAATGGAGACCTTATGGGCCATTGTCCAGAATTGTGATCTGTGATGTATGAATTGATTTTGCATGGAAGGATTTGATGCAGTGAGCATTTTCGGAATTCCCTTCATTCATTTTCTTCTTGAAGCAGTGGCTGCGGGAGAGAGTAGATAAGGATGATGGTGAAATACTTTTTTCAAAAATAAATCCTCTAATCTCTTTTATTGCATATCAGCCTCACTGATATTCTCACCGTGTAAGCCAGATCCTGAGAACTGCCGTCTGGTCGCTGCCATTCATGGTTGGATAAAATCTTGAGGGCGACCAAGCCAAAGGCTACGATCAAAACTCCTAATAAATTTCCTAACACAGCCTCAGGTGGAAGGCTAGCATACGGCTGAGCTCCTTTGCTGTGGGAAAACACATTTAAAGGTCAATTTTAGCATTTCATATTTAAATAAGAAAAAAAGAAAGGCAGAAATATGGCACTCACAGAACAAAGAAGAGTTTTTCGTTGATTCCAGAGATGCAGGCAACAATGCTGAGCCACAGTATGCTGCCTCCCATCCACACGTGGATAGGTTTCAGGAGTGCACGTAGTGATACAGGGGACCAGGGCAGGAGGAAGCCAGCCAAACCCACCACCCACTGGATGGACAGATGTAGGGAAAGACAGCGACAGACACAGTGAGCAGAACAACAATCATGTCACAGAACAAGTCAAAATAAAAACACTCATGCAACACGTATTACACTCTTCAATAAAGCCATTCAGTTTGTGCAGATAAAGCCGTTTACCTGTATGGCAAAAAGAGCTGTAGCAGCGATTCCAATCCAGCTGTGCAAGGAGTACAGGTTGGGAGTATTTTTAGCATTGTGGAAATCAAACACAGCACAAAGCCCCACAATTGACAGGATCAGGGCAATGAACATCAGCGCAGCATGCAGCAGCTTCCAGGGGAGTTTATTCTGACCCCAGGTCAGGGGGATGCGGTATACCACAGCTCCTGCAGAGAGGAGACGACAACAGAAAAGATTTAAAATGTCATTAGTACATTGCAGTTAATGTCTTCTGTGGCTTTGGAGGGCACTGAGAAAATAACCCTTAAGATATCATTAGGGTTATGATAATGATGTCATCAGGTTATAAATGCATTTTGGTTCTCTCAACTTTGGCCTAAAGACACATTTTTGACAGTCTGTGCATAAACTCAACAAAATCTAACAAAAGATGCCACTGAGTTGCATGATGGGAAACGTAGGATCTGGTGTTTTTAGAGGTTGATTTACACTAGGGATTTAAAGTTGAAATGACAAATAAAAGTTAAACATAAACTATGCCCAACAATCTAAATGAGATGAATATGCCCCTTTAGTATATACAGTTAGACTTCTAAAGCCCAAGTGTTATCAGTATAAGTGTGAACACAGTTGACAGGCATTCAACCACTGGTTTCCAACTTTCTCCTTTTTTTTGTTTTTTATGAAAAACCGTTTTGATTCTCTTGATCAGTGGATGCTTACAGACTAAAGGAAGATGAGTAACTTAGAACGGACACATATTCTAACTTTATGACCGCTTCACTTGTATTTTCGTCATGCTGGTAAATCAAAATGAATTACGGTCTTCTCTGGTGCTCATGGTTTCAGTAAAATGAACTGAACACTTGAATTGTGGAGAATCTAACCAGGCTGATGATATTGACAAAAGTTCAAACATTTATATTTGAATGTGTGATCTATACAGCTATCTAACGTTAGCTCCAGTAGGTAGCCAACAACCTGGTTTTATACATCCAAAGAACGTCTGTGAAATCACTTGCTTGGCAACCAGACCAGGCTTCTAATTGAGACAGGCCTTTATTTGTCAAAATATGAAGCTACACCGGGTCAGTAAAAGGGCATTTAATTGGGACTAGGCTTTTAATTGAAATTTCACAGTATATAAAGCAATGTCTCGTGTCGCTGATCATATGTGTGTCTATCATTTATGCAGAATTTAAACGAGGAGTGAACGTTTCATTTGAATACTTTCTAGAGGCCTGAGGAGGAAAAATCAGAGTATTAGGATTTTGTAAGAAAAAAGATCAAGTATATAGAAAAGTCTGAAAAAGAAGATCCTATTTTGTGTAGAATTTTTCTGCTTATTCTATGCTCAGGAAACCCTCTCAAGACTCTGTATAGCATGTCTGCTATAGAGGGGGCTTTCCAACCATGTTTTTCAGTTATCCTTCTTACAGTACATGCATCTGAGGGAACAGACATGCTTCTATTTTAATCAATCCAGCTGTCTACACAGGCCGCAGCATGACTCCAAGTATATTTTTGTACTTCAGGATTTCTTTCTTCTGTTTCATGTGTGTAACTGCAGTGATTTTGTGTTGGGCTCTAGTGCTGCAAAAACGCAGGTGACCTACGCTGCCTGAACGTTTCACGTGTAGACACAGACAGAGGCCTGAAGCTGCCGCTCTGCTAACATGCTGCTCACACTGCGCCTCCTGTGTAGATTTATCTTGCAACCCTCTGTGGGGGTCCTGAGCCCCAAGGTGGGAACCACTGCTTCAAACAATAATAATCTAATGGTGGTTAATGAGGTTCATCGACTTCGTATTTAATCAAATATTAAACCTCTCATTATGTCATATCATGCAAGGGAAGAGTATGTCACAGTGTGAAAGGAAAAAGCTAAATGGTGTGTCTGATACTCACTCATACGATCATAGTATGACAGTGAAACTCAACGTGTCCTGGCAGGCCTGCAGGGTGGGTGGAAATGGGTGACCACTTTCTAATTTACAAATAAATTACTTGCAACTGGGTTTTTTGGATTTTGAATGTAATTAAGGTGCCAGAGTGCATAAAAAAATCATCAAGCTTGTTTTATTGAAAAAAGGATGCAAGAGGAGGATCCCTCTGATCCCCCCACAGATGTCATGGCTAATTATGGGTATATTACTTATTAATGTTTGTTTATTAACTGGCCCCTAGCCTCTTTTCATTTTGTCAAAGCAGCCCCAAGGCAAAGCAAGCTGAATATTTCCTGGTCTCCCAAAATATTTGCTGCAAAGGTAGGATAACGCTTCGTCACATAATGAGGAGAGGACTGCCCTTTATTCCAAAGCACCCTCTGAGGGCACGCTCCTAAAAAGAAGCCCATAGCTAATTATTATGCAGAGTGAGGACATTGGACCTTTGTCATTCTACATAATGATTAGTTAGTAAGAAAGGACTTAATTTCAGAGTAATGTGTGCTAGTTTTTGGGATAAGTAGCTGTTGTAAAATGGGCTTTCAGTCTAATGGGACATTTTTACTGAGGCTTTGGAATTATGAGCTGCTGGAACAATAACGTGAGGCTGAGAAGATGAAGGAAAACAAAAGCTATAGCTCTATTAGCAGCTATTGCTAGTAGTACTGTGGAGAGAGAGTGGTTGTTTGAGAGGTATTCGGGTGGTGGGGCTGCGATGTGCAGGGTTTCACTGAGGAGCAGTTTCTCCAAAACTTTAGGATGTCCAGGGCTACATTTCAATATCTCTGTTGCTGCCTCACAACATCGCTGTTACGGCACGAAGGTAAGCTGTCTCCTTCAAAAAGTGTCTGTCAGTCAGGCTCTACTGGTTGGGGACTGAGGCAGCCTACTGCAGCAGCGGTACATCTACAGCAGCCTTTTGTAGTTTCAGCAGACCGCTCATACACTGTGTGGTGAGTGACCTGCACCTGCACAGTGAAGTATGACGTGGAAAAACCATAGATGTATGAAAGACATCAATGAGTTCGACTGTTCTCACAGTAGTTGCATGGCCAGTGATCGGATATGTATGGGATTTAGGATCACATATGAAAGTGTCACAGATCTGATAGGAAAAATACAGATTTCTATGTCTAAACTGCTCTGAAAAAAAAAATCAGATTTTGGTCACATTTGCTTGTAATGTGAAAACGTTACAACGTTGTCAAATACTTTCACAAATGTTAACACATGTGGAACATTATGACATGTTGAGCATGCAATACATTTCACACTTATTCACTGACATTCATTATCACTGCTGCCTCAAATTTTGACAAACCTTTCATACTATTTTATGTCCAGAGGGGATACCCTACAGTACATGTGCATTTTACAGTCATCATGATACACAGAATTTATCACACTTGAAAAGGTGAGGAATAACCACATGCCTTAATGACCAAATAGTTGTTTTCCCACAGACTTATATGCTCAGTTAGGCAGCAAAGTTCCTACCTTGTATTGACTGTATATCTAGTATATCATGTAGGCTACCATGGTACAGATACATTCCAGTTCATTGGTGAAAGGCACCTTCTTTTATTTGATCAAACTTTACTTTATATAAGAAAAAACTGACTGCAATCACTGAGGTGTGGTACTTAAAGCAAAACAGTCACTGTGGACATTACCTCACATTTACTCTACTGAAATGATGCATTAAATTATATGCTCGGTCTCTATGAAACCTGTAATGTGTAATTATCTTGATAGAGTCTGACTGTGACAAGAGGAAAAAAAGAAGTGAGAAACAGAAATGAAACTGAAAAGGCACTCACCAATGCCGTACAGCACAACCAGACCTGTTACCATCAGGACGGGGTGCCAGTTGAATTGCAGGGACGAACTGTCCCAGGCAAAACCGCCACGCCATTGGCTATTCCACACGCACACGCACACTATGCAGGCTAGGCCCAGGCCCAGGCACAACAGGTAGCACACGTAGAATCTCAGGACGGACGACATTCTGGAGGGTTCTGTAGGCTGAAACAGTAAAAGGAACAACATCAGAACACACAGGGTGGCAGGACAGTGAACAGGTAGGACAGACAGAATGTCATGTTGCTGATTGCCAACACGAGTGAGTCACTGCCTAGTAACCAGTAATTTGGTCATGTGCAGGTCAAAGGATGTCTTGATGTCTAGATAAGGACTCGGCTAACTGTTCATAAGGTTTTCTAGACACTTGGGTCACATGAAGCCAATGTTTAATAGCATTACAACCATTATATTTTAGTATATGGCTGATTCTAAATACACACAAGGCCTTTCTATGCATTGTCTTTTATGTCCATTTTCAGTTTGTGCATAAAAAAATTCTGAGTGGAAATGCCAGAATCTTGCAAAAATCTTAAAAATTTCGCATTATAATGTTTCTGCTTTGGGGAGGTGGAAAAGTTGGTGTTTCGATAAAAAGTAAATGCAACTAAGTGCAATGGAAACAGATTCAGCGAATGAATGATGACGTACTTTAACGGCATAGGCCACTACAAGCTGTCTTTGTCGGCCCTGGATGGCTTTGAACACGCTTACGTATGCACACTGAGCTGTAACCAGAACTCTTCCAAAAGCACACAGCTGCCGTTTTCCAGTGTTTTTATTACATGTCCTTTGTTTGAGGTTTGACTGGTGCACTTTTAATTATGTCACGCCTTCTGACTGGAGAATTAGCGCCACCTACTGTTTATTTCAATGAACCAACTCCCAATATTTGCAGAACAGCAGTGGAAGGAAAAGCACATAAATTTGCATTTTCTTTTTCAGATTATCTGAAAATTCAATTAAATTTGTGCTTCACTTGGAGGAAAACCCAACAACTGAAACACAGTCACTGAAATTATGTTGAAACAATAGTTAGGTTACCATCCAAATGTAGTGCAAATGTTAGTCAAATTGCATCAGTTACTGTTATGCAAATATTGGCAGTGGGTTCACTGAGATAAGCAGTAGTTGGCGCTAATTCTCCAGTCAGAGGTGTGCAGAAGAGGACTCAAAAGGATGATATGATTAAAAGAGCACCAGCTAAACCCCAAATAAAGTAAATGAATGGATGTGTAATAAGTGAGAGCCCAGTGGGGAGTTTTGAACAACTAATATTACAGCTCTGTGCTCTTGGAAGAGTTCTGGTAAGATCTGTGTGCATAAGTGTGTTAAAAGCAAGCAGCAACCTCTGGGGCTGAAAATTGAAACCAACGCTAAAGTGTCAAAAACAGCAATTCATTGACTGGCCACTTGAGTTGGCTCCCAAAGGCAAGTCATTCCCCCAGACCCCCATGTTAAAATGCCCTACTTTACAGCAAAAACAAAAATGCTTAGAGCCTGGTTCAAAAAATGGTTTTGGTCTCTGAAGCTAATTTCTTCATTCTTGACAACTGTAGAGGGCTGCATTTTTATGTGACTCACCCCTTGACATTTTATTACGGCTGAAAGTTATGCATATTTAAGGGCAGGGCCCACTGAGTTACAGGCTGCTTGCGAGGTATTCTAAGTATAATCACTTCTGGCTACAAAAAAACAAGATGGCAACTGTCGAAATGCTGCATCCAAGACTTCGTAATGTAAATGATAAATGCGCTTTTCTAGTCTGCCGACCACTCAAGGTGCTTTTTACACTACATGTCAGATTCACCCATTCATACACACATTCACACAGAGGTGGCCGGGGCTACAGTACATGGTGCCATCTTTTACTCTGTAACCATTCACTCACTCACACACCAATGGAACAGCCATCAGGAGCAGTTTAGGGTTCAGTATCTTGCCCAAGGATGCTTCGACATACAGACCAGAGGAGCCAGGGATTAAACCTTTCAACTGGTGGACAGCCCACTCTACCTCTGAGCCACAGCCACCCCACAATGTAAGCGCCATCATTTTATACAGTCTATTGTTAATAGCCACCCAGAGACAGTGAGAAGAGCTTGCATTGGTCTGATGGTATGTCATGAATCTGTTTCCATTGCACTTAGTCACATTTACCTTTTACTGATGCATCAACTTGTCCACTTTCCCCAAGCATGAAACTTTTTTGTGATATTTCAGAAATTTTGCTGTTTCCACTCAGGTTTTTTCATGTGGAAACTGAAAACGCACATTAAAAGAGGTGGATGGAAATGGCAATAAGGCTCCTAAATGTAAAAAAAACCCAAAACACTTTAACTTTTCATCCCTTCTAGCTCAGTTTAAAGCTTACACACTAAATCAGTGGTAATCCCTAGTTGCTCATCCTTTTTCAGTAACAGTGGATAAATGCAGCAGCTAACTGCCATAACTGAAAGCAAACTAAATAAAAAAACTGAATATAAAAGCATGTGAAAATTAACTTAAATTCCTTTAAACAGCCTCAATTTGTCCGGTGGAAAAATACTAAACTGCAAGAGAAGCGGCTGAATCATTGTCAATAATTTCTTCTAACCGTTAACTTCCACTATTCATTTTAGCATCACATCAAGCTCACCAACTTTATCATAAGCTTAATATGTGATTATCAGAAATATGCACCAGAGTCACACACCTTACCTTGTCCCCAGCTGCCACTGACACCACTTCTTGCTCTACAATATTGAACTTAAGCTCTCACGATGTAGAAGTCATTGCTCTACCTCGTGATTTTCACTGGTTATTCTTTAACTCATACTCACGGTGTTGTTGGCTCTCACTTCGTGTTTCACTGCCTCGGTTGAAGTCTCACTTCCACATTCTGCTGTATTGCGGTGGCTGAGGGAGAAGCTGTAAGAGGTGGAGGAACAGCTGGGGGACGAGGAGCCAGCCTGCTGCATCTGCTGCCTATAAATACGATGTAGGAGAGGGACACAGTCATCAGTGAGGGTGGAGGGTAACCAGAAGCACCCAGCCAACAACAAAAACACATTATCCTCTTCTAATAGGCCTAAACAAACACACAGTATATAAGGTGTGTGTTCAGATTACAGTGGAGTGAAAACTTTCTGCTGACTTTCCAAATGTGAGAAAGTTAGTGAGTTGGTGTAATAAAAACATATAAAACGTCAGTGGAAAAAGGCAATAGCTTTCTGGCGAGGGGACACACTCATGACGCAATACGTCACTATCAGGTGTATTCGACTTCTTTTTTTTTTATCCATTTAGCGAAATGTTTCAACTTTAGTCCTACCTGGCAATTTATTTATAAACTGTCAACATTTTTAATTATAGCAAAGTAATGTGTGTCTAATACATTCCTCAAGTAACCTATGCTAATTTATTGTGCGTCTTTTCTCCGTAAACGGTGCGACATATTAGCATATTTAGCAGTTAAAGTCTTGAATAATGAACGTCCCAAGTTACCTATCTTACTACTGTATCTACTAGCATACACAAAACGTCTCAATAATTCGAAAAATAAAGCGTATAGTCGTGCACCTTGTTTACACTCCACATTTAAAAGGACGAAAACAAAAAATATCAAGAATATAAGCTGCGTGTACGGGTTTTATCTTTCGTTATCAGGAAGCGAGTCTTACCTATCCCATTTCCTTATTGACAGCGCAAGGCCTTGTGGGAAATGTGGTTTTATTTGTCACCAGCGTACCCGGCAGCGCTCCACACCATCCCATCATGATTCTATACAATTAAATGGAATAATTAAAAGTCCCGTGCTGTGTAATTTACTGCTTTGCCCTCCAGTTCTTCTGACGCTGTTTTCTTCAGCTCTGAACAGGCAGCCTCCGTGATAAAATGGGATGTTAAAACTTTATTGATCAACCAGGGGAAATAAATTCGTAGCAGTACTTAAAGCAATAAGACTCAGCAGGGAAAATGAAAATAGAATCTAAGCACACACACACACACACACACACACACACACACACACACACACATGTTATATTAACACAAACAATAAATATAATAATTAATAATTAATTAAATAATTAAATAATACAGCAATAAAGCCATAAACTTTATAGTCAATAAACAAGTCTGGGATGTATAAACATATGAAATTACTAATACTGATGAAATTACTCATAACTGCTTTGCCTTGCAGGTAGTGTGACAGTTGGCTGTGATTACGGAGACTGTATGTGTGAACATCTAAAAGGGACCCTGCAGAGGGAAGGGGGCTATCATGGCTGCAAGATGGCTGACCTGTAAAGATCTGTTGTCTTCCAGCTCCACCTGGAGGCAGTGTTAGTTAGTATCTTATTTGCTCTGCTGTGTAGTAGTTTGCTTTATGAATTTGAATGGGTTTATATGCTGCTCCCAGTGTCTCCTAATAAGCTGTCAGCTATAAACTTGTATGTTGAAGTGTTTTTGGTCATAAAAAAGACTATGCTGTTACAAATAGTTCATACATGAGATATGTGTATACTGCATGTATGTACTGTATTTTAAGTATGTATTATACACGTATTCTCAGTTAGTAATCCAGGTTTGCTGGTATACATGTAGAGTATACTGGATGTATGTATGTTTATGATAGCATTATGAAAATCAGCTATTGCTCTACTGACCCTGTTATCTTTGATGTTACTGTTACTCTCTATTTTACGGCACCCAAGGATAATGGCACCCAGCATACCAATGCAACACCACTTTATCCTGTTAGAACAATATTCATAACTTAGATTCATTTTCATGAAAAACACTTGTAATTCTTTTGATCGGTGGGCCTTTGCAGACAAAAGAAATACAGATAACTTACTGGGTAATCAAGGAATGGTGACATATTCTGACTTTATGACCGCTTCAGAGGAAGGGAGTCACCACTTGTTTTTTTTTTTTGCTATGCTGGTAAATCTGTATGAATTACAGTCTTCTCCGGTGCTCATGGTTTTAGTAAAATGAACTAAACTGGGCTAGCAAGGTGTAGCATCTCCATATTGAGAAAAGTTTAGACATTTATATTTGTATGTATGTGCAGTTAAAACAGCATGCTAACTCAAGTGGGTGGCCAACAACCTGGTTTTATACATCCAAAGAACTTCTATAAAAATGAACTGCTTGGCAACCAGACCAGGTGTCTAATTGAGACAGGCCTTTATTTGTCAAAATGTGTAGCCACAGTAATCACCTGAAAATGTTAACTGTGTTTTTGTTACCTTAGAATGAGCTGTTATATCTACATATGGAGCAGGTCCTCATTCACAGAGTCCTCCATGTTGCACCGCCATGTTTTTACCGTAACCTTGAATGGACTTCTCGATAACAGCACCGGAATAAACACTGATTTTTTTTACTTATTTATTTTTACATGGAACTGCTTTAATCTGTGTTTTTACTGGTTTAAATCACTGGGTCCACTTGCTCTGGAGAGGAAGAGACCTCTGCGGATAATTCCTCCCATAGTAAAAACCTCCTGAACATCTGAGCACACATTAAGTTATCAGAGAAAAAAGGTAGCACAAAGACGCTGGGTGAGCAGCCCATCTGTAACGTGCCAAACAGCAAAGGAGAAACACTGATTTGTAACGTGAAACAGCTTTGTCCATTGTTTTTACTGGTTTTAATCACCTGGTTCTTTTGTTTAGGAGAGGAAGAGACCTCTGTGGATAATTCGGCTCCCAGTAAAAATGTCCTAAACAATAAACACTGAAGGAATTCTAACCGGGAGAAGTTTCAGCTGGTTGCAATTTGCAATCTTCACCACTAGATGCCACTAAATCCCATAAATCTTGCACACTGCACAGGAAAAGTACAAAAGTATAACAATAAGAAAACCACAATAATAACACCATGGGAGCGCCTCTCAGACCTTTTGTGCAACAATGCGTATACCTTTAATCACCAGAGTCAAATGTACCAGGTATGCATAATTCCTGTAATTCCCATTTTCTGCAGCACATCTGATTGCTTCACAGTCACAAGTAATGCACACACCATGCATAGTCCCAGGTATGTGCTACATGGACTTTGATTTCAGATATGTCCTGGTTTGTGCAGACTCTGTTGCAGCAAATGGTCTATGCTGTGTTGAGTTTGAATTAGCTGAAGTGCAATACAGATGATGGTATATATACACATAATGGCAAGCTTGCCCTTAGCCACATTCTGCTGCAAAGGTGCGTGCAGAAAGCAAGTGCATGCTTTTTTTCATATTAACCACAATTTGCTTTCCATTTCAATGCAGGTTGAATCATGTGTTGTTTTGGTGGGAATAAGAAAAATAGCAGTTCTCAGAAAAGCCACATTGATGGAAGCCCATTTTTGCTCATGTGATGAAAACAAAAACATAGTCCTTATAGTAGTAATAGTATATCTCATTATAATAGTCATTATAATGAGATTTTTTGGAATACTAACTTTGTAGCTCAAAAGAAATCTCAAAAATAATGACTCGAAAATACTAAGACATTATTTTGAAGTTAAGTCATGATTTTGAGAAAGTTTCATATTATGTCGTTATCCTCAGGCATTTTTTATGATACTAACCCATTTTTTAGATTCTAAATCATTATTTTGGGACAATAAGTATAATTTTATAAGTTTGTCATAATGTTGTGATACAGATGTATTAATATCAAGCTACTAAGCCATGATATTTGAGATAATAAGTCATTACTGCAGAGACACTAAGTCCCTATTTTTAGAAACTAAGTTATCATTTTTAAGCAATCTGACTTGTAGGATCTTTTTTTCATCACACTGGCAGAAATGGGCTGCCATTATAGTTCAGGAAAGGTGCATCAAAATATCTCCCAAACAGAGGGCCTGAGCCTGCGTCCTCCAGCTCAGGTCTCTAAAACAGACAAGAATCAAGCTGTCAGTGGATGCAAGTCCTTGCCTTATATTATCAAAGTTTCTCAGATCCTCTGGCAGTCTCCTTGAAGTGATCTGTTCAAACGCTTCTCCCAGTCCCCCCTCACTGCAACAGGCCACAGCAGCAGTGTTGAGGATGAGGACTGTGGAGTTGAGTGGGCAGAGTTGGCTGTGTGACACAGTGGGACAGCTCCAGGCTTTTGTTAGGGACATCTCAGTTAATGTGCTATATTTCCTTTACTCCTTGGATTCTGGCATGGCATGGACTTAGTTTCATCCTTACAGTCCTGCGGTGGTTTCTCCCCTCGCTGTTTTCTGAAGCCACAGATGCAGAACTTGGTGAACTACAGGCTTGGTGTCAAGTCTCCAGTCTCTGGAAAGCTAAGTTTACGACCTCACAAAAAATGAATGATAAAACAAGATCAACATTTTACAACCATGCTAGTGGCTCTGTGAGGCTGTACCTGGATACAACCCTTAAGATAAATGCTAAATGCAAACATCAGCATGCAAACAAGGACAATCTTAATATGCTCATGTTCAGTAGGTATAATATAAATATTAAAATGAAATGGTAAATGTATCTCTTTCACCATCTTTCAGCTAGAATGCCAGCATTTAACACTTGAAACAAAGTTCAGCTAAGGCTGAATGAGGTTGGCAAGTAGTCATAAACCAAAGTCAGTAATTTCTGACATGTCACTCAAAACCACAGATGTCATGACTTTACAATACACTGATGAGCTGGATGCTTGAACATTTAGTGTAGAGCTAATGCAGGTGGGTGGATTCTGAAACCTCTTGGTTGCATGCTCCGATCTAAGTTTATGATTTGCATATCTTATATACAAAATTTACATATTCAGATTGTTTTTTTTTCCATGTCAACTGCTGACTTGCACGCCAGCAGATTTTGCAGAAATACAGGTCAGAAAGTTCACCACCCTCAGAGAAAAAAACTGTTTCCACCAAACACTTTTGTTATAGTAGCTACCTTAGAACCCTAAGTAACCCATACAGGCATGTACCTAAGATATGTTTTATGTTTCCACCACACACAGTATTATGTAGGTGTGGTTGTTACTGGATAGTAATAGCTGTTCCTCCTCACCGACGATGCAGAGGAATGCCTGCACCTTGTTGATCCTCCACGGAGTGCTACATTTTTGGAACAAAATAGAGCAGGCTGGAGTGTAGAGCAGAAATAGATGCAGTTCACGTAATCGGGTTGAAATTCATTTACATTTTTTTAAGCACTTGAAGATCCAGTCATCACTAAAACATGTCATGCAAGAGAGCCATCATTTTATAGTTATAGTTAACTAATGTATGAAACTTGTCACTGTAGGAGCAGCAGTCACATAATTTCCCAAACAAGCCACAATTTGCCACGCTTCTCAATAGATGCTCTGCTCTGCACTGCTAGAGTGTCGATTCTCTCTTAACCAATCAATGGACTGCAGTGATCCAGCTTCAATCAGATCTCACTCCCAAATTGTCGAAAACGCCTGGCGGCATCAGACACTGACACAGGTTCACCCAGGAGCTCACTGTTGGTTTCCCGTGTAAAAACAACAGTCAATCAAGTTGTTTCAATAATGACATAGTGTGCTAGTATGTTTAGCATACTATGCTCGTGATGTATGTCATGTGACGCTATATTACGTTAACAACTAGCACACTGATTTTGAGCTAAACCGTGATGTTTTTTCATAAACCTAACCATGTTTTTGGTGCCCAGGTTTTTCTACCTACACTGTAATATTATTTTGAAAACGACTGTATGGATTTACCGGTAACAAGCAGAAAATGTGCATTTCCTGTGGAACTGGAAGTTTATTTTGAAAAGACATGGTAAATGTAACAAACGTAAATTGACATGGTATCCATTTTAATGCAACGGGCCACAGACCAAGTGTCGACATTTGACAAGTTGGGAGTAAGAATGTGTTAGCTCCACCTTTTAGTATCGGATCAATGGGAGGTACCACAACAGAGGGGTGACAAAAAAAATGCTATGGAATGGAACAATTCTATTGAAACCATCCACAACTTTTGAAAATGGAGATGCAAATATAGCTGTTTTAATTTGTAAAAACTGAACTAAGCTGGATTGCTTGAAGTTAAAGTGTAGGAGGTATAATTCCTGATGGGAGGCCCACTGAAACTGCCATTTGGGTTGTTATGCTGTGGAATAAGTGGAATGAATGATTCTGTCCTGAAGCAAATTGAAGAGTCAAGACTTGAATCAGTGATGTCACACTGATCTACAGTGTGGAGGCACTCTGTTGGCAGTGAATAGAGAGCTGAGTTTGTGAATAAGAAATTACCCCTTCTTATGCTGAAAAAGTCATCCTGAATTCTGTCACAGTGACCTTTTCTACCTTTTACAATTTATTCTCTGCAGAGTTGTACATCAGTATAACAAATTCAGATTAAGGGACCAGGCAAATTTCCACTTGTTTCCAGCAAAGGAGGTAGTATATTTCACATTCTCTCTTGTAGCTTCATATTTTAGAGCTGAATTGCACTTCTATTGTCCTTTATGTCCTATGGAGTAGTCCTGAAAGCCAAAAAAGTAAGATTGAATGCCTTTTTATTCCCTTCTCAACACTGATTAACAGAGCTCTTAGTATAAAGACTGGCAAGCTGTTGTATCTCCTTCTTACTTGGCCTGAATGGAGTGATCATGCATAGCCGTCATCAAAATCAGGCCCTATTCACTCAAAATTGCACATAAGAAGTACCCAGCATCCTGTTGGAAAAGCACTTACATGGATGTAAGAGGAATTGTGTAAGATCATTTTGGAGAAAATTCAATTTATTATTCTAAAAAGAGCGCAGGCATGGTCATGCACATGGTCATGAAAATGTGATTTCAAAATGAAGGGATGTGAACTGAACAGTGCTTTCATACAGGTATTGTTTTGTGGCAACAGGGAAACAACCCGAGAGTGCTTTCTCCAAAGGGAACTGATAGTAATATCGCCACTGGATGTCAATGTGATCCCAGAGGCCTTTTGGTTCACGATCACACACACTAGAGGTTTTGGGTCTCTGCCTTCAGCTCCATGAAATCCTTGGCAGCTGCAGTGAGCCAATGGAGCTGTTATCACAGAACGGGAGTGAATTCTCTGGAGTGGCAGCTGGGCTTCTTGGGGTCTTACCAATAATCACAGGAAACTGCAGTCAAATTGCTTAAAAAGGGACAAAAGATGCTGAAGGAGTCAAGTGTTTCAGTTAATGGGAGTCAGAATCCTGATGGAGGCTTGATCAAATCAGATTTTAACGCTGCATTATCTGATTGTTAGGCCACTTAGGAGCACTGACAGATTTTCACCTTCTAAAGCTGATATGGCAAACATGTTAGCAAACTGTGGCTTGTTAAGACTTTTTAAAGGGACAGTTCACTCCAAAGTGAAAAATATTTTTTTTTATCTTAACTGTGGTACTATTTATCAATCCAGATTGTTTGGCATGAGTTGAGTGTGTTTGAGTATTGGCCATAGAGATGTCTGCCTTTTGTTTTTTCCAATATAATGGAACTAGATGGCACTTGGCTTGCAGTTACTCACGATAATCCACAGATCTTGTTGTTAGCAATTTCATGTTTATTTTTACTGAACTACACCCGCAAACCAAATCACAGCGTAGAAGGAAGCGTGTATCTACTCATTGATGAAAAGCTCAAATGTGTTTTTTGTAGGGCTGTCAAGTGATTAAAAAAAAATCTAATTAATTACATGCTCTGTGATTAATTACTCCAAATGAATCATAAATCAACTTTATTATGAAAGCATTTTAAATAATTCAATTCAAATGAATTTTGGCAGATGTGTCGTAGTAAAGCTGCTGGATTTTGGACACAATTGTCCCCCTGTCCTCTACCATTGAAACTGGTCTGCAGTTCATTGCAATCCATTTTGCAAGGGAGTTAGTTAGTTGGTCACAGGTAGACTTACTCAGTTTGTGTTTGAACACCTGGTCGAGTGTGGCCTGAAGAGGCTGGCTGCTAGCACTAGCATCGGAGGCTGTGCTAGCTCCAACCTCCAGGTTCGCATAAATGCTTTGCATTGAGATGATTTCAAGCTTTAAGTACTCCGATGGTATGAAAATTCCTTTCTGCAGAAATTGCAGAGAACAGTGCACCAGGGAATGCAATTTATCAGCTTTGATTTTTTTTTTAATCATTATTTTTTCTGTGATTAATTAACAGAAATTACGTTATTTTGACAACCCTGTTTTTTGGTGCTTTGAGCACCACAAGCTAGGTGCCATCTAGTTCTATTACATCAAAGGGAAGGCAGACATCTCTCCAACACTCAGCAACTCACACTAAAGCGGCGTAGATTGATAAAAACCACAACAGGAAAGAGGAGTATATGTAATTTTGTTTTTGAGGTGAACTGTCCCTTTAAGCAGATACTGAGCGACATCAGTATTTATGTGGAGTCCTGAGGGAAATATCTGGCACTTTAGCTGCTAAATGCTCCACTATGTTCACCGGTTAGTCTCTATTGCTGCCTGTTTGGTGACAAGGTAGTGTGCAGTGGATTTTTAGAGCTTTTTTGCTGAAAGCAATAACCTGTTTCCTGAGAATAACATTCTAACAGTAACATTACTGTAAAACTAAAACAATGTGAAAATACACTGAAAGGCTTATTAGAGTTAGTGATAATTCTGTGTGGGTTTGTCATTAATGACCCTTTCTACATTGCACAAAGCATCCACACATGGCTGCAGCAGCATACATCTTACTGTATGCTGCTGCAGAAATCTGCTATAATCAATGGATCAGTGTGGTTTAAGGCATATGCATACTGTAAATATTTATATTAAAGATTCTTCTTAAAATCTGGTAATTTTTGTGTTTTTTCAATATGCCAATTCACATGTCAGAAAAGTAGTTTTAGCTTACAAAGAATGCAAACCATAATTATACTGCCTGAGATGACAACTAAACCCTTTTATTGCAGTGATGTGATCCAGCTCCTTTAATTGAATAGAATTACATCTGTGAAAGCATGCCAGAATAATGTCTCAGTCATCAGAGTCTTGATTTCTTGCTGTGCGTCAGTACCTTTGTGTTTCTCACAGTCGCAGTCTCTGCTTTTTTTCCTCTGCAGGTTCAGACATGTCTTTTGTTTCCTTTTTTTCTGTGAGATAATGGGTCAGCAGGTGCTTCAACTTTCAATTAAAATACACTGTATTTTTTTTTTACACTTTTCATGTTTTTATTGTAATTTTATTATTATTTTAATATGGGTATCCATCTGTGCAACACTTTTTAAAATTTTTTTACAAAACAAATGCCTTGTAAGTGAAAACTTATGGGGTGCCGTTTGTAAAGTGGCTCACGCTGAAAATAACATCAACATTTTGCCACATTTAGCCTCAATGTTTAAAAAAGTGTTGTGAATTTTTTAATGTCACCTTTTACCACATTTACAGCAATATTTGTTAACTTAGAAATATATTAAATAGTTAAATCTAAATATTAAATGTGGCACCTAAATGTTAAATGTTAAATCTAAATATTAAATCTAAATATAAATTAAATGTTAAATCTAAATGCTAAATATAAATCTAAATATAAATGTTAAATCTAAATATTAAATATAAATATAAATCTAAATGTTAAGTCTAAATGCTAAATATAAATCTAAATGTTAAATGTTAAATCTAAATGTTCTGGGTGAAACTAAATATTAAGCTAATATGCAAATTCACACTGCCGGTCACCGGAAGTACCAAAATAAAAGCTTGAGATGGTCAGACTGTGTTTATAGAATCAAATAACGAATTAAAACCAACTTATCGGGGGAAATGAACACTTGAACATACATTAGCATGATAATAACTACCTAAAATAACAAGAAACGTGTTTGAAGAAATTTTATTTGATGTGTACTTTGAGTTGTTAGTGTCCCTTCGGAGGGAATCACCTTGTTGTTTGCAAATACTTCCGGGTAGAAAACCAGCAGAGTGTAGCTACATATATATACAGTACAGGCCAAAAGTTTGGACACACCTTCTCATTCAATGCGTTTTCTTTATTTTCATGACTATTTACATTGTAGATTCTCACTGAAGGCATCAAAACTATGAATGAACACATGTGGAGTTATGTACTTAACAAAAAAAGTTGAAATAACTGAAAACATGTTTTATATTCTAGTTTCTTCAAAATAGCCACCCTTTGCTCTGATTACTGCTTTGCACACTCTTGGCATTCTCTCCATGAGCTTCAAGAGGTAGTCACCTGAAATGGTTTCCACTTCACAGGTGTGCCTTATCAGGGTTAATTAGTGGAATTTCTTGCTTTATCAATGGGGTTGGGACCATCAGTTGTGTTGTGCAGAAGTCAGGTTAATACACAGCCGACAGCCCTATTGGACAACTGTTAAAATTCATATTATGGCAAGAACCAATCAGCTAACTAAAG
Organism: Epinephelus lanceolatus; assembly: GCF_041903045.1. Classification (NCBI taxonomy): domain Eukaryota; kingdom Metazoa; phylum Chordata; class Actinopteri; order Perciformes; family Serranidae; genus Epinephelus; species Epinephelus lanceolatus. The sequence continues at coordinate 38,930,960 of NC_135742.1, forward strand.
AAAAACGAGTGGCCATCATTACTTTAAGAAATGAATGTCAGTCAGTCCGGAAAATTGCAAAAACTTTAAATGTGTCCCCAAGTGGAGTCGCAAAAACCATCAAGCGCTACAACGAAACTGGCACACATGAGGACCGACCCAGGAAAGGAAGACCAAGAGTCACCTCTGCTTCTGAGGATAAGTTCATCCGAGTCACCAGCCTCAGAAATGGCAAGTTAACAGCAGCTCAGATCAGAGACCAGATGAATGCCACACAGAGTTCTAGCAGCAGACCCATCTCTAGAACAACTGTTAAGAGGAGACTGCGCCAATCAGGCCTTCATGGTCAAATAGCTGCTAGGAAACCACTGCTAAGGAGAGGCAACAAGCAGAAGAGATTTGTTTGGGCCAAGAAACACAAGGAATGGACATTAGACCAGTGGAAATCTGTGCTTTGGTCTGATGAGTCCAAATTTGAGATCTTTGGTTCCAACCGCCGTGTCTTTGTGAGACGCAGAAAAGGTGAAAGGATGGATTCCACATGCCTGGTTCCCACTGTGAAGCATGGAGGAGGAGGTGTGATGGTGTGGGGGTGTTTTGCTGGTGACACTGTTGGGGATTTATTCAAAATTGAAGGCACACTGAACCAGCATGGCTACCACAGCATCCTGCAGCGACATGCCATCCCATCCGCTTTGCGTTTAGTTGGACGATCATTTATTTTTCTACAGGACAATGACCCCAAACACACCTCCAGGCTGTGTAAGGGCTATTTGACCAAGAAGGAGAGTGATGGAGTGCTGCGGCAGATGACCTGGCCTCCACAGTCACCGGACCTGAACCCAATCGAGATGGTTTGGGGTGAGCTGGACCGCAGAGTGAAGGCAAAGGGGCCAACAAGTGCTAAACACCTCTGGGAACTCCTTCAAGACTGTTGGAAAACCATTTCAGGTGACTACCTCTTGAAGCTCATGGAGAGAATGCCAAGAGTGTGCAAAGCAGTAATCAGAGCAAAGGGTGGCTATTTTGAAGAAACTAGAATATAAAACATGTTTTCAGTTATTTCACCTTTTTTTGTTAAGTACATAACTCCACATGTGTTCATTCATAGTTTTGATGCCTTCAGTGAGAATCTACAATGTAAATAGTCATGAAAATAAAGAAAACGCATTGAATGAGAAGGTGTGTCCAAACTTTTGGCCTGTACTGTATATAATTTACGTCTATGTTTGTTAATAATTCCTGTTTATTTAACTATATATTTGTTAATACTATTGTCTAAATTTCTTATATTTTCATGTATCTTTCCTGTCTTGCAAGGAGCACCTGTAACATAAATAATTTCCCCTCGGGGATCAATAAAGTATTTCTGATTCTGATTCTGATTCTGATTCTGATAATGTATGTTCAAGTGTTCATTTCCCCCGATAAGTTGGTTTTAATTCGTTATTTGATTCTATAAACACAGTCTGACCATCTCGAGCTTTTATTTTGGTACTTCCTGTGACCGGCAGTGTGAATTTGCATATTAGCTAAATATTTAGTTTCACCCAGAACATTTAGATTTAACATTTAACATTTGGATTTATATTTAGTATTTAGATTTAACATTTAGATTTAGATTTAGATTTAACATTTATATTTATATTTAGCAGTTATATTTAACATTTATATTTATATTTATATTTAGCATTTAGATTTAACATTTAGATTTAGATTTAGATTTAACATTTAGGTGCCACATTTAATATTTAGATTTAACTATTTAATATATTTCTAAGTTAACAAATATTGCTGTAAATGTGGTAAAAGGTGACGTTAAAAAATTCACAATACTTTTTTAAACATTGTTTGAAGCTAAATGTGGCAAAATGTTGATGTTATTTTCAGCGTGAGACACTTTACAAACGACACCCCATAAAAACCTACTTGCAAATAAAGTGGATTCTGATTCATCCCTCTCATTTTTGTCCCTGAGCTCTGCAGACAACATGTACATCTCATTTGTATTAGCTGGCCTCTTTGTCACAGGGGAACAGTGCATGGTCTCTAACAGAGGTCAGTGTTTTCAAACTGGGGTTTGGTTGTAAAGCTGACCTACCAATAAGGGAAGCTGATAGAGAAACACTGATATGACATTTGTGTTATACTGTACGTACTGTATAGTATAACAGGCAGGCTCAGGATAGTAGTTGTACAGCAGAGATTAAATCCTTAAGTTTCCATTCTGATGGCTGAGATTTGAGAAACACTGTTTTGACAGTGAATTAGTTTCTGATTGGAGCCCAAGTACTGAACACCAACATTATCATTTTCAGAAATCAGATACTTAAAATACTCCAACCTGAGGTTCAAACGCTCCAAAGCAGTTAGCATCATTTAATCAAGATTTCAATCAGATTCAATATTTTTGATGTGATAAACGTGAGGGCATGTTATGCATGGATGCATGTAAATGGGAATATTAGTGGAATATTCATTTTCATTAGCCATGTAAATAAGCTTTTTAACCCCAGCAGGAGTTGGAGCCCCAGAAGCCCCCTCAACACTCCACCTTTTTTACTTGAAAAATGACTTTGTATTTTAAAGGCAGAACTCTTTTACAGCATAGACTAATTTCAATTTTCAAAGTCAAACATGTATTGTATTTCATGTATCAAAGTATAATAGGGCCGCTGAGCAGTCAAGCTCTCAGATCTTTAATAGATAGGTACCTTCAAATCACCTTTTTCTGAATGGCAATTTGGCTGGTGTACTAGACGGCCGCAACACAATGTTTAATAATGTTCTCAGTGAGCATTAGTTTGATGCATGAGAGTCAGACGGCTGATTTGTTACAGCAGAGGTATCATTTGGCTGAATGTTTCTGCGACACCTCTATTAAATGTCCTGGCTTTGAGTACACACCGTAGGGCTAGTATCTGAATTGACGGACGTGGTTATCCCATCAATATTCATAATGGGAATGTAAGACAAAGACACAGAGTAAATGAACAGCTAACGCAGCACGCTCTGCAACCTGCTGAATGAGGAATGAAGGAGAAAATGAGGCAGCCCTGCAGAAATGATTGGCAAATGAGTATGAGCAGCCTTGTCATCAACACAGATTAATGTGTGGGACTTACGTTTGTTGGATGAAATGACGTTAAAGATTTGGTAAATCCCCTGATACCTGTCCATCAAAACAACTTTGGGATGAACTCCAACATAGCAGAGGAAGAAGCATCCACCCAGCAATCTTGACTATTTGCAGGAAGTGCTAATGTCTGCAAACACAGCAGGACGCTACATGTCTCCTTCTGAGTCATCGTTATAACATGTAGCAGCTGCTATCGGGGCTAAAGGTGCACCGTACTGAACTCTGTTCTGGGCACTGACTGTCTTGCTCAGTGGGCTCAGACCTACTGCACTCCTGCTGGTAAGCGGCATTGTGGTCACCATGAGGCAAAATCATCTCACAATCAAATGACAGTAGGAGTCAAAGCATTGACGACCTATATGCCGTATATGACAAAACAATTTCCCCTGATGTTCCATTGGTTTTCCATGGCTTTTTGTCCACTCGACAGGCATTGCTCCAGGGATGGCAGTGTCGGTCAATCCATTATTTTGGTCCAGACTAAAATGTCTCAACATCTATTGGATGGATTACCATGAAATTTGCTACACACAATCATGTCCCCTCAGGATTGGTGATCCCTTAACTTTTCACCCCGCATCATCTTTAGGTCAGAATTTTTTATTAGTCCAACACTGTAGCTCAGTCCACAGGGACTTGGCTTTGGGGCCGAAGGGTGGCTGGTTCAAGGAATGCAGTGTGGAATGCTAGCTGGACACTGTTTTCTTAGTCTTAGCGACCACTCAGAGCACTTTACAACACAAACACAATTCACACACACTGATACACTGGTGATCAAGGCTATCATACAAGATGCCATCTCCTCATCACATAAACATTCACACGCACTAACACAGCGATGGGATAGAGATAATTGAAACTGAATGAAAGTCTGACCACTTACCAGTCTGAGATGTCTGCGGCGAAGGCTGCATATTATTCTATTTTGATTACGAATAATAAGCACAACCCAAGGCTTTTATTTGACACTGTTTCTAGACTAACACAGGATCAGCAGCCAGTCATCAGCACTGACCTCTCTACACAGGATTTTATGGAGTATTTTAATGATAGAGTAGAGGATATTAGATCTAGAATACCCCAGTCACTGGCTGGGGGATCAGACTGTGTTGTCACTTTGCCCACTTTTGCAGGACAAGGTTTCTTTGAGTTTGAGTCTACTTCTCTGGCTGCTCTAACTAAGGTTGTTATGGCTGTAAGAAGTACCACTTGCTCCCTGGACCCACTACCAGCATGGGTTATTAAGGAGCTTTGGTCAACATTAGGATCTTATGTTTTAGCTATCCTTAACCTCTCTCTGTCCACTGGAGTTTTTCCAGCTTGTTTTAAGTCTGCTGTGGTTAAACCCTTATTGAAAAAAAACAAATCTGGATGTAAACTCTCTTGCCAATTATACTGCCCTACAAAGCCTAAGTGCAGTAACTACATTTTTGGTCAAAATTGAGATATAAGTAAAAATGAACTCCTTGATATCTGTTTTATCTTGTGACAAAGATTCAGAGTTCAGTTTTGCTTAGTTTTAGAGAAAAAAACGGTATAAAATTTGCAGTAACTACAAAATCTGTCTCAAAACCAAACTTTAAAGCCATTTTTCTCAGTTTTACCCTTTGCGTAGTTACTGCACTTAGGCTTTGTAGGGCAGTGTAGACCTGTCTCAAATTTAGCTTTTTTATCGAAAATCTTTGAGAAAGTGGTCTCCAACCAACTTTTAAAATTTCTGTCACTGAATGATTTATTTGAGCCACTGCAGTCTGCTTTCTGTGCTAACCATTCTACAGAAACAGCACTTACAAAAGTGGTAAATGACTTATTATTGGTGTTAGATTCAGACTCAACATCTGTTCTACTGTTGTTGGACCTTAGCGCCGAATTTGATACTGTGGATCACTGTATACTTTTGGACAGGCTCGAGAATTATTTTGGCATCTCGGGTCAGGTGCTTAATTGGTTGAGATCTTACCTGTCAGAGAGATCTCAACGTGTTCTTTATAACAACGTGTTATCTGACTCTTGTTCTGTTAAGCATGGGGTCCCACAGGGCTCTGTTCTGGGTCCACTGTTGTTTTCAATGTACCTGGCACCACTAGGTCAGATCATACGCTCTTTTGGGATTGTTTTTCATTGCTATGCTGATGATTTGCAATTATATATGCCAGTCATTGCAGGAAATGGGTCTGTTTCTGATAAACTTACAGCCTGTTTGGCTGCAGTGAGGTCCTGGCTATCAGCAAACTTTCTGCTACTTAACTCAGCTAAGACTGAGATGATAGCTATTGGACCGTCAAAATTTAGTCACCAGTTCGATCATTTCACCCTATCTCTTGATGACTGTGTCATTCATTGCAAGGACAAGGTAAAGAAACTTGGTGTACTTTTTGATCAGACCCTTTCATTTGACTTGCATGTAAAAGAGGTGACACGAGTGGCCTTCTTTCACCTCAGAAAAATTGCAAAGATCAGATCAGTCCTTTCAGTAAAACATGCTGAGACTCTCATTCATGCATTTGTGACATCCAGGTTGGATTATTGTAACATTATTTTATCAGGGTTGCCCAGGAAGAGTTTTTGAGATCTGCAGTTGGTTCAGAATGTGGCAGCTCGTATTTTAACTGGATCATCTAGGTATGATCATATTACTCCGGTGCTGGCCTCTCTTCACTGGCTCCCTGTTCAGGTTAGAGCGGACTTTAAGGTGCTGTTACTAACATATAAAGCTGTAAACGGTCTGGCACCTGTATATTTAACAGAACTTGTGGATATTTATGTGCCTACACGGTCTCTGCGCTCCGAGGGGAGTGGCTGTCTGCTTGTCCCTAAAGTAAAAAAGAAGACGGTCGGTGAACGTGCTTTTTCTTTCCGTGCACCGACTCTGTGGAATAGTCTCCCTCTTGACATCAGACAGGCCTGCTCGATTGAGGTTTTTAAAGCAAAGTTAAAGACCCACTTGTTTACTGTTGTGTTTGAGTGATGGGTGGTTTGCTCCTTCTGTGATGTCCTGTTTTAGGTTTGTGTTGTGTTTTTATCATTGTTGTTTGTGTGTTTATTTTTAAAACTGTTTTACGCTACTTGTACTTGTCTCTATTTGTACATGTACTGTTTTAATTCAACTGTACAGCATTTTGATTGAAAGCGCTTTATAAATAAATTTATTATCATTATTATAATTAAGTCACGTCCACACCGAAGGGGAATTCATTGCTCTCCATTGGCTTTGTTCTGCGTGAAGGTGCCTCCTTACCATTTCCGAAAAGTGCCTTAAAGCTTCTGTTTGGTGGGATGCATTGCAAACAACGTAAAGAAGCCAGAACTAAGTTTATATAAACTGCTAAACCATAAAACTGAGCCTTTAAGAAGACAGAAGTGGGTTAAATTGGAAATTTACCTAACTTTCAAAAAGCTGAAGCTATTAAATAAATTACAGTTGCTAATTTGGCCAGACGAACTGTAGAGGCTGAAGCTAATTAAGCAATGCAAAGCCTGGTTTTGATCTTTGTTAAATTAAATGATGATCTTTCCTGCTGATTTGATAAAATAGTTGTAAATATCAAAGTATGTCACTACATGCCATTCAGTGGAATAATTTCTCCAAGATAAGCGAAGTAAGGAGAAGGGACACTGAGATAGACCAATATTATTGAGTCTGTCAGTGTGACAGACATGCTGAAATCTAATGTTTGTAGCTAGCTACAGGCATTTTGTCAGCGTTTAAGCCCTTGGTTGCATATCAGGATATACTACTTCCTTACAACATTGCACGCTGAACTTTGACCCTCTTGTTCATACATCCGTTACCTTGAAGATAAAATAAAAAGCCAATTGTTGTGCCTCTAGAAAATATAGTTGTCTCTTTGTTACCACAGTTAAGTGTGATTTCTTTATTTTTGTAACCATAGCAATATAGAAGCAGTGCATGCTGGGAAACAGGAAGTAGAATTGCCATGCAGTGATTAGCTACAGTTGTGTGCGAGCACTCCCAATCATCAGCTCCTCAGTTGATAGCTATTCTTTCTCCCTCTTTGCTAAGGCTGCGTCTGTGAGTAGATTTCATCGTTTAACACTAAATTATCACTTATTTTGAGTTGTTAGAATGTTGAGACAGCTAAGATGTTAATTGTGTTGCTAGGCTAAGTTAGCTTTACATTTCACTGCTGCTTGCTGTTTTGATTAGCTTGGTAGTATCTCATAATTTTAGCTACACAGCTAGGCTAGCTAAGCTGTACTAATTACCCAGATACCGTGTGTTTGTTTTGTTTAATAATGTACATATTTCATTGTACTGTGTTTACAGTTTCACAAGATTCCCAGTAAACTTCATGGAAGTCAATCATCTGTGTCCTGGAGTTTTTTGGGAGTGTTTAAACTGAATGGAAACATAAGCCCATGACAGTGAAAAGACGGCAACACAGCTAACAAGGGACACAAGGATTGCCATCCTACGGAGCAACTCAACATCAAGAGATAAGCGGCTAACACTACAGCTTCCATACAGCTTCATGCTAGTATCTTCTCCTGATACTGAAAACGGGGTGAGTCATAATGTCACAACGTAGCAACAGTAATAAAAGAAATGGAGATAACCAGTCTGAGACTGTGTGCTCAAGGAGCAGTCGCTCATCTGGTACATCATCCAGCTCAAAAATCAGCCTGGCCTTCACCATGGCAAAGGCAAAAGCTGAAGCAGTGCAAGCTAGTGCAGCAGGCACATATCCAAGCCAGTCTCGATGCATTAAATGATGAAAAAGAAAAAGATGCTGCCATAGCAGAGGCAAATACTCTCGCGGCTAGTTTACAAAATATGGGCTTTGAAGTGAAGCTAACAACCCGGTCCCCCAATCTATCAAAGACCAGCGCATTGCCACCTTTGTGTCGGAACAAGCCAGCATATGCATTAAGGGTTTATCTGTAAAAAGAAAGAGTGACAATGCTTTGCCAACATTTCATCTTCCACATCCTCAACCCACCAACGTTATCCCTTCAACACCCCACCCACTCAATGCAAGCCAAACCCAAGCTGCTGCTTCTGCCGCCACTATGCCACACCACACTCCTCAGGCCCCTCAGACGAGTGGGGCACTGCTACAACAAAGTTTCTATCAGCCTCTCTACTCCTCTCCAGCTCCTCAGCTTAGTGGAACACTTCCACAACAGAACTTCACACACGACTCCTCATCTCCTGCACCCACGCTTGTTCACAGGACGCCTTATGGAGCTAGCCATGACCATTCTACAACCACCAGAGACCTCATCAAATATCTTGCCCGCAACCGCCTGGTGACTTCAGGTCTCACCACATATAATGACCAGCCAATGAACTATTGGGCCTGGAGAACATCATTCCAGAATGCTGTCGCCGATCTGGACCTGTTTGCAGCAGAAGAACTTCTAATCAATTATCTGTGTCAGCAGAACAGGTAAGAAGAATAAAAACAGTCAACATCAGGAATCCAGCTACTGGATATGGCATGGGAACGCCTCGACAAAATATATGGCTTGCCAGAGGCCGTTGAACAGGCTCTGTTCAACAAACTGGAAAACTTTCCAAAGGTCACAACAAAGGATCCGCAGAGACTCAGAGATTTAACCGACCTGTTGTCAGAGCTACAAGCTGCCAAGGAAGATGGCTACCTCACAGGCTTGTCATACCTAGATACCTCCAGAGAAATTAAGCCTATCATTGAGAAACTCCCATACAACATACAAGAAAAGTGGCTATACTTTGGGACAAGATACAAACAAGAACATTTTGTTAGCTTCCCACCTTTGTCCGTGTTGGTGGTAAAATTCATCTCCACAGAGGCAAGGGCTCGCGCAGACCCAAGCTTTAACCTCTTCATGCAAGCTCTAGCAGAGAAAAAGAGCAAATGGGAGAGGCCTGCAAAGACATCTGTATATGTTCACAAGATGCAGGTCTCAGGAACTGCTAAGTCTGAGTCTAGAGAAATTAGGGAACGAATTGACCCAAATAAACATTGCCCCCTGTACAAAAAGCCCCATCCTCTGAGGAAATGCAGAGGCTTTCATGAAAAGAGCATAGATGATCGCAAACAACTTTGAAAGATGTTATGGTCTCCGGACCTTAGTACATTTATTTTCTGTGTTTAATGTGCTGTGCATGTCATTATGGGAATTATTCGGCCAGCACTTGTCAATCATTTACGTGTGTGTCTAATTGTCTGCTCTTCTGGAGGGAATCCCCGGCGGACCGCCTCCAGCCCGCTCTCCTCTGCTGCTGTTCAGCGTTCCCCCGCTTGCTGGTTGGCCGGCCCCCTCGCTGTCGTCATCGGTTCCGGCCAATCATCGCGTCACCGGCCCCTCGTCCGAACCTTTAAAGGCTGCACGAAGTCAAGAGCAATGGCGGCTGTGATTTAATCTGAGCAGTCCGCCTCGCTCCGTTTGTGTGTTCAGCGGCTATAATCTGTTCGTTGTTGTTGTTGTATTTGGGAATCTATGGGCTTTAGGATTTAGCTTTGTAGCCTAGCCACATATCCTTTGTACACACACACGTAGATTGTTTGATGTTAATACACTAGCTTTATGGGTGTCGGTTTGAGTGTTGTTTTGTTTGTGAGGTAAGTCATAGAGCAGACAGACAGATTTGTTTATGTTTTGTTATTCTGGGTGGCCTTCCTCCACCACCGTTAGTTAAGTTAGTTAGTTAGTTAGTTTCTTTTTGTGTGCCGCTTTTTACAAAAGCGTAGCTTGTATTGTTTATTTTGTGTATGAATAAACGGCAGCTTGCCTTATTCACTTCATTGTTTGGTTTTATGTTGCTTCCCTTACCCCTAGACACATACTGGGTTGTAACATAAATGGAGGCTCATCCGGGATCAGCCTATTGTTAACTGATTCCTCGTGGTTGTTTGCTTGTTTGTTTATTGATTGATTGATTGGTCTCCGGTGCGCAGATGGCGTTCAATCTCGAGAGATTTTTGCAGACTCCCTCCCTCGATTTGCTTGACGTGTGTAGGAAGGATGATTTGCTGCAGATTGCAGGCCACTTCAGTGTTTCGGCTTCTAGGCAGCTGGTTAAAAGGGAGATTAAGGCTCTTGTGGTCAGTAAATTAGTGGAGTTGGGCTTGATTGTTGCTGCGCCGCCTCCAGCGTCCGTAGTGCAGGTTGGTGGCACCCTGACTCAGGGCAGCCGTGGGGGAGAAGACCCCAGTGCCGCGGTAGAGGATGTGGAGCAGGCAGAGGGTGGAGGGGACGGCGAGGGAGTGGAGCGGATTAAGCCCTCGCTTACTTTACCCAAGTACGATCCTCTCTCGCCTGGATCTTCTGAGGGGACTCGTAACGAGGCCCGCCTCAAAGTCCGCCTAGCTCGTCTCCGGATGGAGGCTGATGAGAAGGAGAGAAACCGTGAGCTTGAGTACCGCCTGCAGGTTAAAAAGCTGGAAATTGAGGCAGAGACAGCAGTGAGGATGCGGGAGCTTGAGCTGAAAAGAGAAGCTCTGGTGTCTGAAGCAGCCTCTTCTGTTGTAAAATCAAGCCTGATTCCCACTGTACCGGCCTTTGATATAAGTAAGCATATTGCTTTAGTGCCACAGTTCCGAGAATCTGAAGTGGACTCATATTTTTGTGCGTTTGAGCGCATCGCTTTGGCTCTTAAGTGGCCTTCAGATGTTTGGCCTTTGTTACTGCAATGTAAGATTCATGGCAAGGCCCAAGAGGTGGTTTCGGCACTCCCTCTACAGGATAGTTTGTGCTACGACACAGTTAACGCTTCCATTTTACATGCCTATGAGCTGGTTCCAGAGGCCTACCGCCAGAAATTTAGAGGCCACCGTAAATGTCCAGCTCAGACCTATGTTGAATTTGCTAGGGATAAGGGAAGCCTATTTCATAAATGGTGTGCTGCTTGTGGGGTTCAGGACTTTTCTTCCCTGCGTGAGCTTATGCTGCTGGAAGATATCAAAAAATGTTTGCCAGAGCGCATGGTGGTATATTTAAATGAACAGAAAGTTAAATCCCTGTCTAGTGCAGCTGTGTTGTCGGATGAGTTTGTGCTTACTCACAAGGTTACATACTCCTCTCCTGTCACTGATAAACCCCGTTCTGCTCCAGTCGCCCCAAGCAGTGGTAATAAACCTCCGGCTCCGGCTCCGGCTCCGACTCCGCGTAAAGAGGAGCAGGAGTGTTTTTACTGTCACAAAACAGGACACGTAATTGCCAACTGCTTGGCGTTAAAACGCAAGGAGCAGCCACCGTCTCCGGGTGCTCGCCAGCCAAAAGGCGTCGGCTTAATTAATTCGTTATCAGATAAGGGGTGTACAGACCCATGCGCCGACGACAGCTTCAATCCGTGTTTCAAACCTTTCATTCATGATGGTCTGGTGTCCCTCACTGGCGCGCCGGGGGATCAGCAGCCTGTGCGGTTCCTGCACGACACCGGGGGGTCTCAGTCTATCATTCTGGCCAGTGCACTGCCGTTCTCAGACCAGTCAGCTTGTGGTTGCAGTACGGTACTTCGGGGCGTTGAAATGGGCTACATTCCGCGGCCTCTGCATCGTGTACACATCCAATCCAAATTAGTGACTGGATTTTTCCCCGTAGCAGTCTGCCCGGCTCTGCCCATCCGCGGTATAGTAATGTTAATGGGGAATGATATTGCGGGTGGTAAAGTAACTCCAGCCCTCGAAGTATTGACCTCCACTCCCCTCCCCTCTTGTTGCGACGCTGATTCTTCTCAGGCTCTGTTTCCCTCCTGCGTAATTACGCGTGCGCAGGCTCGGAAACTCGGTACGGAGGCTCATGCGTGTGAGCCCGAGGAGATTGATTTGTCCGATTGTGTCCTAGCAAAAGCCTTTGCTGAGGACACTGAGTTAAAAACTCCTGTGATAGTTCCCAGCGCTAAACCTGTAGCTGAGAAGGCTCCGAGCGCCGCACCGCCTTCTCATGAGTTTCGGTTGCCTGTAACTCGGGAGAAGCTCATCGCTGCTCAGAAAACGGACAAGAGTCTGCAGAGTTGTTTTGCTGCGGTGGTAAGTAGTGATCCGACTGACGGTGAGTCCACGCACTATTTTGTAAACGATGACATTTTGATGCGTAAATGGTCACCTGTGACTGCTGAGGGCGCAGATTGGAGTATAGTGCGTCAGATTGTTGTGCCCACAGCCTACTGCAAACAGGTGTTAACTTTAGCACACGAGAGCCCTTGGTCTGGCCATTTGGGCGTGAACAAAACGTACAACCTCGTCTTGCAACACTTCTTCTGGCCTGGTTTAAAATCCAATGTAGTCAAACACTGCCGCACATGCCACATTTGTCAATTAGCAGGAAAGCCAAATCAGGTAATTCCACCAGCCCCGCTGCATCCAATACCCGCTATAGGAGAGCCGTTTGAGCGTGTTATTGTAGACTGTGTCAGCCCATTGCCTAGAACAAAAACAGGTAATCAGTACCTACTCACCATTATGTGCGCCTCCAGCCGCTTTCCTGAAGCCGTGCCGCTGCGTAAAATCACCGCTGGTGCAGTTGTCAAGGCGCTGACTAAGTTCTTTTCCACCTTTGGCTTGCTGCGTATCGTGCAGACTGATCAGGGCTCGAACTTTCAGTCAAAGCTCTTCAACCAAGTCCTGAAGTCTTTGGGTGTAAAGCATGCGGTGTCCAGTGCATATCATCCCGAATCCCAGGGCGCGTTGGAGCGATGGCACCAAACACTAAAATCCATGCTGCGCAAATACTGTTTAGAGACGGGAAAAAACTGGGATGAGGGAGTTCCTTTTGCTTTGTTCGCTGCTCGCGAGGCTGTGCAGGAGTCTCTGGGTTTCAGTCCAGCTGAGCTTGTTTTCGGTCACACTGTTCGCGGCCCCCTTAACGTCCTTAAAGACAGGTTCCTCTCAGCGGAGTCACCTCCGGAGCGGAATGTTCTGGACTTTGTGAGCAAGTTCCGTGAACGGTTGCATCACGCCCGCTCGCTTGCTCAGAAAGCTCTTGCCAGTTCCCAAGTTGAAATGAAAATACAGTTTGATCGCTCTGCTGTAGCTCGGCAGTTTGAAGTTGGTGCTGAAGTTTTGGTGTTGCTTCCCATCCCTGGCTCTTCCCTCTCAGCACGTTTTTCTGGGCCATATCGTGTTCTGAAAAAATTAAGTGACACTGACTACGTGATTGGCACCCCTGATAGAAAACGGAAAACTCGCGTCTGTCATGTTAACATGCTGAGACTCTATCACTCCCGTGATGGTGAACTTAGTCCTGTAGTGCCAGCCTGTTCTGCTCTCATTGTAGTCAAGTCCAATGCAGATGAGGGAGATGGCTTACGCGTGCGTCCTTCCTCTGTTCAAGGTGCGCGTTTGCCAAATTCCCAAATGCTGGTTGAGTTACCTCAACATCTCACGCATCTGGAGCCTGAGCAGCAGCGCGATATTACCGGCTTAGTGGCGGAGTTTCCGTGCCTCTTTGGTGACATCCCCACTCGGACCACTGTGATAGAACATGATATAGATGTAAAAGACGCAAAACCCATTAAGCAGCACCCGTACCGCGTTAATCAGTTAAAACGTGAGTTAATGAAAAAAGAAACTCAGTATCTGTTACAACATGGTTTAGCCACCGCCAGCTCCAGTCCGTGGAGTTCGCCATGTCTGCTGGAGGGAAAGCCCGAGGGCTCGCCTAGATTTATTACTGATTTTCGCAAAGTTAACGCTGTCACCGTGCCTGATTCGTATCCTCTCCCGCGCATGGAGGATTGTGTAGATAACTTAGGTAATGCTCAGTACATCAGTAAGCTGGACCTCTTAAAAGGGTACTGGCAGGTGCCACTGACAGAGCGTGCCTCTGAGATTTCCGCCTTCGTTACCCCCGACTGTTTTTTACAGTATACCGTGATGGCGTTTGGCATGTGTAACGCACCCGCTACTTTCCAGCGTTTGGTTGACGCAGTTTTGGCCAGTGTGACCAATTGTAATGCCTACTTAGATGATCTGATTGTGTACTCCTCGTCTTGGAGTGAGCATCTCAAAAGCCTGCATGAGGTTTTCTGTCGCTTAGCCGCCGCTTCGCTCACCTTAAATCTGGCAAAGTGCGAGTTCGGGAAGGGTACTGTGACGTACTTGGGCAGGCAGGTTGGTCAAGGCCAGGTCCGTCCGATAGAGGCCAAAGTCAGTGCGGTAGTGGAGTTCCCTGTTCCAACAACCAGACGTGCTTTGCGGCGATTCCTCGGCATGACTGGTTACTATCGGAACTTTTGCAGGAATTTCTCCGACGTGGTTGCTCCGCTGACTCACTTAACCAGTCCCAAGGTAAATTACCGGTGGGCCCCCGAGTGTCAGCACGCGTTTGAGAGCGTGAAAACCCTCCTGTGTCACGCGCCTGTACTCGCCGCTCCTGATTACGCGCTTCCGTTTAAGTTAGAGGTTGACGCTAGTGCGGTCGGTGCCGGTGCGGTGTTGCTGCAGGAGGATACGGCAGGCGTCGAGCATCCTGTCAGCTATTTCTCGCAAAAGTTTAACACACACCAGCTTCGTTATTCGACCATAGAAAAGGAGACGCTCGCCTTACTATGGTCACTCCAGCATTTTGAGGTGTATCTTGGGTCTTGTAGTCTCGTTGTTGTTGTTGTATTTGGGAATCTATGGGCTTTAGGATTTAGCTTTGTAGCCTAGCCACATATCCTTTGTACACACACGTAGATTGTTTGATGTTAATACACTAGCTTTATGGGTGTCGGTTTGAGTGTTGTTTTGTTTGTGAGGTAAGTCATAGAGCAGACAGACAGATTTGTTTATGTTTTGTTATTCTGGGTGGCCTTCCACCACCGTTAGTTAAGTTAGTTGGGGTGTTTATTTTGTTGGTGACAGGTCAGAGTTTTGTTTTAATTGTTTTATGGTTTGCCGTCACCCGCCGCCCTTCCCTGAGTTTGTTTCAATGTAATTTACCGCTGAGGCTCCTTTCGTGAAGCCCGATTTCCGGGTTGTGTTGCTGAGCCTGCGAGCGCATTTTTCTTTTTGTGTGCCGCTTTTTACAAAAGCGTAGCTTGTATTGTTTATTTTGTGTATGAATAAACGGCAGCTTGCCTTATTCACTTCATTGTTTGGTTTTATGTTGCTTCCCTTACCCCTAGACACATACTGGGTTGTAACAAAGAACATTACATCTGTTTTTCGCTGTTGCTCCTCCACAGAACATCTGGCAAAGAACTGCACTGCTGAGATTAAAAAATATAGTGAGTGTGAGAACACTGCTCATGTGACAGCACTTCACCCCTACCCACCTACCTGGAAATCTAAGTCGTCTCTTTCGACTTCAGAGAATGGCGGGGAGGATGACAAAGCAGACAACCAGGAGGTCAAGTTGACGTGCACACAATATGGGGAATGTGGGGAAGGTCTGAGTGCTAGAGCACATGCTTGTCAGCGTGTTCCCAAACGGTTGCAGAGAGGAGCCCAAGGGAATGTACGTCTTACTAGACAAGCAGAGTAATCGCTCCCTGGCGCTGTCAGAGTTCTTCGAGATCTTCAACATCTCCGGATGCTCCTACTCATACGCACTCAAGACCTGTGTGGGATGTACAGAGACAGTGGGGAGGAGAGCCAGCAGCTACACTGTGGAGCCAGTGGACAAGAAAGTAAGCATTCCTCTGCCTACACTCCTCGAGTGCAACCATATCCCTAACGTCCGCGCTGAGATTCCTACACCAAATGCAGCCTACCATCATGCCCACCTGAAGCACATCACCGACAAGATTCCGCCTCTGGATCCCGATGCCAAGGTACTCCTCTTGCTGGGCAGAGACATCTTACGAGTGCACAAGGTCCAAGAGCAGATGAATGGCCCAGGAGACGCACTGTTTGCTCAAAGGCTTGACCTAGGATGGGTCATCATTGGTGATGTGTGCCTTGGAGGCGCTCACAGACCACTCGAGGTGAGAAGTTACAAAACAGCCATCCTAGAGAATGGTTGTACGAGTCATCTCCAGCCATGCAACAATCAGATCAGAGTGAAAGAGGTATTTGCTCAAGCACCTTAACATCAGTATCAGCCAACACCATCCTCCACGTGTGGCTCAGTTACACTCAGTAGAGACTGCTTGGGACAAACTGTCTTCGATCATACTCCCAATGACCACAGACTCGCTCCATCCATGGAAGATTTAGAGTTTCTGAAAATAATGGAAACTGAGTGCCACCAGGACAGCTCCAAAAGTTGGGTTGCACCTTTACCTTTTTGGTTGCCAAGACAACGGCTGCCCAACAACAGGAAACAGGCTTGTTTGGAGTTGCCCCGCCAATGCAGCCTGGACAGGAGTGCTGGTGCCTGCCCCTGTTTGGCGTGTATCACCCTAGGAACCCAGATAAGATCCGCATGGTCTTCAACAGCAGTGCTTCATGTGAAAGAGTGTCACTCAATGATGTTTAGATCACTCGCTCTGACCTTAATAATAGCCTGCTAGGTGTTCTTATGAGGTTCAGGAAAGAACAGGTGGTGCTCACTGCTGACATCGAGCACATGTTCCACTGCTTTGTCGTGAAGGAGGACCACCAGGATTTTCTCCGCTTCCTGTGGTATAGGAAGAACGACCCTACCTCCGTAATCGTGGACTACAGAATGTGGGTCCACCTTTTTGGGAACAGTCCCTTGCCTGCCGTTGCAGTGTACGGTTTGTGACGGGCAGCTAAGGAAGCAGAGGCCGACTATGGCAGCGACACAAGAAGATTCATCGATCGCGAGTTCTATGTTGATGACGCCTTAAAGTCCTTCAGCACCGAGGAAGAAGCCACCAGTGTCCTCGGGTGAGCGCAGAAGATGCTTGCAGCTTCCAGCCTCAGGATGCACAAAATTGCTTCAAATCCACCTGCAGTCATTGAAGCATTCCCATCCGAAGATCGCTCCAAGTACGTCAACAGCTTAGATCTCTTCGCTGATGATCTGCCCATCCAACGTAGCTTTGGATTGTTCTCGAACATGCACACAGACACCTTCATGTTTGAAATCGAAGATGACCAGAAGCCGTTCACCCACAGAGGGGTACTCTCAACTGTGAATAGTCTCTATGATTCTCTAGGGTTCCTCGCACCCATCATGGTTCACGGAAGACTGATACTCAGGGAACTCACCAAGCAAGCAGAGGATTGGGACTCAACTCTCCACAAAGACATGGAGATTGAGTGGACTAGATGGAAACAGTCACTCCAAGACCGAGAGGGGCTTCAGATACCACGCTCTTATACATCCTTCTAAAACTGCAGGTGCATTAGGAAAAGAACTCTGTGTCTTTGCAGACGCATCAGTCAAAGCAATAGCAGCCGTGGCCTACATCAAGGTGACAAGCCACCAAGAACAGACTGAGATTGGCTTTGTCTTCGGGAAGGCAAAGTTGGCCCCCCATCCTGGCCTGACTATCCCGAGACATGAGCTCTGTGCAGCTGTACTTGCTGTTGAGATTGCCTAGATGATTGTTACAGAGATGGACACAACATTCGACAACATCACCTATTACACAGATAGCAAGGTTGTATTGGGGTACATCCACAACCAGTCAAGGAGACTTTATGTCTGTGTACACAACAGGATCCAACAAATCCGTCAATCACCTTGTCCTGGCCAATGGAAATACGTCCCAACGCATTTAAACCCAGCTGATATTGGGTCAAGAACTGTGACACCAGCCCTGCTTAGCAGCAAAGCATGGCTCAAAGGACCAGCCTTTCTCCATGATGCATCTTTGCATTCATCCAAGCTTCAAGAGACTTATGACCTTATTGACCCTGACATCGCCTCTGAAGTGCATCCCCAGGTGGCGACAATTCTCACGTTACCAAAGATGTGGTACATCCACAACGCTTTGAACACTTCTCCAATTTTAGCATTCTCCTCACAGCCATAGCACACCTCATCCACATAGCTAGCACCTTTGCCCACTCCACCCAGAATGAATGTCAGGGGTGGCGCATCTGTCATCCTACAGAGGAAGAGTTGCTGAGAGCCAAAGTGTGCATTGTGAAGAGCATCCAGAATGACTGCTATACAGAGGAACTGAAGTGCATCAACTCAGGATCCAACATCCCATCTTCCAGCAGCCTGTGGAAATTGCTACCCACAATGGACCAAGATCAACTTCTTAGGGTAAGAGGCCGGATTGGACAGTCAGGCCTTAGCATGAATGAGACTCACCCTATCATCATTCCTGGCCAGCATCATCTTGCAACCCTGCTTGTGTCTCACTATCACGGAGCAGTGAAACACCAAGGAAGACATCTGACCGAAGGTGCCATTCGAGCTGCAGGGTTCTGGCTGGTGGGAGCCAAACGCTGTATCAGCAGTCTGCTTCACAGATGTATCACTTGTAGAAAGCTGAGGGGAAAGACCGAACATCAGCAGATGGCAGCCCTGCCAGAAGAACAGCTACAAGTAGCACCTCCTTTCACCTACATAGGTGTCGATGTCTTTGGACCATGAGACATCGTCTCACGCTGCACAAGAGGAGGAGTCTCCAACTCTAAGCGATGGGCTGTGATGTTTCTGTGCATGTGCTCAAGGGCAGTTCATATCGAGGTGACTGAGGCAATGAGCTCCAGCAGCTTTATCAACGCCTTGAGGAGGTTCTTTGCAGTCAGGGGCCTCGCAAAGCAGATAAGCCCTGACTGTGGAACTTACTTCATCGGCGCCTCCCACGAGCTGGAGATGGACAAGACGAATCCAGGCTTAATCAGTGTGGAAAAGTACCTGGACACACAGAGCTGCACCTGGGCGTTCAACCCGCTCCACGCGTCTCATAGTGGTGGCGCGTGGGAGCGAATGATCGGCATTGCCCGCCGTATTTTGGATTGCATGCTGCTTGAGCAGAGGAAGTCTCACCTGACACATGAGGTTCTGAACACTCTCATGGCCGAGGTAGCTGCAATCATGAATGCTAGGCCGCTAATTCCAGTGTCATTGGATCCAGAATCGCCTCTCATCCTCACCCCAGCAATGCTCCTGACCCTCAAGACAGGCTCTGCACCTCCTCCTTCGTCAGGCAGCTCTGAGGAAACGGATCTCTTTAGAAAGGAGTGGAAGCATGTTGTTACCACAGTTAAGTGTGATTTCTTTATTTTGTAACCATAGCAACATAGAAGCAGTGCATGCTGGGAAACAGGAAGTAGAATTGCCACGCGGTGATTAGCCACAGTTGTGTGTGATCACTCCCGGGGTACGTCCCAAGTCCCTTAAATTTACTGCTAACCACCTAACCTAGCCACCTTACCTAACTGTTTAGTCCCTCCCACTTAGGAAAACATGCAAGGAGTCAGGAGTTAGGAGTGATGAGCTAGGATTGCTGATTAAGAGACATGAGACGGCCTTACTCTGAAGCGTCACGTAAAGCGACGTCCTTTTCTAATGACGGCGGCACAGCTGGATCTGCTGCATAACGGAGCCAGCATTTGGCGTACATCCCAAGTCACATTATATTCACTGATCAAAGCCGTAACCCCCACCCCCCGCTGTCATGACTTTGGTCACACACTTTTGCATGTATTACCATTGTTATTGAGTCATTTGCTGAAGTTTGTCGCAATTAAAGAACGGTCTGTAGCCCTGCCACTGTCACTGTGATGAGCATCATTATCATTATTATTATCATAATCATTAATATCACTATTATTAAATCCACTCGCCATCATTCAGCAAGTCAGCTGTTGAGTGAATAAGACATCAAACCTGTCAGTCTGCCTCAATCAATTCAATTTTATTCATAAAGCTCAATATCACAAATCACAATTTGCCTCACAGGGCTTTACAGCATATGACATCCCTCTGTCCTTAGGACCCTCACAGCGGATCAGGAAAACAAAAAAACCCTTTAACAGGGAAAAAATGGTAGAAACCTCAGGAAGAGCAACTGAGGAGGGATCCCTCTTCCAGGATGGACAGACGTGCAATAGATGTTGTACAGAACAGATCAACATGATAAATTAACAGTAATCCGCATGACACAATGAGACAGAGAGAGACAGAGAGAGAGAGAGAGATGCAGGACAGACGGTAATGACAGTAGCTTACAACAACATTAATTAAAGTAATAATATTAATTAATATTAATAATTAATATTACCTACAGGCTAATAAACATTATTCCACTCACATGACATACAGGACAATTAATGATGGGCAAATGTGTTTGTGTGTTTGCGTTTGTGTGTGTGTGTGTGTGTGTGTGTGTGTGTGTGTGGTGTTATATCAACACGTGTGGTTCTGGACATGAGCAGCTGCACATTTAACAGCCACACATCACCGACAGTCCGCTGAACAACGCAACGGATTGTGAATGAAATAAACTAAACACGAAATATCATTAACGTTACTCTTTGTAGTCACGTAGGCATGTGAATTACAGCGTTTCATTGCAAAGAATGCATGTAACGGGTACACTTGCGCTGTTTCTCTGCCATCTCGTTCAAATGAGCCAGATGTAGGGGGCGGGTATTTATACGTATGGGCCTCAAGCTGAAAAAGACTTCCTGTTAGGAACCTCTCGTGTTACCTTACTCATTGCACCTAACAGATCCCTCCTAACTCCTAACGCTAACTCCTTACTGGCAGGAATAAGAGACATGAGACGGCCTTAAAGATGGCGGACCTATAACGACTTCCGGTTCAAGTAAGGAGTTAGGAGTTATCAGTATAAAATTGAGAGACTTGGGACGTACCCCCTGTCGTCAGCTCCTCAGTTGAAAGCCATTCTCTCTCCCTCTTTGCTAAGGCTACGTCTGTGAGTAGATTTCATCGTGTAACACTAAGTTATCACTTATTTTGAGTTGTTAGAATGTTGAGATGGCTAAGATGTTAATTGTGTTGCTAGGCTAAGTTAGCTTTACGTTTCACTGCTGCTTGCTGTTTTGATTAGCTTGGTAGTATCTCATCATATTAGCTACACAGCTAGGCTAGCTAAGCTGTACTAAT
Organism: Epinephelus lanceolatus; assembly: GCF_041903045.1. NCBI lineage: Eukaryota > Metazoa > Chordata > Actinopteri > Perciformes > Serranidae > Epinephelus > Epinephelus lanceolatus. The sequence continues at coordinate 38,951,955 of NC_135742.1, forward strand.
TACCCAGATACCGTGTGTTTGTTTTGTTTAATAATGTACATATTTCATTGTACTGTGTTTACAGTTTCACAAGATTCCCAGTAAACTTCATGGAAGTCAATCATCTGTGTCCTGGAGTTTTTTTGGGAGTGTTCAAACTGCATGGAAGTATAACCCCATGACACCATTTGCAGAGCTTGCCAGGTACGGAGGACAACCCCGAGAGCTCAGCTGCTGTTTCTTTGCAGTGAATGTAGTCTAGTTTAAAAATGTTGCAAGTTATAATTGCATGCATTGTACAGTAGATTCTAACATACTATATGTATATTGACAGTAAAATTACTTATGCATTTCTGTCATTATTTGCATATTTATGTTGTTGTGTTTTGTTGTTGACATGAGCTGTCAATGAGCTATCAGGATTGGAGGATTGTGGGTCAAAATAGCCAGAAAAGCATGCTGGCTTGCATACTGCAAAATCAGACCAGATGTAGTTAAACATATTTGCATTTGCTGTACTATGTATTGGAACAAACTAGTACAGCATTTGCTGTACTATGTATTGGAACATACTAACTCTTTTTCTGGCACACTATATAATATAGCAGTATGGGTATTGGAAAGCATGGCATGTTTTTTCCTGTTTCAGCATTGCGCAATTTGTGGGAAATTACCCAGATTACCCAGACTTGTTGCAAATATGTGGCATGAATGTGGTGATTTATCTGGTATGCAAACACATATTCACCAAGTCTTCTCAAAAACACAAGTTGTATATCTGTATGCTTTTGTAATGTTATTGACTTTATCTATTGAATTTGGAGGCAGCTGATTAACTACATAATAAGAAAACTGATCCCATTCAGACAAATTAATATTTCACTTTTTATGTTATCATGAGTAGAGTGCCTGTTCCTAACTTGTGGTTCCTGTTGCACTAACCAGGGTGTGGCCCCGTTTAATAGCTAGCACACTGACTCAACTCAATTTACAGTGTACAGTATAACAGTATTTTTATTATATTGTCTGAGAGTTTGCATCAGTGCACAATAACCCACATATTTTTTTTCTGTGTGTAAAAACACTACTTGAAACTTAAAACATGTCATTTCATTCAAAATAGTGATAGAAAAAAATCAAGACAAAGTGTTTATTTTCATTCACATTCAAGTATTAAAAAAAAACAAAAACAAGAACCTTACAGAGGTCTGTAAAATTCATTAAAATGTACATATGAAAATATCAGAAACAAACAATAGTTTCACAAACACTACAGGATCTCTAGGAGAGAAAGCAACAGATAAGTAGAAAAGTCAAAGTAGCCAATGTGTGAAACATTGTGATTAGTCTCTCTGTAAGGTAAACAAAGCACTTTTGTGAGGCACACCAGAGGCCCACAGCACAGCCTCTTGTGGTTCTGTAAACCTCTAAAATGTCAGTGTTGATCAGTATTATGACAGAACTGTAACAACAGACCATAAACACATCACAGACAGGGAGAGATTAAAAAAAAACAAAAACAAACATGAATCCATTTTGATCAGGTGCTTTGAGTGAGTAAAGTAGCTGACCTGAACCATGATCAAAACATCAATTTCAATCAATAATACAGGCAGAGAGCATACTATTTAAATAAATCCAAACACAACTGCTCTCCACCATCATAAATATCAGCATTTTGTTCAATGCTTCACATGTTCTACTGATCAATCAGTGCATGCGTTAAAACATTCATTCTCATTGAAAAATAGTTATTTTGGTCACTGAATAAATATGAAAATTAACAGAGCTAAATCATCAATAAGGTCTGATGAACAATCAACCTGTCTTATGATTTAAGCTCATTTTTCTTCTTTGGTCTTTGCACACCTGGTGCCCAAGACAGCAAACACTTCTTGTAATTAAATACTTTACTCCATGTAGAGCTGAAGGAATAAATCACTTCAGTCAGACAAAAACAACTGAATTCAAGCTGTCTTTTTGGAGTGTGTGTGTGTGAGGTCACGCAGGCATGTGGTATACCCAAACAACATCCTGCATTTCCCCAGCAGAGCTGTACAGTACGGTACAGTGCCTTTACTGAAGTAGCAGCAGCTTCAGTAAAACATGCACTTTGTATATGTTCTTCTATGGGTGGTAGCCTTGCGATTTGCTAATCTGACCAGTATTGGACGATACACAACTTTACTCCAACAAGGACCTCACACCATGAGTGATATTTATGAGACTACATGACTCATGAATTCTCTTCTTTTACCACAACTGAACAGACAAACTATCTAAGCCAAAACACTACTATGGGCAGTAGCCTTGTGCGAGCTACTCCAACCAGTTTTGGATGGTTCATCAGCTTCCAGCAACAAGGAACTAACACCATAAGTGGTACTCACAGACCTACATGTTTTCAGAGGGGTGAAAATATCCACCCCTCATTAACACTTACAGACATAATGACCATTGTCAAGGGCCTTTTCCTTGATGATCTCAGCGGTGCGCCTATGATTCAGATCAAGTAAGGCCTTCAGCAGGTCATTTAAACTGGCTTCTCTGCCCCTTTTCTCCATCCAAACCTTCAGCAACTCATGGATCTTGTCATCATATGGAAGGCTCTCTCTGCTTTTGATCTCATTGTCATTGATCCCGAGGTGACGGAAGAATCTCTTGTGAAGGTCGTAGTCTATTTCTTCGACATACGGAAGGCAGCTCCTGAGAGACTCTTCACCTGCAAACAAAGAAAGAGCTTCATTCAAGCACCGTGACCTTGCTCAAGTATGTTGTCACCATTGTAGTAATGGCAACAGTGACTTAAGGAGGAGTGTTATATTTGAGAGAAGGAATGAAAAGAAAAATACTTTACCATTCACAGGAACAAGCATGGGAAATTGCTCATCTTCCTAAATGACAAAAGAGAGAATCAATGATTAACATCCTACCAAGTGTGTTGAAACTCTTCATGAGTCATAAATTATAACACCTGGTGAATACAACTCATCTCTTATTCAGTTACTTGGCATGTTCAAAACGCCATGCTCCCTTGCTTGAACTGACAATTGTTTGCACAAAGAAAACAAATAAGTATTTCAGGTTTGAAATGAAAGGAATGCCGACCGATAAGAAGATCTCTCTTCATGTTAATCTTTAACAGGTGTAATAAGGAACATGTGACTCATCCAATTCTACTATCAATACAACTTTGAACAACAATTACAGGAGAAACTGTGTCACAACACTTAAATCATCAGTGGCTCACTGGGGTTAATCAACATCTATAACCACTGGGGACAATGAAAATCTTAATTTAAATGTATTTTAGTATTCACAACTTCCAGGAGTCTGAAACATGACAGGGTGAAAAGAGACAAGTTGACAAGTTGTCTGAGACACTTGTGCAGTATTCATCACAACACCACAGCATATTTACCACAGTAAATATGCAACTGAACTGCAGCTGAACAGACAGTGAACAGTCAGTACTAGTTTTAAATGAAAGTGTTGGTCAGAAGAGCTGAGTGTAGCTTGGTAAGCCCACATGTAGAATGATAGTGATGGAGCGGAGGAGCACAGTCAGACCCGTGTGACCAAAGAGCTGTGAGTGTCTGTCGTTAAGACAGCAAAGCATTATAAAACAAACGAGTAGTAAGCAGATGAAAAAGGAAGAAAGCAAAGAAGGAAGCAAGGATGGAAGCAGGGGTGGAAATGAGCTGTTGCTCTCACCCTGTTGGGCTGCCTGAGGACCACGGGGCTGGCTTGAGGGGGGGGAGGTGCAGGGAAGGCAGAGCAGGGCGGGCCAGTTAGACTGTGCTGGGAGTTACTGGCTGAGCTGCTGAGGCTTTCACACAGCACTTTGCGCTCATCCTCCGTACCGGCGGAGGATAAGGCTCTCACCAGTTGCCTGGATGGGATCAGATTCATGCGGCTTGGCCTGCGGGTTTCCCCATTACTGCTTTCCTCAGCGGGACAGGTGTCGCTGTGATGCTGGAGAGGATGATAAACTTGTTTAAAATGGCATCCAATATGTCCTTTAGAAGAATGAGTCATTCTAAAACACCTTTATTTTTCTCAGTCTACTGTACATTAGGTATGGGCTGCTGCATTCATCCTTATTCTTTGAAATCTATCCATAAAATCTGAGCAAACTTTAGTCTTTGATCAGCTTATTGTTCTGCTCTGCATTCGTTTTAATCCATCCTATAGTATATGCAGAATTATTCCTCACCTGTCCAGCTTTTAGCCCGTCAGGATTTCTCTGAGAGCCTGAGGAAAGTACGAGAAGAGAGGTTAAAGTCCACAAGCAGCTATTTAAAGGGACGTGTGAGTTGAATTATTCTTGTTGGGTAAACTGACACTAAATAACAAAGGGCTGAAAACTACTGCTGCTGTCTTTGTGTTCCAACTTTCATTGCAGCACCTCTGACCACACAAATCAGTGACGTCAGAATGTGGGGATTTTCATAGGTCAAACCGGATTGACACAGCACCAGTTTGTGTCAGATTGGGTAGAGTTTACCAACAGTGTGGCAAAAGGTAGAGACTGAGAAAGCCACCTTCACGTGGCTTAAATCCAGATGGAAAGGTGTTTAACTGTAACTTGTCAACAGCTGGAAGCAGTCCAGCTTCAAGTTTGGTTTGAAAGATGACATACACCCTTGCAGGCAGTTGTTTAACATGTTTTTTTACGTAGGCCTGCCTGATATTTACGTTTTTGCCTACTGCACCCTATTCCAACATCGTCAGCAGGAAGTGGTACTGCAGCACATAATTTGCTGCACTGCCTGTACCTGTGTGATCATCATCTCAAACAATCGTCATACCTGCTATGAGAGTCCAGTTCAGCAGGTTTCTGTGCCCTTACTGATACAAAAACATGCAGCATGTTGGCACAGTTGTGTGGAGCACAGCCAATGTGTGTCAAAGACACAAAGCCTGCAGTGACATCACTGTTCATCACCCTCACTCTAAACCATTAAGTAGACTACTTGTTTCTGTGTAATTTGGACTGTAGATCAAGGAAAACAAGCCATTTTGGTACCACCTGATATTTTATAGACTAAAAAGACTACAAACTAAAAGATCAATCAGGAAAATAATCGACAGAGTAATAGCTAGTGAAAATAGTCACTGTAGTTGTAGCCCTAGAACTACTAACTTCACTGCCTTACGCAATTTAGTTTTGTTGAACATTTATTAATGGTGGTGGACTTGTACATCCCACTGTCTTTAGATTCAATATTTGACAAGAATAGCATCAGATTTAAAGACCAAGTCCTAAGATGACACTCCATTTCCATACAGGAATGTGACTTTTAGCCTGTAGCAAGACAAACAATTCTACGGTGCATCAAATGTTGGTTGTCAGAAATGAAAACGTGTTGTGTCATACTGCGTGCCATAATTTCCATTGCCAGGTCTTAATTTCCTGACTGCACCTGTTGATGTAATTATTGTTCCACTGAGTATATGCTGATTGTGATGGGGCAGATATTCAACTACAGCCTGTTCTTGAAGATCTTATAATAAATAGTTTAAAATGATTTAACAATTTAGTCACTTTTCCCTCATTCTTATTTTATTATTTCATAGAAATTAATTATTTGCATTTCTTCCCAGCCAGTGTGTAGTATTTGTACATTTTAAAAAGGTACAACATTATTTTATGTAATTATTGCAATTACATTTCTTACATAATTTGTATAATCTGTTTACCTTTTCTGAGACTGGAATAACTTATTTGCTGCATTTGTTATTGATCATTTCATTTTATACAAGTACAAATTCTCCTACAGACTGAGATTTTAGCAATTTAATAGTGCAGGGATTGTAGTAACTAGTAATTGATTTTTACCTACCTGTTGCTCTACGTCTCCTTACGAATATAAAGACCATTATCCCGATAACCAGCACAACACCAGCAGCCACCACACATACCAAAGTCACAGAGGTCCCTGCTGATAAAAAAAAGCACAATGGAAAACCGTCAGCACCATATTATGGTATAATAATAATTTCATACTTTGTTTCTCTCTGGTTTTACAGCTTGACAGATATGCAAGTCATAATACGTATTTTTGGATACGATATTAGACCTTTTATGTCTGGTGTCTTTATGTTTGTTGAGCTTTTCAGTGAGTGGTGTACCTGAGGCGGAGTCAGAGATGGGCTGGATTTTTTTGCACTCTGTGTTGGCAGTGGGGGTGCAGTTCCTCACTACCACTTCATCCGTTCCACACCTAGTTCAGGCAAAAAGATAAATTGAAAGCATGAAGAAATTAAACTGAGCGAGGCCTTTTAGGAGCAGTCTTCAACTGAGAAATGTGCAACATAAAAAGGATTTTTTTTTCAATCACTTATTTTGAATGAACTGAGCATCAGGTGTGTTCTGTCTGGTTGGCAAAGACTCACCTTGAACACCTCTTGCACACCTCACATGCATCGTCAGGGTCACAAAATCTCCCCAGTTTGCACTGACATTCAGCATCTTGAGTGTGAGTACAGGGCCTTACAATTTCCTGATCTGAGAAAGCAACATGAAAAAGACCTTGTTAAGTCGGAGTTTATGGTCGGAGCACTTTGAAAAGGTTGAATATTGATTTTTCTTCCGCACTCATTCCAATCGATAGTGTAAAGCCATCAAGCAGAATTACCTGAGTGACACTGTGTGCACTTGAAACAGTGCTTCAGTCCGTTGTCGTGCTCAGTGTATGTCCCATCGTCACACTCCTCACACTGGCCCCTCCGTCCTGCTCTGTCACAGGGCGATATCAGACGTGTACCTAACACACATAGAAAATAATCCAAAAATCATGTTATACACTGACTTCATTGACCCTTGAACTGAACCTGTCACTCTATCTTAATATCAACCAGTCACAATCAAGCTCTGGTGATGGATGTAAGATTCGAGCTGGGGATAGAATTTCAGTATCAGAGGACATAATCAAGTGTGGCTCCATGTGTCTTACCAGCTGGGCAGTTTAAACAGCAGATGTTGCCCTGTTGGTACTCCAGGTTCTCTATGCAGGGGACGTCCCGCTGTGTCCTGCTGCCTCCCACGTCTCGGCTGGACCGTGGAAATGCCCCCATGGGTTTGAGGGGCCACATCAATGAGAAATAAACCTTCGGAGGAAAATGATTAATTGGTTGACAGAAAATTAATGAGTAGGTGTTTTTTGTTTTTAATTAATTGGCTCCAGCTCTAAAACCTGAATACTGTTTTTTTTGTTTGTTTGTTTGTTTTTGGGGTTTTTTTTGGACTGAATCCTTTTGTATTTTGGACTGTTGGTGAGACAACACAAGACATTTCAATATGTCAGCTTCTGCTAAAAAAGGGGAAATCTCTCTATCTAATAAATATTAATGAAATCTGACATTTTATAGATCAAACAAATTGATAAAAAATGGGACAGTCTCCTGTTTCACCTGCAACTAACGATTATTTTAATCGATTAGTTATTTGGTCTAAAAAATGTCAGGAAAAAAAGGTTAAAAAATCCGGGTCAGTATTTCCCAAAGTCCAAGATGACGTCCTCAAATGTCTAGTTTTGTCCAAGACCCAAAGATATATAGGTAATTGTCAAAGAGGAGTAAAGAACCCCCAAATATTCACTTGAAGAAGCTGCAATCGCATTTTGACTTTTTTTCCTTTAAAAAAAAAAAAAAAAAATGCAAACACAATGATCAAATGTGTTGATGATTAATTAAATTGTTGACAACTAATCGATTAAGCTCTTGAAGCTCTATTGTAAACAAATCTCTCTGGGCAGTTGGTTGCAACAAACAACACTTTAGAGTCACCTTGGACTCTGGGAGATTGTGATGGCTTGTGAATCACCGTTGTACCGCTTATTTACCTAATCAATCAATTAACTGAATAAATAATTATCAGATTCATGAAAAATAAATAATCTTTAGCAGCAGCCCTAACCATTTGTTTCTATTTGCTTTTGGTGACTTCGTTTTGTTCATTTTCCAAAAAGATGCTATGCTTTTCTTTTTACATGAATAAATAAATAATTACCACATTATTTGCTTTAGTAAAACTTTAGGAACATAATCGCTGAAATGTGAAAGCATTCACTATTTAAAATCATTTGGATTTTACATATTATGTTAGTATGCATTCATTACTTAGTTTTTCCCCCTCATTACTGTGTTTGAGTATCTGATAGTCTCCTCCTTTGATGGCAGTCTGGTAATCAGTTCCGCTCACAGGAAATGACTTGTTTACCAAGGAATAGTTATCAAAAGTTTGAATACTGCAAACATACAGAAAAAAATGAGTCATTTTCCTCTCCTGCTTGTTTTATAGAGATATGATTAAGATGATGCAACACTTCCTAAGACCGTGCCCAACCAATGGAATGCACTCCTGATCAGGCCACAAGCTAATACACAAGATTAGAGGTGGGCAGGTGGATATGATGGGAGCAGGGGATTTCCTTCAGACAGGCTCAAACTCCATTTTCTGAGCATGAAAACAGCCTGATGAACATAGTGCTATGAAAATCAGCTAAGCTGATTGAATGGCATCTAAAACCTGCAGGTTTAACAAGAAGTGACACAAACACAGTGTGTCCAAACAGTCAACACCTGGCCAGATGGAGGGAATAACCAAATAAGGCAATCACACATATTTCAGATTGCTGTCCACACCCATTATCTCCCAGGAATATCCATGCTGCCCTACTTTGCCAGAGATCACATGCCGGGGCAGGGCATCTTACTAGCAAGCACAAACACATGCGCACCCACGCCAAAAACACACACACACACACACACACACACACACACACACACCTACTTTGATGTGTCTTATGATAAAAGTAGTAAAAAAAACAAAACAAAAAAAAAACATATTATATACCACAGAATAAGCCTGTCAGACTTCATCTTCAATTGAGGAAAAAATCATACAAACCTCAACTGAAAGCTAATATAATAATCTTGTTCAACAACGCACAAATATATAAGAAATGTCAACCACAATATAAAGGCATCCTCTGAATATTTTCGAGTCACGCTTCAAATCGGCAAGCATATAATCCCCACAACGACATTTTCCTTTGATGAAATTAAACTTTCTGAGGTGGTTTACTCTCGCTTCCGCCAGCAGACTGTGTAGAGGGATAAGTGCTTGAGTACCACGCAGGTCAGATATAAAAGCTAAAATATTAGGCGAGTTAAGATATTTGTCGGATTACAACCACGCCGAATTGAAGAAAGATTACTAAAATGTTAATAAAATCCATTTGAATCGTTAATTAGGGAATATACGTGCGGTAATTTGCAAGAGCATGTCAAAATGACACATTTTTATATGGAGATTGGCAACGCACTAGCATGTTGTGGGTTTTGTTGGTAAATTGTTATTGATATTATTTTAGTTTTACTTTTTTAATTGTTAGTTACTAATTTATCCCCAGCAATTGAACATAGGAACTTGAGAGCAGCCCACGGTCGTGTTTGAGGGGAAAAGCTTGAATGAATGAGTTTAAGCCCTTAGGGAATTTCACACCATGGGCTCAGACTGGCTGGGAATGACTCTGACACACGAATGTGACATTCTGCGAAGAGGCTCGAGTGTAGACACAAAGTGGTAAACAGAAAAATGTCCGTTCCCAATTTCATTTCCCAAATGACAAACGAACTGATAAACTTTAGAGTTTCATCGAGACATGTCCATACTTGTCACTTCGACAGTACATATTCAGCCAATACAACAGAAACTAACCTCCGATAAAAGACTTCTGAGACACTTGTGAAAGTTAACGAATGATGAAAGTTCGTAAACGCTCTTGGATAATGACTCAACCATGTCTGAAGTGTTGACAACTTTCAGGAAATGCCATCTTAGTATGAGCGAAACAGGTCTAGTTATTGACTCAATTAAAGGCAGAGCTGGCAGCTGGGCCCAGAACAAAACTAACTAACTTTTGGTCGGTGTTCCGTTTAAAAGACTTACCAAACATTGTAGCCACTCGGTCATGCTTTTGAAGAAATGTCAACATCCACAAACTTAATTTGAGTCATTCCAAAACTTTATGCGGCAAAATAATTTGACAGGCGTCGCGTGTGCTTTCGTCTCGAAGTTTCCCGCAGGTGTGACGACTCTGAGGTAATTACAATGACGTATATCAGCTGGGCGGGGCCACCACCCACCCCACAGACACGCAGGCAGGCAGACAGACAGACAGATAAATAGAAAGACAGAAGTCGACTTCATTCATCGATGAGGGAAACACAAAGAAAAACATAGAACACTCATGGAAGAAGTTTTCAGATTCTTTACTTTTACAAGAAAAAGTCCTGCATCCAAAAGCCTGCTAGTTAGGGACTGTTGGTTACTTGTCAGGGGGGAGAGGGTGGTGCAAAAATAATATTTTAAGCACTGGGGAGGGACTTAAGTTTTTTATTTTGGTTTAGGGGAGGGGCATACAACTTTAAATGCCCATATTTTGTAATAATTTTACCATATGCCGTCCAAGAAGGCGCCATCATTTATCACCATTTATCATAGCAAGAAATTATTGTTGGATTTTCATATTTCTAACCATTCTTGAACACATTATGTGGGATGAATGCTTCTGTCAAAAAATAAATAAATAAATAACTGACCTTAAAATAATGATATTTCATTGAAATCACCGTATTCTTTGTCTAATTTAAAATTTGGCCAAAAATAAACCAATAACATGCATGCACAATGAGTGGAAAACACAGTCTGTCTTCAGCTACAGGATTTGTCTTCAGCAGTTAACTTTCAAACATTAACGGGTAATTTTAAAAAAAATCTAACAACTAATGTATGATGGAGGGACGGTCATGTTTTTTTTCCCCAAGTCATTTAGGGAAGCTCAAGGAAAAACATTTGTGGCTTCGGGGAGGGTCCAAAAATCCAAAGACGTCACACCCCAGCCACCCCTCTCCCTCTGACAAGTAGAGAACAATCCCTTAAGTAAAAGTGTTAGCCTAAAGTGAAAGCACATATAGAAGAATGCCCCCTGTGAGTAGTATACAGCATACATACAGCCCATTCTTTTACATTATTTTGCATTCTTTTTTTCTCCACTTTGCTTTTTGTGTGAAACATTGGACACTTTTACGTTTGTGACCCTCAATTAGTTATTAAAGTGAAACCATCTAAAAGGTTGGAAGGAAATTTCTGTCTGGTGGAACTCTAAACAACTCAGACATCTGAAACATGACAAGGTGTTTTTTTTAAATTTTCACAAGCCAAGAAAGTTAAAAACAGGGGCTTACTCAAGTATTAAGAGGCTGTGGTGTGCTTATATTTTAAGCTACCAGGGTATCTTGTAAAACTAGACAACATAAGGTATCCATTGGTACCAACCATGTCAGGTTACCTCCTCAGAAAGGGGGCTAAAACAGGCTCCAAATTTAGGCTACATTTTTGTGAGGGAACAACTGGCATGTCCATTTTAAATGGGTCCCTAAAACCCCTATGATCAAGATATCTGAAAAAAATTGGTTCTATAGGTCCCCACCAGTCTCCCTGAAACTTAAGAGGGGTTGTTCCGCATAAATGTTTTGCTCTGTACAATCAATGTACTCCGTCAAATTAAAGCTGTATATTTGCCTTTTTAAGGAAAAGGACTGTACGAAGAACAATTGATCAAAACACATGCAGATATAACACACTAAAATCCACACATTCTCCCCCTGACCTCGTCACATGTCAACGTTTCTTCATGGACTTTCCACGTCCAGATGTGCCCTGTGTGCGTTGGTTGTTGACATTCTGGGATGCCATGTCAATTTCAGCCTAAAATTGTTTTTTTCCTTCACCAACAAACGCACATGGTTATGTTTTGCCAACACATACACGAAAATAACTGGCTTTGGCTTTACAGTCTTATAGGAAGTAAACACCGGCATCCTGGGTGATAATTGGTGGTTGTTCAGCTCTTCCGCCACCCCTCCCGCCTGCCCCACTCTGACTTCTGCCACCTTAACTTTTGTTGTTGTCTTTTCCCCTGATGTTGCTGGGTGCCATTAAACAACAACAGGGACGGATGGCTTTTTTCGTCGGTGTCTGACATCGGTAGTCACTGCCCAAGTGCTGGATCTTGTCGACTTCGGAGTGAGACTGGGTTGCTAAAACAAGATTGCTGTGGAACACAAAATGTTAACTGTATCAATTAGTAATATTAACTATACAATAAGACACCAAAGTATATCAGTATGCAATTCCTTAACTCTAACACTGATATCGATTTTGCCCATATACTAGAAAAGCATATAAAGCATACTGAATTCCTGAAATTCCTTCAAATTTTAGTTTTGGTGTGCCACCCCAAGAAAATGATGAAGAATTTCTTGGGGCACCACTCATTGAAAACCACTGGTTTATTCTAACAATGCATTCAATTGTATAAAATTGCCATAAGTTTTCCATAGAATAATACAGCAGTAGAAGTTTATAGTAACATGTAAACACCCTAGTAAAGTACAAGTACCCCAGTATTGTACTTGAGTGCAGTACTTGAGTAAATGTAGCTGCTGAGTTATTTTCCACCACTGGCAAAAACCTAAAAGCAGTGGCGGAAAAGTACTCAGATCCTTTACTGAAGTGAAAGCAGCAGCATCACAATGTGAAAACACTCTGTTATAGGTAAAAGTATTGCATTCCACTTGAGTTTAAATGCAGAGGTATTATCAGAAAAATTTAAAGAATCAAAAGTGTTTATTGTGTAAAAACACCCTATTTAATTTGCAGTTGCAAAATATGTAAATGAAACCCTCTCCTGCTGCTACATATGGCATGTCACCTTGGGTACGTAAAAATACAAGTGCTTTCAGGCTGAATGAGGATGGCATCACTAGTGCTGCTGTAGTGCAAAGTGAATAACAGCTCCAAGTGGCTCCTTTCTGCTGTCAGGCTCTGCAGGATAATGGGGAAAACATAGTATTGTACAAAGCCTCTCGTCACAAACTGCATGAGGTCTGCCATCATCACAGTTTTTAGCAAACCTCATTCTCCTGTGTGTGTGCCAGTTTAACAGTATCTAATGAGCAGTTGTCTGCAGCGCGCAGATATGCAGCCAAACAGGAAGGGGTGTGTTCAACTGAACTGGGATGTGAAATATGTGTTGATGCCAGCTGGAGAAGACATGGGGGAGGAAATTAAAGCTTGATCCTCAGTTTCAGTCTGTTGGCTGTGACCGTAAGTTGAAGCGAAAGCCGCAGACCTGATGGGTCAGTCCTGGACTCAAAGATTGGACTGATGGATGACTAATGTTGACATGTACTGCTGAGGAGATTGACAAATAGAGTCTGCAGTCACTCTATGACTGCAGACTCTGAAGAGCACTGAAGCTCATCAACGCCTTATTCCTAATTTTACAAAACACCACATTTGTTTTTCTACAATCATTTAGTTTCAGACTCATGGAGTGTGCTGCATGTGGACAAATTTCTGCCCCGTTTCCCCCTGCACACTGCTGGAACTTGTGTTTTTGATGATAAGGCTAGGGAGGAGGCTGAAACCTCTGAGCCACTTTTTCCAAGATAAGACATGAATATTGCATTCAGACGGACTGTACTGCTTTCTGCTCATCTGTTGCCTCCAGGTCAAGATCAATTCCAATGATATGGAAAATGTATTTTTTTTTCTTCTCTCACGGGGTTTTCTGTGTATATTGAGAGGAAGGTTACATTGTGTAGGGTTAAGGGAACATTTCTGACACTGCAGGAGGAAATAGTTAAGGCTGAGCACATTTATTCAGATTACTCTTATTTTCTTCTAAGAAACTGTATTAAGCTTTTCAAAGGGGAAAGAAAACCTGCGCTGCAGTGCAAGAGGCATCACACCACATACAAGTTCATTAAAAGGGCACATTTGAAACCAAAAGCAGTCTTATGAGGTGTTAAGACAGACAGGAAACAAGCTGATGAGTCAACAGCGTGCTTCGTGTGGCGTGCGTAGTGCAGTATCAAAGTTATGTACGCGGTCATACTGAATAGAGGTTAACCACTTCTTAGATGACATGTGATGTTTGTGTGCATTACAGTGATGATCTGATGGAGGCAAGAAAGAGACTTGGCTTTTAGGAAAGAAAACAAAATACTCTCAGAGGTTAACTGGTGACTCTAAAATGCCTGTAGGTGTGAATGTCAGCATGTATGATTGTCTGTTCTGTGAGTCAGCCCTGTGACAGTCTGGCGATCGGTCCCCGCTTCTTCCCTAATGTCAGCTGGGAAAGGCTCCAGCCCCCCCTGCAACCCTGTACCAGGATAATAATGATTGCATTTTTCACACGGGGGTCATTCATTAAGAGAATTAATTGTTTAATGCAATGATACTTCAGGCCCTTTTGCACTGTCTGTTCAAGGAGGGAACATCTCGCTTGACAGACTGGCCTCTCCCTAAAGCTGCCACTGAAGGTGGCACCGAAAAGGTGTCAGGACGCGCTAACGTTTTGACGATGTATTATGTGAGTGACCCACTGTGGGAAATTTTAAGAATAGTTGTTAGCAGCTAACTCAAAGAGGAAGGACAGTGGTGGTAAATGTCCAAAATTGGAAAAACAATGAGGTCCAGAAGCTTCTTACCCTCTGAGCAGTAGACAAGATCAGCTGCCATATAACAGGGACGGTAAATGATTGTTATTGCCATGTTTTGCTATTGTTATTGTTTATAAAGCATTGCAGACACCTATGTTATATATCACACTAGAGGCCAATGCTGTTGTGTTACATGTCATATCCATCAAGCCTCTTTTTGTTTATGATTACCAGTGAAATCAATGTAGTTTTTTTGCCTTAATTTTTTTGTCAAGATAATACAGCTTACACAACATTCCTAGTTAATACAACAGCTTGATGACGCACCACAAAGTTGTAGCAGGAAGGTGGCACTCAGAGACGTAGCACCAAATTCTGGGCATATGCAGTCTCTGTGGGCCCCTAGCCGTTTCTCTCTTGATCCATGTCTCTCTCTTATGCAGCTTTTTTGCAAAGACAGTTTGCTTTCTTTCCCTTTCATTTCCTTCTTTCTTTTTTTTGAATCTTGATTTCCCTTTCTTGGGGAAAAATATGACAGCATTTTTGGTGCTCCAGCAGCATAAGCAGTCACTAACTTGGACTAATCCTAATCCAGGGTTGGAGTGAACCATTTTGCACATTTAAGGGACCACAGAGAGCTTCAACTGTTTTATTTCATACAGAATTTGGCCATTCAGTGGATTAATTCAGTCAATTTTACTCAGGTAACGGCTCTAATTACTGAGAAATGAAAAACTACAAACTGCACACTAGCTGTGATGTCAGAAAATCCTGCTCATATGTAGGCTATACATTAAACTGAGATTTAGAGGGGAACGATACCCATTTTCAGCATTCATATGTTATCCCTATGGTCTAAGACAGTCCAAAACCATTAGTAAACATGAACAACTCTGTCCCAAATCCAAAACCTAGAGAGCTAAAACCCAAAATTGTGATGTAATTGAGTTTAAAGTCTGCAACTGCTCCACAGACAATGAATTTGAAAGATAAAAGATGTTCCAGATGACACTGAAAGCAACCAGGGGAATATTCTGAGTATATGGGTACATTTTCTGTTTCATAACTGGGAACAGAACAATAGAATAAAGCTTATTTGGTATATAAAACGGAGAAAACAAACATTCTGTTCGTCCACAATATCAGGCTCCCATTTATTGTTACATTACAAGTTTGAGACTTACTTTTCTGGTTTCTGGCTTTGAGAGAGAGTAACTCATGTTCACAGATATTGATTGAACTTTCCTAGCCCATGGAAGTAACATTTAGGTGGTGTTGCCCCTTAGGGTGAGCACCTTTAGCATATTTATCACTTTAGCAGATGAATGTGAAAACAACGGTAGTGTAAAAATTATGCACCTACATCATTGTGCACAGTGAAGTCAAACATTTCACAACACGTTTCTGAGTAAAGACTGAAAAGGGAACTAAATAAAAACTATGCTGAAAATGCTGAGGTTAGATGCCACGGGCACTACCTGCATGCAGTAACTCGAGGCTGGTTTTTGGATATGATAAGGAGGGGAACAGGAGGGGATTTATTGTTGCTTAACTGGGATAACTGACTAGTATCAACATGCAAAAAAGCCACAACATACCACAAATCTTAACAGGTTACAAGCATCAACTGGGATACAGTAGAGGGAATGAAAGGCTACAGTAAGACAGCAGACTGGCCAAGAGTACATGTGTCCATTGATTGCATGAGGACATCGGTTAGGCTAAGCTAGCTAAATGAGTTTCTGTCATTCAGTTCTTTTTTTCAGCAGCTCTTCCATGGCTGCCTGGGACATCAAGCTGATTAATCACAGCATTGAGTTTATAGCAGGTCCTATATTGACTTAAATGACAATAACTTATCCGGCCACATTACTAATTTTAGCATTAAGAGGTAGGACTTACTGTAACTCTGTGGGCACAGCCAGAGAAAACAATCAGTGACCTCATGATTGTTGAGTACATTAGTCCTGCCTGTTATGTTGTCTTATTTGTTTTTGTCTTACTGAAATGTTCGCTTTATTCAAACAGATTTTACTCAGTTAATGAAGTTAATGTTGCATGTCTGCAGTTTTCACAAAGATGCACTTTATAAAATATTGGCTTATAAAAAATTAGGAATAGTCTATAGTCTAAGGTTGGGCCTATTAGCAAAGCTGTGATTCACTCTGCTGTTATGTGTTTAATGGTGATCCACCCAAAAGACAAGCCTTTCTTTTCAGCGAATGCTTTTTATGGTATGGTATTTGATCAGCAATGATGTAATGTTTCTCACAACCAGAGAAACATGCTGATACAGCCTTCATTTTACCTACCCGCTTATGCATTCAAGCGTAGGCCAATAATATTTCGAAGGTAGCCGTTTTTTTGTGATAAACGGGGATTACCATGCTTGAAACAAGGTTCAGAGAAAAGTCAGCCTCATTGAGAGGAAGAAGCTGGAACAGTCATTGCTGTAACGACTAGGGGTGGAATGTTTTTGTCTTTAACTCTGCTAACATCTGTCACCACAGATTAAGAACTGTGGGGACCAAGGTGGAGACGGAGATCATGCTTTTATATCTTCTTGCTAAAACTATTCTAACACTATTTTTACCTGTTTGAATCAAACTTCTTTAAACCACCTACAAACAATCCAAATGCAGCTGCTCGGCTTTTAGCAAGAAACAACAAGAGAAAAACACTGGTGCTGACTTTTAGAGCCTTGCATGGTCAAACACCCTCGTACATTGCTGCTCTCCTCCTCCCGTATCCGCTTAATTGGCCACTAAGGTCATCTGATCAAAAGTTACTGGCTGTCCCTTATATCACCCGAGGTGACAGCACTTTTCAAGCTGTTGCACCCAACTTATGGAGTGCTCTCCTTTTATTGCTGTGATCACTAGATTCTTGTGATAACCTCATGAAGCAGCAGAAAACTTTTTTATTCAGACAGGCTTTTTGTTAGAATATGTCATCCAAATTATTTATGATCTTTTATATGCTTTATACCTTGTGTGTATATGTGTGTGTCTGCCCACTTTTGGTTTGTAGTTACTGTGATTTAATTTGTCAGCTCTGTACTGTTTGTCTCTGCTATCTTATTCTTACTTTTATGTTACTTTTATTGTGTCTGTTTTTAATGTAAAGCGCTTTGTGCTTTAATTACTTTACTAAAGGAGCGATTATGGTGAAAAAGTAGCATCTTTTGCACTTAAGTTGAAAAATACTTCAAGTTCAATGTGGTGCCATTCATTTTTAAAGCCCCTATTGTTGATAGCATATTAGCTAGATGTTGTTTTTTTGGGCTTAACACTTGTGCAGAAGCCTGTACTATGAAGCAGCAAGGCAACTTCAGTGTTAACTCTTGGTTTTCAGTACTACTAAGCTGGTTCTCTTTTTACTAAGATAAATCACTGCGGTGACTTGTGCTACACAGCTAACCTGCTCCGGAGCAGGTTAACTTCAGAGTATCGGATCACAACCTGTCAACACCCCGACCTCTGACCAATCAGATCACTGAAGAAAAAAGTATCCATGGATGAACGTCTGGAGTCTCAGGTAAAAAAGAGTAGCCGATATATTGCTATAGGTCAGAAGAATCTTTCATTGTTTTAGGGCTCCATTTCCACTGATTTTAAAACAGCTTTTAAAAAACACAGAGATTGCTCACACACTAAAGACATGACTTTAGCACAGCCCACAGTGACAGTGTTGCTATTTTACACTCTGATTCCACCACTGCAGCTCAAAATAACCTGAGACACCTGTGTGGTGAGAACGAGGAAAAAGATATCAGATAGTATTTTATTAAAAAAATAGTCCACACACTGTTAAATGGCTCCCATTATTATAAATGCAACATTTGGGTCAGATAGACCTCATCAGTCATTAACTAGGCTACTTTTCCACCCTTCAGTAGCAGAAACAGTCTGCCGACTGTGGCTCCGAGGTACAGCTGGTCGTCCACTAATTAGAAGATCAGTGGTTTGATCCCCAGCTCCTCCAGTCTGCATGTCTTAGTATCCTTGAGCAAGATGCTGAACCCCAAATTGCTCCCGATGGCTGTTCCATCCACCAGTGTATGAATGTGTGTGTGAATGGGTGAATGTGCCTTGTAGTGTAAAAAGTGCTTTAAGTGGTCAAATGACTAGAAAGGTGCTATACAAGTACCAGCCTTTTCCATTGTGAGATTAAAGCGTTAACATTTACATCCCATGCCACTGACTCTCACAGTTTCAGGCACTTTCAGTACGGTTTCATCTCATACCATATGAAGTAGCCTACTGCATTCATGGTTCTGATGATGTTGCATATAATTAACACCCCACCTCTTTCACATTAATGCACTTGTGGCTGGATAGGAAAACCCAGAGTTGACTGAACTAACAACCAGCTTTGTAGTGCTGGTCATCCAGACGGCCAGTGTTAGGGTTAGTCAAGCCAGATAATGAAAATATATCCTGGGTAAGTTGAACTGGCCTCATAGTACAGGCCTCAGGTTTGATGCAGGTGCTACAGTTAGCAATGAGCTATAACAAATTCTGATTTACAGCTAATGGAAATGCTACAAATACTGCCTACAGTACTTCCAAAACTGACCATATGGATAAAATGACTAACCCTCGAATTCTAAGAAAAGTCATGGTTTTTGTTTTGAGGACAATAAAGTTGGTTAAAACTACAGCTATATCCATGCAGTATTACATGGGACAAATAGTTTGTGAGAAAATCATGTTCCTCCTTGTTTGCATGCTTCTAATGGCATTTGCTAGAATCTCCTGTGCTTGAAAGGAAACAACCAATCAGAGCTGATCACTGCTGGTGAACTGCAGTAAAACTGTCGAACTAGGCAGCACATGCTGAGTTTCTTCATTTGAAAACCAGACAAAACTACTACGAATATTCCGAAAGGCCGAGTAAACTTCTGGCATTGAAACTTAAACAATCTGAACATTTAGCTTCTATAAATTGTATTAAAAATGATACTGGTGAATTATGCACACTCCCCTCTGATATTAATCATGCTTTTACACTTTATTATTCTAAATTATATACATCAGAGGCTCCAGAAGACCACCAAGAAATGGAGTCTTTTTTTAGATTCTTTGAACTTTCCAACTCTCTCTGACCCACACTTCTCTCTCTTAGAAGCTCCAATCACATTGAAAGAGCTTGAAGATGCCCTTGTTTCAATGCCGAAAGGAAAGTCTCCAGGCCTGGATGGAATCCCCGCCAAATTACTCTCTGTTTTGTGGCATCTGATCGGTCCTATTGTTTTTGACTCCTTTAATTTCTCTTTAGATGTCGGTTCTTTTCACAGAGACCAAAAGAACGCACTTATCTCATTACTTCTGAAAAAAGGCAAGGACCCAGCTGAATGCTCTAGCTACCGCACCCTATCCATCTTAAATGCTGATTTGAAATTGTTTGCCAAAGTTCTCTCAAGAAGGTTAGACTTTCGTGTTTCTTCTCTGCTTCACCCTGACCAAACTGGCTTTGTGAAGGGTCGGATGGCCTCAGACAATATTCACCGTTTATTGCAGCTTCTGAGCAACACCCTTCAGCAATTTTGTCTTTAGATGCAGAGAAGGCTTTCGATCGCGTGGAGTGGAGTTTTTTATTGGCAGTGTTGAAATGCTTTGGTTTCGGCCCCTCTTTTATTCATATGGTCCAAACATTATACACAGCCCCATCTGCGCGTGTTTAAACTGGTCACCCTGGTGCATGTGACTTCCCTCTAATGAGGGGAAACAGACAGGGCTGTCCACTGTCCCCCGCTCTATTCGCTCTTTCACTGGAACCACTAGCTCTAGCACTGTATCTCTCTGACATCGCCAACTCCCTAACCCACGCTCTGAATTTTTTCCAAACATTTGGCTCCTTTTCTGGCTATAAAATCAACTGGTAAAAATCCATTCTCATGCCCCTCCATCTCACACTCGCAAATCTCAATCTGTCAAATTTCCCGGTATCTGTACAACCCCATGGCTTTACATACTTAGGTATCTCCATAAGACCCACAATCTCTCAAATAATAAAAGACAATTTTAAGTTTGCTTTAGAAAAAGTAAAGAGAGATTTCAATTCCTGGTCTTCCTTGCACTGTGGTCTCTTTGGTCGTATCTCCACTATAAAAATGAATATTCTGCCTAGAATCACTTTTTTGTTCTCCATGCTTCCTCTCTCTCCACCAACCAATTTTTTTAAAGACCTGGAGTCTTTATGTAGAAATTTTATTTGGAAGGGGAAACGGGCTAGGATACGTCTTTCGACTCTTTCTTGTCGCAAATTGCTTGGTGGTCTTGCTTTACCGAATTTTAAGTATTATTTCTGGGCATTTCAATTAAGAGCCATTAAAATCTGGTTGGATCCTTCCTCAGAAGTGTTCTGGCGTGCCATAGAAAATGCTCTGTCACACCCAATCAGAATTCAGGACTTACCATTTTCCTCTGTTAAGCTCAAAACTTCACATATGGGTTCCATCATCCCTAATACATTATCCATCTGGTATTGCATTGAAAAGCATTTATCTATTGCTTGCAAATTTCACGCCTCTTCTCCCATCTGGCACAATAATTCACTACTATCCGGGTCAATGCCCTTTACTTTTCACCAGTGGTCTAAATAGGGGATCCATGTATTAGGCGATATCTTTAATCTTTAAAAAGGCCTCCGATCCTTCCAAGACCTTAAAAACTCTTATTCCATCCCAGGCTCCTCATGGTTCTGTTACCTTCAACTCTGCACTGCTTTAAAAACTTACGGGGTTCCATGGGATGTTTCTTCTGGCATTCATCCAATAACAACACTGCTTTTCTCAAAGTCTTAATTAGTCACTCAGATCTACACCAAGCTCACCTCAACTGGTATTAAACTTCTCCCAGTTCTACATGGTTGGGAAAATCTCTTAGAATCTCTTGGTTTTGTTTGTGACTGGCATACAATCTGGACTAATTTATTTTCGTCATCAAAGAATCTGGCCCATCAACTAATTCATTTTAAATTCATTCATAAATTCTACTTCACCCCCGAGTACAGATTTAAACTTAAACTAGCAGATAATGATTCTTGTCCCAACTGTTTGAATCCTGTGAGAGGGGATTACCTTCATATGTTCTGGCACTGCCCCATGATTAAGTCTCTTTGGGAATACATAAACATTACTGTTAGTTACATTATCGGTAAATCTCTTCCCACCTGTCCTGCTCTTTATTTATTGGGGTTCAACCCTAATGTTTATATTTCTTCTCAGGAGAAGCAAATTTCAATGGCAGCTTCAACTGCAGCTAAAAAATCTATCATTAAGAACTGGTTTGAACCTACCATTCCGTTGAGGAGACTTTGGCTTAATTTCTTTTTTGATATTTGTTTACTTGAAAGATCTTCTGCCAGAATCAACGGTGCTAAATCTGACTCCCTTCTGACCTGTTCCAAGGCCATCGATCATATTCAAAAATTGAACACGTCATCTTCTCTATAATCTTCTCTTTTGAATACTTATTGTTGCCCAATCATACAGGCCTTGTTTTTGTTGTTTGTTTTGTTTTGTTTTGTTTTTGTTTGTTGTTTTTTGTGTGTCTTTGTTTGTTTGTTTGTTTGTTTGTTTTTGCTGTTATTACTTGTTTGTTGTTCTAGGTTCAGGCAATGTGATCACAAGCTGTTTCAATGACCACAAGGAGTTTTGTGTATAAGAATATATATCTCATATTGTCTTAAATTTATCAATAGTAGCTGTGATTATTGAGTTGCATTACATCAGAATAGAATGTATGTGTATGTGTATGTGTATATATATATATATATATATATATATATATATATATATATATGTATATACAAAACCCAAAACCAGTGAAGTTGGCACGTTATGTAAATCGTAGATAAAAACAGAATACAATGATTTGCAAATCCTTTTCAACTTATATTCAATTGAATACACTGCAAAGACAAGATGTTTAATGTTCAAACTGAGAAACTTTATTTTTTTTTTGCAAATAATCATTAACTTAGAATTTAAAGGCAGCAACACATTGCAAAAAAGTTGGCACAGGGGCCTTTTTACCACTGTGTTACATCGGCTTTCCTTTTAACGACACTCAGTAAACGTTTGGGAACTGAGGAGACCAATTTTTGAAGCTTTTCAGGTGGAACTCTTTCCCATTCTTGCTTGATGTACAGCTTAAGTTGTTCAACAGTCCGGGGTCTCCGTTGTCGTATTTTACGCTTCATAATGCGCCACACATTTTCAATGGGAGACAGGTCTGGACTACAGGCAGGCCAGTCTAGTACCCGCACTCTTTTACTATGGAGCCATGCTGTTGTAACACGTGCAGAATGTGGCTTGGCATTGTCTTGCTGAAATAAGCAGGGGCGTCCATGAAAAAGACGTTGCTTGGATGGCAACATATGTTGCTCCAAAACCTGTATGTACCTTTCAGCATTAATGGTGCCTTCACATATGTGTAAGTTGCCCATGCCTTGGGCACTAATACACCCCCATACCATCACAGATGCTGGCTTTTGAACTTTGCGCCTATAACAGTCCGGATGGTTCTTTTCCTCTTTGGTCCGGAGGACACGACGTCCACAGTATCCAAAAACAATTTGAAATGTGGACTCGTCAGACCACAGAACACTTTTCCACTTTGCATCAGTCCATCTTAGATGAGCTCGGGCCCAGCGAAGCCAGCAGCGTTTCTGGGTGCTGTTGATGAATGGCTTTCGCTTTGCATTGTAGAGTTTTAACTTGCACTTGCAGATGTAGCGACGAACTGTAGTTACTGACAGTGGTTTTCTGAAGTGTTCCTGAGCCCATGTGGTGATGTCCTTTACACACTGATGTCGGTTTTTGATGCAGTACCGCCTGAGGGATCGAAGGTCACGGGCATTCAATGTTGGTTTTTGGCCTTGTCGCTTACGTGCAGTGATTTCTCCAGATTCTCTGAACCTTTTGACGATATTACGGACCGTAGATGATGAAATCCCTAAATTTCTTGCAATAGCTCATTGAGGAATGTTGTTCTTAAACTGTTCGACAATCAGCTCACGCATTTGTTCACTAAGTGGTGACCCTCGCCCCATCCTTGTTTGTGAATGACTGAGCATTTCAGGGAAGCTGCTTTTATATCCAATCATGGCACCCACCTGTTCTCAATTAGCCCGTTCACCTGTGGGATGTTCCAAATAAGTGTTTGATGAGCATTCCTCAACTTTCTCAGTCTTTTTTGCCACTTGTGCCAGCTTTTTTGAAACATGTTGCAGGCATCAAATTCCAAATGAGCTAATATTTGCAAAAAATTACAAAGTTTACCTGTTCGAACATTAAGTAACTTGTCTTTGCAGTGTATTCAATTGAATATAGGTTGAAAAGGATTTGCAAATCATTGTATTCTGTTTTTATTTACGGTTTACACAACGTGCCAACTTCACTGGTTTTGGTTTTGTATATATGTACAGTACAGGCCAAAAGTTTGGACACACCTTCTCATTCAATGCGTTTTCTTTATTTTCATGACTATTTACATTGTAGATTCTCACTGAAGGCATCAAAACTATGAATGAACACATGTGGAGTTATGTACTTAACAAAAAAAGATGAAATAACTGAAAACATGTTTTATATTCTAGTTTCTTCAAAATAGCCACCCTTTGCTCTGATTACTGCTTTGCACACTCTTGGCATTCTCTCCATGAGCTTCAAGAGGTAGTCACCTGAAATGGTTTCCACTTCACAGGTGTGCCTTATCAGGGTTAATTAGTGGAATTTCTTGCTTTATCAATGGGGTTGGGACCATCAGTTGTGTTGTGCAGAAGTCAGGTTAATACACAGCCGACAGCCCTATTGTTAAAATTCATATTATGGCAAGAACCAATCAGCTAACTAAAGAAAAACGAGTGGCCATCATTACTTTAAGAAATGAAGGTCAGTCAGTCCGGAAAATTGCAAAAACTTTAAATGTGTCCCCAAGTGGAGTCGCAAAAACCATCAAGCGCTACAACGAAACTGGCACACATGAGGACCGACCCAGGAAAGGAAGACCAAGAGTCACCTCTGCTTCTGAGGATAAGTTCATCCGAGTCACCAGCCTCAGAAATGGCAAGTTAACAGCAGCTCAGATCAGAGACCAGATGAATGCCACACAGAGTTCTAGCAGCAGACCCATCTCTAGAACAACTGTTAAGAGGAGACTGCGCCAATCAGGCCTTCATGGTCAAATAGCTGCTAGGAAACCACTGCTAAGGAGAGGCAACAAGCAGAAGAGATTTGTTTGGGCCAAGAAACACAAGGAATGGACATTAGACCAGTGGAAATCTGTGCTTTGGTCTGATGAGTCCAAATTTGAGATCTTTGGTTCCAACCGCCGTGTCTTTGTGAGACGCAGAAAAGGTGAACGGATGGATTCCACATGCCTGGTTCCCACTGTGAAGCATGGAGGAGGAGGTGTGATGGTGTGGGGGTGTTTTGCTGGTGACACTGTTGGGGATTTATTCAAAATTGAAGGCACACTGAACCAGCATGGCTACCACAGCATCCTGCAGCGACATGCCATCCCATCCGGTTTGCGTTTAGTTGGACGATCATTTATTTTTCAACAGGACAATGACCCCAAACACACCTCCAGGCTGTGTAAGGGCTATTTGACCAAGAAGGAGAGTGATGGAGTGCTGCTGCAGATGACCTGGCCTCCACAGTCACTGGACCTGAACCCAATCGAGATGGTTTGGGGTGAGCTGGACCGCAGAGTGA
Source organism: Epinephelus lanceolatus (assembly GCF_041903045.1). Lineage (NCBI taxonomy): Eukaryota > Metazoa > Chordata > Actinopteri > Perciformes > Serranidae > Epinephelus > Epinephelus lanceolatus. Next base: position 38,977,180 of record NC_135742.1, read on the forward strand.
AGGCAAAGGGGCCAACAAGTGCTAAACACCTCTGGGAACTCCTTCAAGACTGTTGGAAAACCATTTCAGGTGACTACCTCTTGAAGCTCATGGAGAGAATGCCAAGAGTGTGCAAAGCAGTAATCAGAGCAAAGGGTGGCTATTTTGAAGAAACTAGAATATAAAACATGTTTTCAGTTATTTCACCTTTTTTTGTTAAGTACATAACTCCACATGTGTTCATTCATAGTTTTGATGCCTTCAGTGAGAATCTACAATGTAAATAGTCATGAAAATAAAGAAAACGCATTGAATGAGAAGGTGTGTCCAAACTTTTGGCCTGTACTGTATATATATATATATATGTATATATATAGCGGTTCATCATAAACTACCATTTTTGTCACATATTATATGTCTCATGTGCTATTGTGTGGATATAGCGACAAATATGTCAAAAAGTTATTTTTATAAAAGTTACCAACTACAGCTTTAAAAGAACCAAACACAGCAAACAGCTGCTACCAACAGGCTAAAGATGTTAAAATCATCAACTAGCATACAATAATACATTATTCAAATAAATTAAAACATACAGTAGGGAGTTGTAACTGAACGCATTGGCTAGTATCCCATCAAGGTTGTGTACATGCCTCCGTAATTCTAAATTAATAATTGGGCCTAAATTATGATTAAATGTTTTTCATTCTGTTTTGTTTAATTTGTCTGTTTGAATGTTTGTGTGTATGCTGTCATGGATATCTGAGGTTGTTTTTTGATTATCATAAACACTTATTTCAAGATATTAAACTGTAACATGTAATTTTAATGATTACTTTAACTAACGATTATTAAAGGACTAGTGTTGGAAACTTTTACTTTTACAGTACGTCTGACACTGCTTCTGCACCTGTTAATGTTTCTCTGTGCTCATCCCTTACAAATATGAAAAAACAGGTCTTTTTCTATAAACCAAGCTGATGCTATCTATCAGTGTTGTGACAAATGCAGCATCTAGCTGATGCCACCAGTGTCCTGTATTGGCATAAATGAACCTAGCTGGCTATGTTGCTAATGTTAGCCATTAGCTCTATTAGCACAAGTGCCTGACAGCCATGTGAGAGAAAATCAGTTATTTCTCATGATGGTTTTTTTTTTATGTGTTTTAAGAAATAACGTGTCATTGTGCCATTCAAACATGAGATACAGGGTTGAATCAGTTTGTTCTTGTATAGCTGTTGAATGGCCTTGATCCACCCACAAACCACACACCCAAGTCTTTCTTTTCAAAGCAGGGTTTGCTTGATGCAGTATAATTGTCACTGTTTATGCAATACTTCTCATCATGCTTCATAGTAGGTCACACCTATAGTACACTGTACCACATAACTGATGCATGACTCATACACTCATATGATTAGTGAGCTTGTTTCCTGTGAATTGTGGACTGCTCTGACGTGCTGAGGTATTGAGGTAAGAGAGTTGTGTCATTTCCGGTGTTTCTGTGACAGCGTCTCTGTACTGCTCTAGTGAATTCTACCAGAGATATTGGATAAAGGAGATACCCCACCGTAGGCTTATCCAATGTTAAGAAAACAGTTACTCTTCCTGTCTCCTAAGTGGGTGTAGTTAGCTCTCCCTCCAATCAGAGCCTGACTGACTTTAGCTGAGCTCAGTGCCGTGGCTGAGCTGACTGTTCACACCTTTATTAATTACACATTGACAAAATATTTCACACAACTCCTAAGGTATTCAGTAATGGCAAACACAATGTTAGCTGGGGAATATGAGCAGAGATACTGGATCCATAACGTTATCTCTGATGTGAGGTTCTCATCCAGTATCTCTGACATGACAGCTGGCTGTCTGCTTCCTTTGGGAATGAAAATACATTCTTCCTATTATTGTAGCCTATTGCTGCACAAAGCTTGGGCATTTTTTATTTATTACTAGCGGTAAATAACTGTTTGTAAGCTAACTGTGATTTTGCACCTAATTTTACCGCCTGTTTATCAAGATCACAAGATCTCGCTAGAACTTGTTTTCTGAGACGGACAGGGCTCAAACAAAGTTAACTTTCTCTTGATCTGTGCGAATGAAAAATGCAGCTTTAGTGTCAGAGTGTTGGTAAGATGTGTGGCTTGTGGAAAATGAACCCAATATTTACTTTAGTGACTATAGGGCGAAAGAATTGACCATAAATTGCGATCACGTTCATTTTCCTCATTGATGACAATACATTCAGAGCTGCTGCAAGTCTCCTACGGGGGCGTGGCGCTGACGTCACTGAATCAGGAAGTGAGCTGAATGGGGTATCTTGCTTTATCCAATATCTCAGATTCTACTAGCCTGCTTTCTGCTTTCTCACTTCAGTTGCTTTAACATCTACTTCAAGTCTTAACCCACACTAGTTCTGTTTAAGCACTTATAGCTCTCCTCCTTTTTACAACTTCCCTGCTAATCTCTTAGCTGTTGTTTGCACGTTACTAGCCTTGGTAGCTACATTAGCTTTACAGTTAGCGATGGCTTCTCCCTCTGCTCTTTCTTGCTCTGTGTGCCAAATGTTTAGCTATGCCTCTGCCTCCTTTAGCGACAGTGGTAATTGTAACAAGTGTAGCTTATTTGCTGCGTTGGAGGCGAGGCTTAGTGAATTAGAAGCGCGGCTCCGCACCATGGAAAACCATTCAGTAGCTGCGGTAGTTAGCCAGCCCCCTGTAGCCGGTGCGGAGCGACATAGCATAGCCTCCGCTGGCGGTCCTCCGGTAACACCCGTTCAGCCGGGAGGTTGGGTAACTTCACCAGAGGCGCAGCTCCAAGCCGAAGCCCACGGTTCACCACCAGCCTGTTCACGTTTCCAACCGCTTTTCCCCACTCAGCGACACACCCGCTGAGGATAAAACTCTGGTTATTGGCAGCTCTATTCTGAGGAACGTGAAGTTAGTAACACCAGCGACCATAGTCAAATGTATCCCTGGGGCCAGAGCGGGCGACATTGAGTCAAATTTAAAACTGCTGGCTAAAGCTAAACGTAGATTCAGTAAGATTGTTATTCACGTCGGCGGCAATGACACCGGGTTACGCCAATCGGAGGTCACTAAAATTAATATTGCCTCGGTGTGTGAATATGCAAAAACGATGTCGGACTCCGTAGTTTTCTCTGGACCCCTCCCAAATCTGACCACTGGTGACATGTTTAGCCGCATGTCATCATTTAATTGCTGGCTGTCCAGGTGGTGTCCAGCAAACGATGTGGGTTTCGTTAATAATTGGCACACTTTCTGGGGAAAACCTGGTCTTATTAGGAGAAACGGCATTCATCCCACTTTGGATGGAGCTGCTCTCATTTCTAGGAACCTGGCAAACTTTATTAGTAGCCTAATTCAAATCCTTGACAATCCAGAGTTGAGATCAGGACAGAGAGTTGCAGTCCTATACGCCTCTCTGAGCTTCTAGTGCAATTACCCACCCATAGTTTTCATAGTTTTATACAAACGGTGTCTGTCCCCCGACTACCTAAATTATCTAAATCTAAAATTAAACAAAGAGGAGTTGTGCATAACAACCTCATAAAAATTAAAACCTCTTCTTTCTTTCAGAAAGACAAAACAGGAGAATTAAATGTGGACTGTTAAATATCAGGTCTCTATCGTCTAAAGCAGTGTTAGTAAACGAATTAATATCAGATAATCATATTGATTTACTCAGTCTCACTGAAACCTGGCTGTGTCAAGATGAATATGTTAGTCTAAATGAATCCACTCCTCCCAGTCATAATAATACCCACATTCCTCAAGGCAGCGGCCGAGGAGGGGGAGTTGCAGCCATTTTTAACTCTAGTCTGTTAATCAGCCCTAAACCTAAACTAGACTATAATTCATTTGAAAGTCTTGTTCTTAGTCTTTTACATTCGACCTGGAAAACCTCGCAGCCACTTTTATTTGTTATAGTGTACCGTGCTCCTGGCCCGTATTCTGAATTTGTATCTGGATTTTCAGAGTTTTTATCCAGTTTATTTCTTAAATCAGATAAAGTTATTATTGTAGGCGATTTTAACATTCATGTCAACATTGACAATGACTCCCTGGCTACCACGTTTATCTCATTATTAGACTCCATTGGCTTCAGTCAGGGTGTACATGAACCCACTCACTGTTTTAACCATACCCTCGATCTAGTTCTGATGTATGGAATTGAAATTGATAACCTAACAGTCTTTCCACAGAATCCCTCGCTATCGGATCATTATTTGATTACTTTTGATTTGATACTTTTTATTCGATTACACGCCACTCAGCAACAGTTACTATACTAGATGTTTATCAGATAGTGCTGTCGCAAAATTTAAGGAAATGATTACTCCGTCATTAAATTCAATACCAATTCCTTCAGTAACAGAGGTTTCCCGTGCCGACTTTAACCTCTCCCAAATTGATCATCTTGTCGATAGCGCCGTAGGCTCGCTGCGAACAACACTTGACTCTGTAGCTCCTCTTAAAAAGAAGTTAACAAAGCAAAGAAAGTTCGCTCCTTGGTATAACTCTCAAACCCGTAAGTTAAAACAAATATCGCGAAAATTTGAAAGGAATTGGCGATTAACCAAACTGGAAGAATCTCGTTTAATCTGGGCAGACAGTCTCAAAACGTATAAGAGGGGCCTCTGCAATGCCAGAGCAAACTATTACTCAGCATTAATAGAAGAAAACAAGAATAACCTTTTCAGCACTGTAGCCAGGCTGACTAAGAGTCAAAGCTCTATTGAGCCTTGTATTCCTTTAGCCCTTAGCAGCATGTGTACTAACAGGAAGTAAGAAACGAGATCATATTTCTCCTGTTTTAGCTTCTCTGCACTGGCTCCCTGTAAAATCCAGAATTGAATTTATAATCCTACTGTTAACTTATAAAGCTCTAAATGGTCAAGCTCCGTCATATCTTAGAGAGCTCATAGTGCCTTATTATCCCACCAGAACACTGCGCTCTGAGAACGCAGGGTTACTCGTGGTCCCTAAAGTCTCCAAAAGTAGATCAGGAGCCAGAGCCTTCAGCTATCAGGCTCCTCTCGTGTGGAATCATCTTCCTGTTAGTAAGTTTATAGTTAGGGCTGGCTCAGGCTTGCCCTGTACCAGCCCCTAGTTAGGCTGACTTAGGCCTAGTCTGCCGGAGGACCCCCCTATAATACACCGGGCACCTTCTCTCTCTCTCTCTCTCTCTCTCTCTCTCTCTCTCTCTCTCTCTCTCGTGTCCTATTACTGCATCTTGCTAACCATTCTGGATGCATTCTGGATGTCACTAACTCGGCTTCTTCTTCGGAGCCTTTGTGCTCCACTGTCTCTCAGATTAACTCATATCGCAGCGGTGCCTGGACAGCGTGACGTGTGTGGTTGTGCTGCTGCCGTGGTCCTGCCAGATGCCTCCTGCTGCTGCTGCCATCATTAGTCATTAGTCATACTTCTACTGTTATTATACACATATGATTATTGTCACACATGTATACTGCCAGATATGAATATATTATTATTAATTATAATATTATTACTTTCATTAATGCTGTTGTAAGCAACTGTCATTACCGTCTGTCCTGCATCTCTCTCTCTCTCTCTCTGTCTCTCTCTCTTTCTGTCTCATTGTGTCATACGGATTACTGTTAATTTATTATGTTGATCTGCTCTGTACGACATCTATTGCACGTCTGTCATCCTGGAAGAGGGATCCCTCCTCAGTTGCTCTTCCTGAGGTTTCTACCTTTTTTTCCCTGTTAAAGGGTTTTTTGAGGAGTTTTTCCTAATCAGCTGTGAGGGTCCAAAGGGCAGTGGGATGTTGTATGCTGTTGCTCAAATTGTGATTTGTGATATTGGGCTTTATAAATAAAATTGATTGACTGAATTGAATTGATTGATTGAACCTGCACAGAGAATGAAAAAGGGGAGGCTTCAGCATCCGCTGATGATCACAGTAACCCCCAGAGTGAACAAACCAGGGTGAAATGTTTTTCTCCTTTGACTTGGTCTAAGCAGGAATGCTTTCCTTATGTGCTGTAGTGCAAGCTCAGTGAGGTTTTTAAGGCAACATTAAAGAGGAACACCAGTGATTTATGTATCAAAGTCTGTTTACAGGTGCTGAGGAGTACTACTGCACATGAGCAAAAAGCTTTTATGTATGACGACCTTAGTTTCTCCCAAGGGAGTGGTGCGAAGTCTGATAAACGTCTTCAGCTGATGTTACTTGAGCCAGTGTTGGTCTGAAGACGACAAATCTGAAAATGAAAAAAATCTGGGGGTGTGGAATTAAAAAGAAGTGAGCTTACCATACATATGCTGACAGAGGCAGAAATGTGGTTTTAAAGCAACCTGATCTCACAGAAATACGTGAAATGACCACGACCTCACCACACCACATTCCGTGGTGGCAGCACGCAATGGGTTGAAGTAACGTGCCAGTACCACGAAAACAATGCCAATGTAAAGTCAATTAGGATCCTTGTCATGGTGGACACACAAATTCCCTGATTCAACAACATCTCGTCAACCTCGTTTTCCTCAGTGATATCTTTAACAATTCCTGTATACACACAAAAACACTAAAGTGTCCTTGATAACTCAACAATATGACAGGTTAATGTCAAGGCCATAAAATAAAATAAATGTATTTAATTTTATTCATACACTGGGCCTTCAAAGTGCTCTCTGAAACTAGACCTGGCATGGCTTGTGTCCAAAAAATGAAAGAATCTAAACTTTGTCATAGAGCTAAACCAAAAAACATCATTGGAAAGGTCTCAACCTGGAGAGTAACATATGTCAGTTTGAAGATTCTACATGGCTCCTGCTTTCAGCCATTGACCTTTGAACCTTGACCTCAGTGCTTGTTTGAGGGCTTATAACTCAGCAAGGAAAGGGGGTACAGACATGGGACCAACTGTTATAGAGAGCTCTTGACTTCAACTATCATGTGAGTGTCAACAACTGGGGGTGCTGTCAGATATGGGTAAAATATGGATAAAATTAATTTCCACCCATTTAGAAATTAGATATTTAAAATCTGATTACACAAGTGTGTTTACCATCCCCTTAAAGTCCACAGTGTACTCTCAATTCAGTATTTACAACTTCCAAATCTAGGAAAAACACTTATATTTTTTAAAAACTACAATTCCCTTGGACCGCGCCATGCAGTTTGATACATATCAGCAACATAGTTGTTAGTCTTGCCACCAGACAATCAGAGATCTCCGCCTTCTGATAGTCTGGGGACACTCCTTTCTAAAGTGTGTTTAACACACCAGAGAAAAAGCAACGCCTCTTGCATTTTTGAAAAGGACACGCCCTCCCGGAAATGTGCGCTCCCCCTTTTCTCATCTGCAAGGAAACAAACACACAGAGAGCTTGAAAATAGATGCTGAGAGATGTAACTCCTTCTTATCAAACGTGTGCTCAGTCCACAAGATTGTGGAAATGAAGGACTTACAGAGACTTTGTTTAAAACCTTTAACGCAGTCGGACTATGTTTACAAGCACAAGAGTTCAGCGAGTCACCGAAGGACCACCCTGCAGATTTACTATTGGTTCTGCAACGTAGGGAGTTTTTTAAACTCTGAAATTGTATCCGCCCATCTAAACACAAAATCAGGGAGAAAGTCATCAGTCTTTAGTTAAGCAAAGCGTCTAAAGACTGACTTGTGAGTCTACATAGTTGTAGTTCTTCTGATTTGCAAAGTAGGGTTCTAAATAGGATTGTTAAAAGATATATCTACCCAATATATCTAATATCTAGTAAAGCCGAACTAGTACTGTAAACACACTGCACCTAGATCAACTATGTATGTTTTTGATATTTTAGCTAATATGCTAGAAACGACGTTTTGCTTTTGCTTGTAAAATAGAGTCGTAAAATAGAGTTGTAAAATAGGGTTGTAAAAAGATAGATCTACTGAATATCTAGTAAAGCTGAACTAGTAATGACACTGCACCTAGATGAAATATGTTAAGAAAAAGTAAGGATGATGGCTAATTTCAGATATTTTAGCAAGTTCTCTAGAAACGCCATTTTTGGGGCTCCGGTTGTAGAGTTGTCAAATAGTGTTGTAAAAAAGTAAATCTACTGAATATATCAAATATCTCGTCAAATGATCATGTTATTATTATCATTATTATTATTATTGGTGGGAAATTATAACAGAGGAATATATTTGTCGTTTTAATATCAAGAACACTTCGTTTTTTTGTGTGTATACAGGACGTTGTTGTATCAGGGAATCCGTGTGTCCGCCGCGAAAAAGGATCCTAATTGACTTTACATTGGCATTGTTTCTGTGGTAGCGGCACATAATTTCAACCCATTAAGTGCTGCCACCACGGAATGCGGTGTTAAGAGGTCATGGTCATTTTACGTATTTCTGAGAGATCAGGTTGTTTGAAAGGTGGGTGGGATGGACACACAGTACAGGCACAGAGAAGGGGGCGTAGAATAAAACACGACCATGTCTTTTCCATAATTTTAATATGTCCCCTTCATGACATGGATGGTCATAACAGCAAAAAGTGATGAAACTGATTGATATATTGAGTCATCCTGTCAGCGAAAAACAAAACAAAACCACTCTTGAGATGGTTGGGGTAACTTAATATCACGTGATTTTCCACCTATTGCTTGGATTTAGTTCAAATTTGCAACAACTGTGCCCTGATACCTGCCCTACACCTCAAGCAATATGAATATCAAAACACATACTTATTATAAAACCAGAGCCTAGAGAATTTTCAAACAGACACCTTTTTAAATGCAAGTTATTTTACTTTAAGGGACAGTTTGGATTATTGGAAGGTGAGTTTTATAGTATAGATCCATAGTCAGTATATCACATACATATTACACATAGTACATGTCTGTCGGCATGCCCCCAGTTTGGAAAAGCATTCGGAGTGGTAACAAGGACTCTAGGCAACTGCTGTGGACTCCGTATTTTCACTGTTATGAGATGGGGGGGAAGCTGTTACACATTTTGAGAAATAGAACAACACTGCTGTGGCCCAAAAACCATTGAATCAGAAGATCAGCTGGAAACCGGAAGAAGACGTTGTTCACAGAGGTGTAGCAGCTTGTAAACTGCACGAAAATGCTGGCGCCGACTTTTTCTCAATAGAGTCTGGGTTTGAAGAAAGAAGTATACAGCTTCACTTCCCCAATGAGAAATCTGTCTGACAGTAAGGTGAAAATATTCTAAATATAGTGTACACTAAACTGAGGGTATTTTTTTTGTGGCTAAAATATGGTTTGTTGCTGACCCCGTCCACAGCGGTGCATACTGTATCTTAGCTTCCTTGCCAGTCCTCCTGCTTGCTTCTCGAAACTGGGAGCATGCTGACAGACGTATTGTAGGTCATACACAGTCTATGGATAAGTAAATCCTACAACCCTGTTTTTTAATATATATATATATATATAACGTTACTTTTTGGACTGTAGAAGAGGTCCAATACCTACCTTTGAAAAGGTGCAGGGGACATCCCCCTCTGTCCTCTGGTAAATTACGCCCCTGTCTGCCAAAATGTACCTCCTCTTACAATGTTTAAACTTGACACTCAAAACTCCACTGTAATAGATGCTGATACCTCTTTTAAACTTTTTTTTCAGCTTTTGTAATTTCTTAATAGTTGTTTTATGTAATGTTTTTAGTTTCTTTTAAGTTGTCTTTTTTTTGTTTTAAAATTTAATATTAGTTTTCAGACCTTTCATAAAGTGCAGGGGACATGCCCCCTTTGTTCCCCCCTTAAACATCTATATATGAGGCAAATGGCACAAGGCTACATTAGCCGCCATGAGCACAGCACACCTGAATGTCTGACTGAACTGCTGATGATTAATTTATGGATATTTTCACTACATGATGCAAAATAACTAGTGTTAAGACAAGCTGAGATCTTTCAACTGTACATTTATTTCCAAAAGGCTGCATATACATTTGCAAATTCTACTGTACAGAAAACATCCAAAATGTCCATAATTATAGATACAATATACCACAAAGCTGCCCTGGCATTACCAAACATAGATGTTCAGCACTAGAAAAGCTCTGCAGCCTAGTCAATATTATAATTTTAAATACTTTTTCAACTAATACCTTTAAATGTATGTCAGTATGATTAATTGTTTTTTTTTTTCATCCGCATCTGTACTTTACAACATTCACCATTTACAGTAGTTAAACAAGGCACAAGAATAGTGATATGAAGCCGAAGGCCATGCGTAAAGCAAAAAAGAGCATGGGACTGACCAACTCAGGTGACAGAAAGGTCATGGACGCAACAGTGAACTTTTAATTTCATGATACAGGGTTAGTCTTACAGCAAAGCATTATACATAGTGAGAATACGTTTTTGTGTAGGTGTGTGTGTGTGTGTGTGTGTGTGTGTGTGTGTGTGAGCTCATTTAAAAAACAAAACAAAATTTCAACACATTAATGGGATACAGTGGACACAGCTGAAATACATCCGGATTGAAGGCGATTGTTATGTGTGATGGGGTGTACGGCACAGACAGGATGCTCTTGATGCAACATAAGCCTCTGCTAAGCGTTACAAAAGCACACATTTCCATTTTTGACACTCTTTGCTTGCAGGAATGAAAAGGAGAATCCAGTTAGTCACAATTAAGGAAACAATCATATTGAGTAACCTAAAAAAAAAAAAAAAAGATTACCTTCCACATTCTTCACTTACCAGCTTAAATTACATAAAAATATGAATGGAATTTGATTAGAAATGCATAGAGATGATGCAGAGAAATCAAAATGCTTCTTTATCATGGCAAGATGATGCCATTCACATATTTCAGGTCAGAAATACTCAGTGATGTATTCAAAGTCACCATATCATTCCTGATAAACTGCTGAGGGACATATTCAAAATAGACACAGCTCTATTATCTTAAAAATAACCAGCAGAATTTAAATTCAAATAGAAATGTTAGGGAAATGCAGTCATAGACAAGGAATTGTGGGTTGAGTTTGTTTGGCTGACAGCAAGAATTGTACCCAGCTTTATGCAGGTTAATTCTGGCAATTATGTAAGTCAGTCATGGTTGGAGGTACCAATCTGAAGATGAAGAAATGGCCTCTGATTTTGTTATAGTATTCAACACTGTGCCAAAAATCCACTGCTTTTGACTCTTTGTACAGATTAGAGTATCAGCACTAAGATTGGAGACAGTGTAGGATTTGTGGGCACTATAGACTAAGGACTGGATAAAAGCAAAGACTGACTCAACTGGTTGCTACCGACAAAGTCTGAGGAAGAGTGCAGCTCCACGGCTTCACTTTTATTTGTACCACATTACTCATACTGTATAGTTGTTCATGGTTCTAGGTACTGTGATTAGTAAGCTCATTTCCTGAATTTAAGTACAGGCGAGAAAGTACACAAGACTCGATCAACAGGGTTCACTGATATTTAAATAAAAGCCTTCACCTTGAGGAAAAGCAAGAGTCATTGCTGTATTGGAAAAACAGGGGGTGTTTTTTCATCTTTACTTTCAGGGTAAGTTTGGTATTTTCAACCTGGAACCTATTTTCTCATGCATTTGTGTCTAAGTGACTCGTGGGAACAACAATTTTTGTGAGACTGATGCTGACATAGTGGCGAAACAGGCTGCAATGTACCACTCAGGGCATGTTTGCACCGTCAATTTATGTCTACTAAATGTGCTTTTTTTTGCAACTGACATGTTCAGATTGTTAATGTAAGTTTCTGACAACTCATGCAAAGTATACCTATGGAGACAGGTATTGTATAGATAAGATCCTTTTTGTTTAACCAGAAACAGACTGACATTGCTATCACCAGTCCCACTAGACTCCATTTAAATAAACACTAATTTTATCATCATAAAACACACTTCATTCAAAATCTAACAACAACATAAAACTTACAAAATCCATTTTGGTTTATTTTTCCACAGTTCCAACAATCGCCATCTCTGGCTTGGTTGAATTAAACCCTTAATTCACCGAGTTACATGTGAAAATATGCTCACTCTTTACACACTGAATCTACTCTTTATCTAAATGGAGTCTGGTGGGTTTGGTGTTGGTGATTTCGGTGCTGTTTCTGGTTTGAAAAAAAGGATCTTACTCTTTAACAAAAAGGTCTGTCTCTGTAAGGATGCTTTCCGTAAGTAGTCAGACACATAGAATAATAATCTTAACATGTCAGTGGCAAAAACACGTACTTTAAGTGGACTTAAACGGATGGTGTGAACATGCCTTGTATGGTTCCAGTTGCATGCAAAAGTTTCGGCACCCCAGGTCAAAACTGTCTTTACAGTAAATAGAGGGTGAACCGATTTCCAAAAAGCAACAAGTTAAAGATGACACATTTCTTCAATATTTAAGGCAAGTTTTTTTTTAAAATTTAAATATTTTACAGTTTTAAAACAACAAAAAAGGAAAAGGGCCTGAAGCAAAAGTTTGGGCACCCTGCATGGTCAGTATTTAGTAGTGTCCCCTTTGGCAAGTATCACAGCTTCTTAATGTTTTTTGTAACCAGACTTCAACCAGCCAAGAGCCTTTCAATACTTGTTTTGGGGATTTTCGCCCATCCTTCCTGACATAATGCTTCTAGCTCTGTGAGATTCTTGGTCCGTCTTGCATGCACTACTCTTTTGAGGTCCATCCACAGATTTTCAATGATGTTTAGGTCAAGGGACTGTGAGGGCTATGGCAAACCTTCAGCTTGCTCCTCTTGAGGTAGTCCATTGTGGATTTTGAGGTGTGTCTACCAGGTGTGTCTACTTTGCTATCTTCTTATAGTCTTCTCCTGCTTTGTGGGCATCAGTTATTTTAGTTTTCAGGGTGCTAGGCAGCTGTTTAGAGGAGCCCATGGCTGCTGATTGTTGGGACAAGGTTTCAGGAGTCAGAGTATTTATAAAGCTTTGAAATTTCCTAACAATGGCTGTGAACAAGCCATAGCCCGACTAAGCTAATTATGGTCTGACACCCTATTAAATGTTGTCAGTCAAATGTCTTGGGGTGCCCAAACTTTTGCATGGTGCTCCTTTCCTTTTTTCTCTCTAAAATTGTACTCAACAAAATTGAATATAGTAATCTTGCGTGTGTTGAAAAGCATGTTTCATCTTTAACTTCATGCCTTTTGGAGATCAGTTATATACTCACTTAACTATTCACGGTAAAAGAAATGTTGACCAGAGGTGCCAAAACCTTTGCATGCCACTGTAGATTGTAGCTTGTTTTGTCGCTGCAGCTCTCTTGCTCAGTACTGGACTACTTTTAAAAAAAACTGTTGTTCCCATTAGTCATATAGGCAGAAAATGTGGGAAACTAGGGCCACAGGGCCCTTTCAGGGCCAAAATAGGGCCTATGTTGTAGTGAAACAGTAGGTCAATAAAATGGCATCATGTCATAGTCTACAGGTCACAATTAGCATATTTTTGTTCATTTTAACAGTGATTAACAACACTTAAAAATAGCCAACATTTAGGGTGTTTTACACCAAATGCTTAAGTATACCCTCACTGAAATGACTTGGTCACAAGCTAATGTAGTGTTTTCTATGCAAAACTGCTATTTTATACCTGTTATCCAGCAGTCACTTGTATTACCAAATGTATTTGAAGTCTGCCTAAAATGACAAAATGTTTTTCCTGGGGCAAACGAATGTTTAAATCCATAACCATCTACTGTGTCCTTCTGCTATGCTGCTCTTCCTCGCTAGATGCACGTTTAGGCTACTCTGCTAGCTTACAGAAAGAAGAGGCAGTGGCCAAATGGAGTCTGTGTTATATGGTGGTTTTACCCCAGGCAAACATTTTATTATTTTGGGAGGACAGACATGTAAATTCATGAAAAATAACTTCCCCCCTGAAGTCTGTGTAGTGTTGTGTCACAGAATCACAGAGAAGTGCTGGGGTTACAGATGGGACGAAGCTCCCTGTAGCTAACCCTTCCGAACACTCCACACAAAGGGGCGGATGTGTGATTAAGTGTATAGAATTCAGAAAAGTCAGTCTTTTCCCTGCTGCTGTAAGTCAGCTCTTTTTAGAAGTGAACAATTATAACCTGCCTCTACAGCTCCACACACTGACTAGCTCTCCTCTATTTGAGTATACATTAGCCTAGTCTAGTTTAGCCTAGCCTAGCATATTTAAAAATCAGAGTACTAATATATTTCTTAAAATCTTATTTGTCCAAGTTTTAAGATATCTGCCTCTGAGATTTCTACCTAAAAAACCCCAGTAGAATGGAGGTAAACAGAATTTCATTTGTGGGGCTGTTTTCCCCATAGAAAACTGTTAACAGTATGTTCTGTGGATTTTCCAGAGTAACCAGGACACTGTCTCTGGAATGATATGTTGCTGTTATTCATTTATTTTTGGCAATGTAATGGTCAGCAAGCTTTTTTGTTTTTATCATTCTGTCAGTATGATGTGTGTTTAGTGTGATTTGAATCAACACAGTCTCACAGAAATACCCGAAATGGACATGTAATGCATTTCTTAACAATGCACTACATTGTAGTGGGCACAAAATTTATTAAAATTACATGCTGGCAACACAAAAACCATGCCAATGCAAAGTCTTTTACAAATGGTCACAGTTTTGTTAGGTTCAGGGAAAGAAAAAGACTTGGTTAGATTTAGAGAAAAATAATAATAAAAAGAAGAAAAACTTGGTTAAAGAGTAACTTTAGTATTTTTCTACCTGGACCATATTTTTAATGTTGTTGTGCCTAAGTGACTAATGGGAACAACATGGCTCAGATTGTTACTGGAATAGTCTGACGACATTATGGAAAGGATCCCTTCAGTGGTGTAAGCTAGTCATGACGGGCACCAGTGCCAGATTTCCATATATCCTAGCATCTCATCACATGATCAAATAAAGACTTTACATCGGACAGCATCAACATATGAATTACCTAGCAGTCATCTTTGTATCATCCGTCTATGACAAAAATATCAAAGAAAATAAGAAATGATTGTATTTAGTTGAGTAGCGTTTTTTAAACAACAAAATATGTTGACATGTGACACAAACAGAAGTCTCCTGGTTAAAAGTCCATGCATGTTTGACCTATCCATAGCCCCTTGGCCACCTTACATGAATTTTCTCGCTCTTTATACTTATTCTTATTCTGTACTTATACTAATTCAAGTGTCCTTCACAACAAAAGATTCTGACTGACTTTGCATTGCCGTTGTTTTTGTGTTGCCAGCACTAAATATTCACTAAATTTCATGCCCACCACCACATTATGTGTTGTTAAGAGGTCGTGACTATTTGATGCATTTCTATGAGATCAAGCTGTTTGAACAGAAAAGTGACAGCATGTTGTATCTCTGACACCGTGACCATCAGTATTCCTTTTTTGTTTTGTTGTACAATATGCAAATTCACACAGCCTCGACGTGCCCATGACCTCTGTAGCCATGAAATGTCAGTGTGTGTGTCTGCATGTGTTTGGGGTGAGGGGGTGGCGGGGGCAGTCGGGTGTGTCAGGGCCTGATATGAGGTCTGTGTGACGGGTGTTAGAGGGGGGAATTGGGTGATAAGACGTGGCGATGCACTCCCTGCCGTGCCAGGAAATGATGTTTTACAGTTTCCTTCCTCTCTATCGCTTGGTGGAGGAAACTGTAATGAACTGCAATGCCACGGTTAGAAATCTCACTCTGCCACATTATGCCACAATCATCGTTTTTCCCTTATGGGTTAACACATGGGAGGTCACACTCTGATCGTGCTGTCCTTTATGATTAAACTGGGGCTGATACTGTATTTCTCTTAACTGTTTGTTTTTTAAATAAATGATCATACAACACTGGTTGTCTATGAGAATTTTTTATCTTCCCATAGACTAGATTTTTTTGAGAGATGAAAATGGGCGAATGTCAAGATACTTGGCTTTAAAAGTTCACAACCACAACATTTAAGCAATCAGCAGCTTCCTTTTAAAAATATAATATTGGACGCCAAAAAACGTAGCTTTGAAGTCCTCATTCACTCGTTGACACAGGGATGTGGTGTGGGGAAAAATAAGAAATCTGATCATGTGTCTCTGAAATGACGCCACAGTTGTATCATCTTATTTGCAAATAAGAACTTGTATGCAAATATGTCCAGCTGCTGGGTGGACCACTGGGAAAAGGAGGGGAGGTGGTAGTGACAGTCCCAAGCGAGATAAAAAGGATCTAATTTAACACAAATTCAGAAAATAATATGCATCAAAGTTCAGGATTTAACCCGCTCACCCTCTGACCTGAAAAATGAATATACAGAGGGGCAGCTTTAATGTGAAACAACAAATAAATTAAAAATTAACTTAAAATGGAGTGGAAAGGCAGAAAAAATGTACAGTCCATCTTCAGACAGATTCTTAAAAGAGAGGGGTAGATCCACAGCAGGTACCGGCTCACCTCCCTCTATTGTAATTGGTCGGCATGTTGACTGCTCGCACTGTGCACTCACAACCTTGTGACCTTCCAGTGCACTGCCGTGGTGTGTTGTCTATCACTGGCCATGTGCGTACACAGATATATGCCCAAGTCTGTCAGCTTTCACTCACTCTCTTTCCCCTCAGCCTGTATATTCAGGAGCAGAGTCCTCTGTTGTCTGATTTGTTAGTTTGCCCGTTCCGTATACACTGCCCGCTTGTATGTGATTGAAGTCAGACTCCGGCTCATCCTGGTCCTTGGGGGAGCTTTTGGAGTGAATCTTGCCAATCTCCTCGAGGGCACTGGCTAGAGAGTCAAGGTCAGCAGTGTCCTGGTGGCGAGCCTCCCACAGGCTCAGTATGACCGCTGACGGGCTCCGCTGCTTTGCAAAATAACCCAGGTTTCTGGAGAGGAGCACACAAAGCTGGATTAATGAACAGCACGGGAAGAGGTCACTTCAGGGACAGAACACAGGGAAATGTTTAATGTTGGCTTCAGATATGTAGTGTATCCTTGCTGATTATGTATGCATTTATCTTGTAAAAGGCATGAGCCAAACTGATGATAGATATAGTGTGACTCTGATGCACAGAAAACAAGGTAAGTAAACTGCAGACCTTAAAGGATAAGGCTCATGTTATTCTATGTTTTTCTTTTTGACATCAAATCCCATTTATAGACTAAAGAAAGCAATTCCCTGAAGCAGCTGGGCACTGTAGTTTTTAGCAAACATAAACGGTAAGAATTAACGCATTTGGTGGGATCTATTTTCAACTGTGGATTAATACACATTTGATGCTTTAATGCGTAGTGGGCAGGGTGGTGTGTGTAGGCTTGAGTCAAAGAAAAACTACAGAGTGTGTTGACATGTAAGAAAGGAACATGTCATCCAGTGCAACCAACCTGGTCTCACGCCGAAGTTGTTGAAACCCGCCACTTGGGCAGTGACTTCCGGCGTCAGACGCCAACAAAAAAAGCTGTCCTCTCATATTGGCATGATACATAGCGGCACCAAGTGGTGTCAGGGGGAAACGTGTATGGGTCCAACAACCAACAACTTTTACCCAGGAGGCTGGTGTTTGCTTCCTGTGTGACTGTAAAGCCAAACTCTTTTCTTTTTTCCTAAACCCAACCACATGCTTTTGTTGCCTAAACCCAACCATGTCTGTGTTGGCAAAACGTAACCACGTACTTTGATTGTTGAAGAAAAGAATGTCCATTTGCAGTGTTGTACCAATGTAGTGGTTTATTTTGAAAGAGACTGTATGCAAACTGTACATTTCCTGTGAAAATGGAAATGTATTTTATAAAAAGACAACACATGTAACAGGCAAAACGCAATGCAAAAAAAAAAAAAAACACACCCAGGGTACCTTGCACGTCATATCCAAATATGGAAAGTCCAGTTTCATTAATTAAAATATATGCTACTAGAAAAAAAACTTTGCGCCAGATCATTATGTAGATTAAGGAAGACTTGTCTTTATGAACTACTTATTTTTTTGTGTGTACAAAATATAAATCTGAAAGCACAGCCAACGTAATTTATTATAAAGATGTAACAGTATTTTGCAGTGATTTTAAGCCATATTTCTGAAGACGTTAATGAGAAGTTGTGTGGGTGTACCTAAGAAGATAAGATGGAACTTGTTGAGTAAAAAATGTCTGTGTTTTCAACAAATACAGATCAACTTAAAAACTAGGTACATTTTTGTAACAATACAAACTTAATTTATCATTGTTGATATCACAGATGTAACTGCTACTTTACATCCACCCAGATTTATTTTCAGGGTTTCTGAAATATCTGCTGACTAAAGGTGAGTGTATGTTGTTATTGCATTATTTGAATTGCTCCTACAGTAGCTCTCAGGTTCGGCCTGTGCTGACAATGTATACATGCTAACAGGTATAGCTGCTGCTACGTGGCTGGTAGGGATGGGCAATGTGACAATGTATAACTTGATACTATAGAAATGTGTCTATGGTCAGAGATGTTGCCATATTGTTTCTACTGTTAAAACTATATCTTGAATGTCTTTGAGTGTATTAGGCCAGATGGGTGATTGAGTGGTTTGAATTTTAAATACCACAAATTACAATTACATCCTGTAAATGGTATAATTATTTTTGTTATGCTATTTTGGATAGGATGGAATTGTTGAACATTGCAACTGCTGTACATGGATGTCATGGTATATATATATGTGAAATAACTGGTTTTTGAGATCCCAGAATTTGTTTTTAGGGTTCTGGGAAGTGCTAAAAGTGTCAAGTATGGGGTCAAAGACTCTTATTCAATGGTTGCATATTCCTGTACAATTTGGAAAACATGTCATTATGGTTATATATATTAAAATGTATACCTAATAAGAAAATGCACTGCATAAAGAATAGTTATCAACATTTTCCTCACTCTAAACATTAGTCCTAAATTAATGCTAAGAAAACCCATATGGCTCCTCGGGTCCGCTTCACTTGACTATTATACAATCTACTAATTATATCTGTCTGTCTGAAAATTAATTGAACACAAATTGTCTTGGTGCAGTAAACAAAACCATCTGGTTCTACATGTAGGTAAAACAAAAGGTGTGACCTTTTAAGACTTTCAGAAATACAGAGAATAAATTACCATCACAAATGATGAGCAATTACTGGCAAACACAGTCTGCTTTGGATTTAATTCTCAGGTGCTGCCAAAATTAAAGAAAAGAAGAGCTTGTTGCCATGCCAGTGCAATGTCTTTATGTATCATGCAGCGTTGAATCCAGTTGGGGGCAGTGTTTCACTGCAGCTCCTGGGTGCTTTACAGGCAGAAAACAACAAGCAACATAAAAGGCTGCAGCCATTGGTCACATCAGTCTCAGTTCAAAGCCGCCCCAACTTGGAGGGGAAAGCTTATCTGGATAATTTGGAATCCCAAAGGACTCTTAGATACCAGCATTTCATGAATCATGCACTTAACAGGAGATTATAGCTGCCACAAGATCAGACCAAGCAAAGACAACAACTGGATTGAGTAAATATTAGTATGGTGTCTCATCATAAATGCATCTTTTCATTTAATAAAAACAACAAATAAGTAAAACACACATATGTGGACTGGCTGATCAATATTGACAGATGCATTTGATATTTCACTATTGGTGGAATAAGGCCAGCACAAAACCACAATGCACATACAGCATTCAACACACAACACATCACATTACCAGGCCTGTCTCCTTCTGCTGAGAGAGAACATGAAGAACAAAAGGGAGCTGCATATAAAGCCCCATTCATGTGGTTAACAACACTCACAGCATGTTATCATTCTCATCAGCGTGTGTTCAAGGCGAGGCCATTACAGAGGAGTGGATGCACACATCATGCAGTCTTAGAGAGGATGCACATCATACGCTCACCGATCTAAGTGGAGCTTCTGGGCTAAGAGTTGCCAGTCCTTGCCCTTGGCGTTGGCAGTGTCGAAGGTGGCACAGATCCTCTGGCGGATGGACAAGGGGATTTTGAAGGCCTTGGGTCCCGTCTGGGACGTGATGGTGCAGTCTGTCTGCATAAAAAATGGAACCGACTCCTTTTCAGTCTGGAGGAACAAAACAGACACAGAGCAGAATTAGACCGGGGTCAGATATTATTTGCAAATGTTGCTTTGTGTTTGTTTTTTACCAGCTTGGAGAGCCAGATGGATAGGGTGTACTGGGTCAGGACTATTCAGATAGGTGTGTTTAACATTTGAAAACATCAGTGCACAGACTGTAAACAAATAAGACAAAGGTGGAGACATCTGGTAGCCTCAAGTGGTGCAGTTAGTGCTGGCATTTCTCAAGATTAAAGCGATGCACCACCCAAAATCTATTTTTTGAATATCAAACACTCAACCCTGCAGACTGAAAATGTGGCTTTAAATGTTCGGAGTTTACTCCTTTGGCTTAACAGTAGCTGAGCTCAGTTTGACTGCAGATCAGTTACAATGGATTTCAACAATGATTGGTTGGTTTGCATTCACTAGAACTCCTGTATCCTCCTCCCTCACTGGTCAAAACCACTCTAAAGCCTGATCAATGGTAAATCACTCAACACTTCTGATGAGTATCAGTTATGCTTCTTTAAGAGCAGTGGTGGAGTGGAGGATACACGCAGGTACATGAGGTATACCTACAGTACCTCTTTCTCTGGCCATTTACAGCATATCCATCTATCAGCCAAAAAGCCATCTGAATATATAGGAGAGTACACCCACTTCCTCCTTGGTACCCTACCTTTCTACCTGTAGTACATCCACCTTATCAACCATCACTACACCACTGGGCAAAAGGTTTCAGTCATCTCCATGGTGACCAGATGTTACCCTCCAGCCAGCTTGTTTAGATACACTGTATCATCTGGATCGATATATATTTAGGCAACATCACATGAGAGGGAGTTATACTGTATATCAGCACAACTGTGATTTGGTTTTATTGCTTTAATACAACAGTTCTACAAGCGCCATTTATCAACAGTAAAAAGCAGCAACAGGTTATGATTCGTTCGTTTATTTATTGATTTATCTGACTCTGCCAACTCAAATAGTTCAGCAACTGGACTGGGTCTGGACTGTTGCCAAGCAACACACAAAACACTCCTGTACACTAGCATGCTATTTTGTGTAGGTCTACACTTTACCACAGACCAGATATTTTATATCATATAGGCCAGTGGTACTCAAATGGTACGCTGTGATGCCAGTCTAAGTGTGCCATGGGATTTTGTGATGACCACACATTATTATTGCAATATTCAACTGGGCCAAAAAGTTATGAATGAATTTTTAATTGACTATATCACTATGCTGTGTGCACCCATTTTCCAATAAAGAGGCAACCTTAAGCTAAAAAATGTTATTTAATTTAATTTAATTAAAAAAAAAAACCTTCACAGGGAACCGATTTGTCGCCGTTCGTGTGTGGGCATTATAAGTATGACACATCAGTAGCCTTGATTGGCAGCCCGTGTGAGGGATGGTAACATTTAAAGGAGAAAGCTGTGAGTGGGACAATGGATCACTTTACTGTACGGAGCAAATTACAGCAAAGCACCAGTGAAGACAACCTACCACTGTAAGAAAAAAAAAAAAACAACCTTTCAGTAGACAGTATCACGAAAGCTACCTGTCTCATTTTTTCTTATCTTTATTGTCTTATGTCGAGATTTTGGCTTGCCCTTTGGTTTGCCTTGGGCACAAAAGTTTGAAATCACTGATGTAGGCAACATCTGCGTGTCTCCATTTATTCTGCAACCAGTAAAATAACTGTGTTGACAGTTGATGAGTTAACAGCTTAACTGGTATGTTGCATCGTACTCTGATGTCATGTGAGCATAGCTGGAGATTTACAGTAAAGTGTTCAGGCTTCTTTTTGTCCCTTTGTCTTTTTCTGACTATGCATTATTCAACTCAAATGTGATTTGTGGTAATATATGTTACATTTTGTGGTACAAAGTTTATTACAGCAACCCTAGATGCCGGCTAATTAACCCTTAATGGCTCAGAATACCTGTTAAATGGAGTGATGTTGGATCTAACTGTTTTACAAATATCCTTCTGACAACTGTTTATTCTGTAGCTATATTTGTGCTGCTTTGTATCCTTTTGCATGTCGATAATGGAGGGATTTGATGAAATCATTGAGTTCACTGAAGAGGAAAGGTTTCAAATTTACTTCTACTGAAAAAAAACCACCAGGAACACAAAAAAAGTGGTGGTTAGTCCGTCTATTAAACCAAACGAGGGAGCCATAGGGTGAATATGTTTTGGTCCAACAATTGGGGGTCGTGGACGAGGCAGTGCACTTTTGGTATTTTCGGGTGTCTGCCAATCAATTTGATGATCCGGTCAACCAGATCTGGCTCTATGCTGCTCACACCAAGATGCACAAAACTCTAGTTTGTCAGAGAGGTACACCATGACTACCAAATCATGTTGCGTGACAAAATATGACAGTGTCTGTGACATAACATTCCTCAGGTGCACGACATGAAGGGAAGATGTACAACGACAGTTTTTTTGCGGTCGAAGACAAATCATTTCTGTCGAGAGCCCTATCATAAATCAGCATATCATAACCAGGCTCACTCATTGGCTAGCCAGCTCTTTGTCTAAATTGTCTTTTATGTTTTACTGATTGGCTCCCAGACATATCACACGGTTACTTGCCCAAATGTAAAACACCCCACTACAGATAGCTAAAAGAGACAGTTTCAAACACACCCATCACAGTATGTGGAACATACTGTAAATATAAGCAAATAGCAATGGAGTGGATTCACTATTGAGCTCTTGTGTACTGTAATCAATAAGAATCTGAGCTAACTACATCCTGTGTTTTACCGCCACAGGGAAGTAATCTACAAAGATTAAGGCCATCTGTCAAGCCTTCAGGTGGTGTTTTACCCTTTTACTTTTTCCACAGTGCTTCATGTGACTTTTTGTTCTGGCCCCATAGCAATCCTTTGACTCTGGATAGTAGCACAGCGCCCTCTTCCTGTCATGTCCCATATCACACTACAGCAGATATCCCATCTTATCCAGCCTGAGGCACATCCAACTGCAACACCAGCGGTTTCAGCGCACACACACTTCTAAATACCTCAAGCATGTATGTTGTCTCTTGATAGTTCTTTTAATGTTAGACAAAAGTGAAGTGCAAGTCCACCAGATCGGGCTGGAGATCAAACCTAAACAGAAATGTGTGCTTTAATTTGTCAGTTGAGGATTTCTTCAGTCATTGTCTGCCACCAAAATAAAGCACAGGGTAGGAAGCACAGCACAACGTATCGGCAAAACGCTACCACAGCGACAACATCGGTTAGGTAACGGAACCATGTCGTAACCCCAGATTTCACAGAGTGCAGGGAAGCTGTAGCTGTTGCCCATTTTAGTTTGTTTTCTTTTTGTTACTGAAAGTTAATGGGAACATTTTGGTCACCTAAAAAAGTTTTACTCAGCGTTTGTTTGTATCAAAAGACTGGATGGTATGTTAAGCCTGTTTTTTTGGAGAGAAAATTAGCATTAGAATTAGCATTGTCTTAGCTAACCCAGGCCCCTAAGAAACCAGCTCAGCCTTGCAAAGTTTTCCCAGTGGCCACTCATGGTATTGCAACGAAAACATCCCCTGCGCCCCAAAAAGCATTTTCCCCATAGACCACCATTATAATAGAGATGTCCATAAACCTGTTGACAGGACACCTGAAAAACACAGTCAGATATGATATTTTTACTATGAATTTTTGGTTTAAGGAGGTTTTATATTTGTAAAACTTTGTTTGAACTGAGAAAAGCAATTTAAAAATCTGTGATGTTATCACAGCGTAAAGTCTATGAGTGTGACCTTGCAGATGGGTCCAGTGGGAGAAACACTACTGCACATATTCAGTGGGCTGCATTCTGCGGAAAAAATCTTAAACTTTTTTTTGGTGTTTATGTGGTATGCAGTTCCACTGGACTGAACTGGCACCATCTTTGGGTCCAGTAGCTATTTATTTTTCTACATCCATGAGTTAACCATAGCTCTGAATGCATTGTGCTTATCAAGCTAGGAGCTATCAGACTTTAGATGCATAAAACCACGGGTCACTTTCAAGTTATGTGACAGTTACCAGCTCATTGGTTGCATTTATTGAAAGGCCAAGGCCCAGAGCTGAAACTGAAAATTTGACTGTGAGATGTAAAGTCAGTGCAATGGAAACGCTCAACACAGCACTGTCAAGTTAGCTTCATTCAATTCAAGTTCAAACTGTGGGAAACATGACAGCCCTAGGAAGTGGTTTGTAACTCCAGCATACATGGTCCTATCTGCACCAGATTTCACTTGTTTTGTAAGGCTCCATGCCTGAAGTCATCTCCATGAAAATTACGTCATAGTGACTGTACCAACTACTGGCAGCAAGTAAGACTTGTCAGAAAATGTTTTGACGTACCTGAAATTTACATGGTGTAGTTTACAGTTAATTTACAACACCATGACATAAAAAAGTTCTCTAGTGCCACCTAGTGGACACAGAAAGTGGTACCAGATGAGAAATGTCATTCCAGTACCCTCACTCTGTGAACGATGTACCATCTCACTGCTGCGTGCAGAGTCCGACTTTTACAGAAAAGAAAATCTTCGTCGCCCAGCATCCTGCCAGGACCCCCAAGTTGCACAGAGGTTCATCGCTGCTTGTAGCTTTAATTCAACTTTGAATTTTTGCTGTCTGTACACATAAACATAAGGAGGAAAACCTTGGATGTTTCATCAATTTACATATTAGCACAAAAAAATAGCTACAAATTAAAAGTTTGTGGGTTTTTATAGTCTAATGATTTGCTGATCGACAAACACGTAGCGTCACTTCAAACCTCCAGTATCAAACTGGGACAGCTTGACAGCAAATTCCAGGGCTGCTTTACCAGTCTGCCCTGTCTCTTTGTGTCCTCCTGTTCTGCACTGATTTAAATGCACCCCACTGGAAAATTAGTGCCTCCATCAAATTACCTCCACGAACCAACTCCTAATGTTTACATAATAGTAACCCTGATTCATTCACATTTTCTTGTGCAAATTTTCTGGAAATTAGGTTAACATTTGTGCTAAATTTGGACTGAAATTTAATGGCACTGTGGCACTTAATGTTGCTGTAAAGCTCCTCTAAAACTGCTGTGTTGGTGCTCTGTATGAAAATGATATTGATCCAACATGGTGACCCACAATGTAAAATGCATAGACCCTCCTCCTCTGAAACTGTCATGTCTGTTTACTCTATGTGTGTGTGATTTGATGATGATTTGAATTCTGCTCACAGCACCTATAAACACTTTTATTTCTTCCTCCTATCTGTCAAACCCTAACTAATCATGACGGTAGGATTAAAACAAACCATAAAAAAAAGATTGCAAATAATATTTCACCTGCATCTGACGGCAATACCGTGAGTTTAAATAGTGTTGGTGGCCTTGAGGTAGGACAAGCATGTTTGTGACTGGTTGTGAAAAAGCAGTTGGGTAAAATCAATGAGTAACGCTCTCTTCTGGCTTAACAACTACTGTCAAGGTGCTCTTGAGTGAGGATTTCTAGCTCCTAGCTGCTCCAGTGGAGCTGCTCAGTGGCTGACAGAAGACTGTTGTTACATCGGGCAGCTCCCAGGTGTTAATGCATGTGAATGTGATGCAAGCTATTTGCTGGAACACATGTCTCCCTGGATGGATAAAGGTTAAAAAAAATATGTGCGGCAAACGTGGTGAACAGCTGGATCTCTGTTGTCTGTGTTTAGCATAAATCTGTGAAGAAAGACAGAAAGTAAGAGTGTCCTCCTGGCTCTATTAATACACAATGCAAGCTCAGGAGAGCTGGCCCCTGCTGTCAGTGGACACACTCCAGGAAGGTTACATAAAGGTTGAGGGAGAAAGTGAAACGTCTCCCCCCTCCCCCCTCCTCTCCCACAGCCCCAGATCCTCACCTCGGCCACAGCCGTGTAGACCTGCAGAATCTGCTCGTGGCCTTTGACCTGGCGCACGCTGATTTTGCAGGAGAGCTGGGCGGTGGCAGGGCTGTATCTCTCCAGAGAGAAGGCACAGTGCAGGGGCTGCTGGTTGCTGCACCACACTTGGGGGAAGGAGAACTCCTGAGGAAGCACAGAGAAAAAAGAGGGACATCAGAAACATAACACGGTAACATATGCTCTAAATGAGATGATTCAGCTCGCTGCTCTACATGTGACCACACTGGCACATGCACAGCCACTTACACATTGCAAGATAAAAGGTAGGAGTTGGCTTTGAAGTCTCAATGATTCCACGGCTTGATATATTTATGCATGGAAATAACTATTGTTAAGGAGAGAGAGAAAAAATCCATTTACAAATACAGCCTGATTCCCGGTACGGTAACTCTGATAGCAGCGGCAGCATGCTTGCTAAGTACTGTAAGCGATATACGTGGGAATACAGGGAACAGGGAAAAGACTGCCTTTGATGTATAATTAATTTCCAGAGAACGGGCACATCTGTGGGGAAATGTCCTTGACCTCTGCTACACTCCGTCTCTGCCATATCTGCATATTAAAAGTGACCTGTAGACGATTTTTAGTGAAGACCGCGGCATTAAAAGCGGCGGCCGGCGTGCCTACTGATGACTTAACCCTTGTGGCTTTGATCTTGGCTGCCCAGTGTAGCTCACAGCAGCAGATAATGGAGTCGGGGAGCTGGTGGCTGAGGGAGAGGGGGAGGGGTGATGGACGTGGAAAGCTCGGATGCTCTTTAGCACTAAAAGCTGACTTGATGTATGGCACGGTGCTCAGCTATTATTCTACACCTGCTCCACCAAAGCAGATTCGTGGTGTCTGCCTTCCATCCTGAGGCCCTCATAAATAAGGCTGTGGAGAGGGTGGGTGTCTTTGAAACAGCTTTCACCCCGCATTCAGATGTTTAAGCAACAACAGCATACAGTGGGGACACAGCTCAGCTGCTCTGCAAATGGCAACAACAGGTACAAAGCAGCATTCACTGACTGCTGCGGAGCGTTCCATCTAATACTGTTTGCATCTTAATGCTCCTGCAAGCAAAACAAACACAAAGCTATTAATCTCACATCACGTCCATCTTTATGATCCTACAGAGAGAAATGTGGGTGACAGAAGGATGCATGCTAAAAGAGCAGCTTTAAAGCACAAAATGGTGCACACAAACACAAACATAAAGCGAGTCAAAGCCGTATGAATGTTGTGAACTGAAGAAAAAGTTATTTTCATCAAGCCAGATTTGACTTGACTCGTCCTCTTTGTTGGAGCACGTGACAACAATGGCTACCAAACATTACCATCTAATACTCTATGAAGGATTACTGCCTTTTGGTTGTTCGCCTCCAAGAACAGGTCAAGTTGTGGTTAGAGTTTACATCCATGTTCGAAAACATGAATGCTTTACACACATTGAGTGGACACCCAAGATTAGTGTCACCAATTCAGTATTTGACCAAATGTCTCCCGCTCTGCTCCTGAGTTATGATGAAGAATAATGACTAGAAAAGTGTTTTTGCAGAATGTTGTGATGCCACAGTGAAGATGACCTTTGACCTTTTGGGTATAAAATGTCATCACATCACCATTTTATCCTATGAGACATTTTGTCATAATTAGTATATGAATTCCTGAATTATGGCCAAAAAAATGTTTTGTGAGTTCACAGTGACCTTGACTTTTGACCGCTAAATTATAATAAGTTCATTCTTAAGTCCAAGCTGATGTTTGTACCAAATTTATGGAAACTTCCTCAATGCCTTCCTGAGATACTGTGTTCATGAAATGAGATGGACGCAAGGTCACAGTGACCTTTGACCAGCTCTCCCAGAGAATTTAGTTTTTAATTTCCTGCAGCTATATGCACTATTTTTCAAGCCATTTGAGATAACAGAATGCCTAAAAATCTGTACATCATTTGGGAAAAATGTGATAGTTGCCAAGGGGGAAAAAAATCATTCTTTAGAGCTTACATCCTATTGTGTATCTAATTATTCTCCAACTGTCTTCATCATCCTTAAACCACAAACACAACAAATGTTGAGGATGACTAATTTTCACTCCTGCCACCTAAAAAGAGGCAATAATTGTCTGATGTTACTATTTTCTGTTACATAACGTGGGTAGTGTGTGAATTTGGTGTAAACAGCATTAGTATCTAATAATATTTATGTCTGTTTGTCTGTTTTACAATGCTGGAGCTAAATTCACAAAATGAATGTTTTGCTGACAAATCTTCCACATTTGAATCCATGCCATAATAATTTGGGCTGCTCTGCAAATCAAGGATCTGCACCTATGCCAAGTACATGCGGTCTTCAATACTATTGAATATTAGACCATTTACTCAATTTTATTAGATCTCCAGCAAACAGTGAGGTGTTGAAGAAATGTTGTAAGAACATCCAATCATGATGTCCCATTATGGTTCAAAAATAATTCCACAGTGACATTTTAGCCAACTTTATCTGGCAGTGTCGTAGCAGCATCGAAATATGACATAAACACAACCAAAAAGGACACTAACATTGGCCCACAAGTCTCAAACCTCAGTCTCATAGGTGAACGCCCGGTGCTTTACCCATTCATCCACCACCACCATCTGTCTATGTGAACTGCGTCGCTCTTCATATGACATCACCTGACTTTCTGGCAGAAAGTTGTAATGGCTATTTCTCTCATGTGTGATCAAAGACAGCTTGGAGAGAGACTTTTGGCACTTTCAAACATTAATAAACAATATAATTTACAAGTAGATATACAGAAATGGCATAATCATCATTTTAATATTAAAAAAATGTCACTGAGTATATAAATATCAACAGTATTTCCTGGTTTGTAAGAGAGGGTCTGACTGGACTATGTTGTAGTTTTTGGCATCTGACCTGATTTTTTTTTTTTTTTTTTGTTTACTTGACGAACAGCATAGATTTGGGATCTTTGAGATAAAACATCTGGGGCTTGAGCCCCGGAAGCCTCCCCCCTGCTCTGCCCCTGGTGGAGTTTGTGTGTGAAATTGAAAATGAGTATCATTTTGTTCCTCATGAGTGCCTTATTAGAGAATGGTACCGGATTACCAATACAATAAAATACACCCCACAATCTGGAGAGTCTCTAAATAACAAGCCTAAACATGCACGCACGCACGCACGCATGCACGCACACACACACACACACACACAGCAGACCACCCCTCACACAGTTTGATTGATAAGTGACCCCTGGGAGGAGCAGGGCAGACACACCACACTCATTACCTCTTAGCAGCACAAACAGGATCTTGCAAATTAGCACTTTAGTATCAGAGATACAGGGTGTTTTCATTTCATATCTTGTACAGTACAGGCCAAAAGTTTGGACACACCTCATTCAATGCGTTTTCTTTATTTTCATGACTATTTACATTGTAGGTTCTCACTGAAGGCATCAAAACTATGAATGAACACATGTGGAGTTATGTACTTAACAAAAAAAGGTGAAATAACTGAAAACATGTTTTATATTCTAGTTTCTTCAAAATAGCCACCCTTTGCTCTGATTACTGCTTTGCACACTCTTGGCATTCTCTCCATGAGCTTCAAGAGGTAGTCACCTGAAATGGTTTTCCAACAGTCTTGAAGGAGTTCCCAGAGGTGTTTAGCACTTGTTGGCTCCTTTGCCTTCACTCTGCGGTCCAGCTCACCCCAAACCATCTCGATTGGGTTCAGGTCCGGTGACTGTGGAGGCCAGGTCATCTGCCGCAGCACTCCATCACTCTCCTTCTTGGTCAAATAGCCCTTACACAGCCTGGAGGTGTGTTTGGGGTCATTGTCCTGTTGAAAATTAAATGATCGTCCAACTAAACGCAAAGCGGATGGGATGGCATGTCGCTGCAGGATGCTGTGGTAGCCATGCTGGTTCAGTGTGCCTTCAATTTTGAATAAATCCCCAACAGTGTCACCAGCAAAACACCCCCACACCATCACACCTCCTCCTCCATGCTTCACAGTGGGAACCAGGCATGTGGAATCCATCCGTTCACCTTTTCTGCGTCTCACAAAGACACGGCGGTTGGAACCAAAGATCTCAAATTTGGACTCATCAGACCAAAGCACAGATTTCCACTGGTCTAATGTCCATTCCTTGTGTTTCTTGGCCCAAACAAATCTCTTCTGCTTGTTGCCTCTCCTTAGCAGTGGTTTCCTAGCAGCTATTTGACCATGAAGGCCTGATTGGCGCAGTCTCCTCTTAACAGTTGTTCTAGAGATGGGTCTGCTGCTAGAACTCTGTGTGGCATTCATCTGGTCTCTGATCTGAGCTGCTGTTAACTTGCCATTTCTGAGGCTGGTGACTCAGATGAACTTATCCTCAGAAGCAGAGGTGACTCTTGGTCTTCCTTTCCTGGGTCGGTCCTCATGTGTGCCAGTTTGGTTGTAGCGCTTGATGGTTTTTGCGACTCTACTTGGGGACACATTTAAAGTTTTTGCAATTTTCCGGACTGACTGACCTTCATTTCTTAAAGTAATGATGGCCACTCGTTTTTCTTTAGTTAGCTGATTGGTTCTTGCCATAATATGAATTTTAACAGTTGTCCAATAGGGCTGTCGGCTGTGTATTAACCTGACTTCTGCACAACACAACTGATGGTCCCAACCCCATTGATAAAGCAAGAAATTCCACTAATTAACCCTGATAAGGCACACCTGTGAAGTGGAAACCATTTCAGGTGACTACCTCTTGAAGCTCATGGAGAGAATGCCAAGAGTGTGCAAAGCAGTAATCAGAGCAAAGGGTGGCTATTTTGAAGAAACTAGAATATAAAACATGTTTTCAGTTATTTCACCTTTTTTTGTTAAGTACATAACTCCACATGTGTTCATTCATAGTTTTGATGCCTTCAGTGAGAATCTACAATGTAAATAGTCATGAAAATAAAGAAAACGCATTGAATGAGAAGGTGTGTCCAAACTTTTGGCCTGTACTGTATGTTGCTGCCATGCTTACCTGACATGTGGTAAAGGGTTTGATGCTCCACAGGAACTGGGGAACATCTTGGATGGACACCTGGAGGCTGAAGGTGTTCGCTCGGAAAGGCAACATCTTTGGCTCCTCGAGGAGCTGACCCCCTCTGGTCTTCTCTGCAGCCACCACTCCCTGGAGGGGCAGAGAAAAGAAAAAAGAAAAAACAAAGGAAGGAGAATGGAGAGAAAGGAAGGGAAAAGGTCAGACAGAAAAAAGAGGAATATAGAAGAAAACCAAAAATAAGAGGGGAAAAAGGGAAATGAGATGAATGTGAGAGAGAATTAAGAATACAACAATCCTTTCCTTTGAAGATACGGTACCTTTGCATATCAGCACAAGCACCTGTTGCAAATCCCCTCCTCTGTCACATCCACTAATTGACTCATCACAAATATTAACACAGAAACAGGCCACCAAGAAGTGACGTCAAGTCTCCGCTGAACAAATCATACGACTCATGCTCACATTAGCATCACATTTGCTGCCTCAACGTGACAGATTGAGGCTTGAATTTAATGCTGGGGAAACGTGTGCGTCGGGGGGCAAACGTCCATCTCCCAAATTGAATTTGTGATGATGAAAGAGCACTTTGATTGTCGCTTGCAGGTATTCATCTGTCATCATTGTTCAGCGTCCCGGTGGGATGGTTCAGTGTCTGGCCCGTCTATCCTTAGCCATCTCAATCACAAAGGGAAAAGACAGGGAGCAGAGCTGTGACTAATGCCAGGCCACGCTGACTGATTCTGACTGAGTGTCCGTGCGTGCAGCAGCTTGGTTATGCATGCGTGTGTATGCACTTTTTACGCATGTGTATGCAGAAAAAAGCGTGCCTGAGGTATTTTGCATATTGTTAGTGTTGTACAGTGAAGGTGTGAAAAAAATCAATTGTTGGCAAAATGCAGATGAAAGACATTCATATGAAAACAAATGTGGCAGCAGGGAGCCTGAAAAATGATGTTTCTCTGCGCCATCTGCCTCTGTCTTTCAAAATCTCAAGACGCTGAGCTGCTGGACAACACTGGATTTCTTTGGTTTCCCTGTAAAGCATGTAGCTAGCTTGGATCTGTGATAATGTTCCCTCGTTTGAACTCGTTTGAAGCTGTCAAGTCTCCATGATTGAAGTTCTGTGTAGACTGTGATTGCTGCTGATCTGCTGTTTGACACATCACACACAATCGATGTGTCTTAGATCATGTTTTACAGCTTTGGGAGTGTTGCAATGTCAGCCAAGAATGAGAAATCCAGACAGACGAATTGCAAAGTTAGTGAAGTTATTTTGGTGGTCCAGAGTTCCAAAAGTAAAAGTTCTGTTTATTTTCTGCATAGATAATTTTAATTGACTGCCATCTTGGTGACTTTCTTGCTAGATTTGGAGCTTTTAAGCTCCCTTAGTGAGCGACAAATTGAGTGAATTTTTGGGTAGAGACCACTTCCTCACTCTTGAGGAGAGCTGCTGATATTTCTCAGTGAATATGCTGTCATGTGGCTCTGGCTCTCTGGACTGACTGTTTTCACTGAGTAGAGCAGAGCAGCAGCAACTTTAGTCCGCTAATCGACATCCAGAAAGACAGATAATTGAACGCACTTGAATGTTAATCAGTACTATTACATGCACGCAGTAGTTGAGCTAAACTCATAGCTCAGCTAATCAGTCAAGTCGGACTTCTCTTTGAGTTTGAACGATGCTGCACTTTAGCCAATCACAATGGAGGGGACATGTAGCTACATACTAAGGTCAGGGAAACATGTGATCTTGGTTGCTGATATTGATCATTTCTGATTGTGTGACGAAGTTTTTATTTCATTTATTTCCCAGTAGAAAGTGCAGACAGACAGTATGAGGAAAATACAGTGTTTTTTGACCATTTAAACATGTAAACATGTTCTAGTAGAAACCTTAAATACAAGTATGAACCTGAAAATGTGCAATATGTCCTCTTAAGGTTTCATGTTTTCACAAAATTAGCAGACTTTAAAAGAGTGAGTTTATTCCAGTGTCACATCTCGATCCTTGATCCTTGAACAGCCCAACCACATCCCTCAGATCACCAAGCACGTCTCCTGAATGTACCCAGGATTAAAACCAAATCAGACGAAGGTGCATTTAGTCACCATGGTGCTGTTCTCTGGAACAAACTGCCTGATAACCTGAGATCTGCTCCAACTATATCATCCTTTAAATGCAGTCTCAAAACACTACTTTTCTCTCAGGCTTATGGTTGTTAGTGTGTATGTGTGTATATGTGTGTATGTATAGGTATGCCTTTGTGCCCCTGTTGTAGTCCATTTGTGAGTGCTAACTGTGTTCTGTGTGCGAGTGTGTGCACTGTTTGTTTTGCTGAATGTTTTTTTTTGTTTTTTTGTAAAGATATTTTTATAGGCATTTTTTGCCTTTAATTGCAGCAAAGGGCCACAGGCCGGAGTCGAACCTGGGCCGCTGCGGCAACAGCCTTGTACATGGGGCGCCTACTCTACCACTAAGTGTTGTCCACTTATGTGGAGTATTTTATATGTTCTCTGTCTCATTGTTTAATGTTTTCTATGTTTTACTGTAAAGTACATTGTGTTAACCTTTGTGTAAAATGCGTTGACTTGACTTGAGAGTAACACTGATAATATTATATTATTCATAGCAGCTTGAAAAATAGTTAGATAAAGCCATAGTTATGTTTAGCTTGACTTCTTAAACTTTTTCAGAATTTTGTATAGTCTATAATCATATAAACAGTCTATAATCATATAAACAGCTACATTATGACATTGCAAATGTGGAAATTAGCATGTGATATAATCTAGCCAGTGTTTGTGCAGGCACTGGCTACTTTCCATTGAAATAATTAGAAGCACTGGTTGAGACACTTCAAAGGCTTGGATGGGCATGAAACTCTCCCAGTTGAATCATCAGTACAAAAGATGAGCAACTAAAAGAAAGTATTTAGTTGAATAAAAAGTCTAAGGTAAGTGTATGGTTAGAGCAGGTGATTACAGCACAGCCCAGTAAATGAGGTTTTGGTGATTAGTGGGGAAAGGATTTCTAGCTGTCTTTAACGGCACTGTGACACCTATTACAAGTTGTTTATAGCAAAAGCTGTTAAAAAGCTGTTAAAAGGTAAGTTCCTTTTCATAAATAAGATTGTTAGTAGGCAGATTTACATGTGCGATGCCACTGCAGTAATGGCTGCTTGTTTACTTCCACCTACAACCCATTTAGTCTGTACATTTGACAGTTTACCAGCAATGACTGTGTGCTTAGCCACAAGGGCATCATAGTATTCAGAGCCATCTGCCATGCCGAAGTGATGTAAAACACACTCAGATATGAATTTGGAAAGATACCAAATGATGGCCAAAACATACATCTAAACCTTTGCTGAATAACATTAAAAATATAATTAAAGGAAAACTGACATGGGAAGCTTCAGACAGAAGCTCCTATTACTCTACAACTCTCTGGTTGTGTCCTGGCAGAGTGAAGAGTATTTTCTGGTAGTTTTATTCTAATTTTTTCAACACAGCATGTAGCTATTTTTCAGAACTGTTAGCAGGTGACCTACCAGACAAAGTGGTTTCCCTACATGGTCGCGCATGTAGCTGTATGCGTTTTGTTGACACATTTTAAACAAGTATTTCACTGCTGAAAAGATGGTCTTTTCATAAAAGTGGGCTTCTATGCAGCAGAAAGATACTTTTAAAACTGGTGTTACATGACCAGAGAAAACAGAGAAAAAGGGCTGTGGCATTTGCTTTTGTTCAAGATGTAGAAAACCTAAAACTAGCAAAATGCTCTGTGCAACACAACTGATAAATGCTTCCATTGAGGGGTGATGTAATGGGCCCCTCTAAAAGCAATGTGGTGGCCAGCTGGTAAGAAACAATTTTCAATAACAGTAAAATTAAGCAGTAAATTATGATTCTGGAAACATTTTAGGCAAGAACTAGGCAATGCAGTGACAGAATCTTGGTTTATAATTGATCAGCAATGCTTAGTTTTAAAGTTTGATTGGAATTTGATCTGAGTAAGAGGATGGGTGGCTCTCTCACGATCCCTTAGTATACTCTTTGTGTCAGTGGTGGCAGCAGGCATACAAAGATAAGGGAGTACAATTTGTAGTTCAAGAAACAGGCAGATCTGGGCGCTGGAAAGATGGAGTGATTCGTCTTTACATACTACCCACTTTATTATGACACACAGCTGGTTGAAAATGAAAGTACCCTTTTAACTTATTTGAAGCTTTAAAGTTTTCTGTAGACTGTGACAGTTCCTGATTTGCTGTTTGGCACGTGATGTTTCACAGCTAACTCACTGTTGCAGTGTCAAAAATGAGAAATCCAACAGGTTTAACAGTCACACAGAAAACAGAAAACCATACAGTTTACCATTACATATATATATGTGTCAAAATTCAAGACATTGTAGAAATGATCCTTTGCCAAGGCTAAAGGTTGAGGTGAACATTCTTTCTAGTAGCATTACCAGTAGAAGGTAACATCTGCCAGCAGAATACTAATAGGCTATGGGTGGTATTTTCAGGTAGGAAGCTTGTATCCATTGTGTCTCAAATAGGACTTGAATGCTGTGTCCTTGGAAATGGACTGCTGTTAGAGGGGAAATATTTCCTCCCACTCCTGAGCAACAGCAGATTGCAGCAGTGTCTTTGTTATAGCTGACACAAAAAATATTAAGCTCTTTACTTGAACTGAATGTTTATCTGCTTATTTTAAAACAAGATGATGATATCTTTAAAACGTGCATCACTTTGGATATAAGTAAAATTGACTTGTTATAGAGATACTCTTTTAAAAGAGACAGCAGCATTGTGCAATATGACAGAAAATATAAAACCGCCAATAATAACCCTTTCTCGGTTTCAGCCGAAGAAAATGTCTCCCTCACACGAGTGTTTGTGTTGCATCAGGCTTCCTGTTGATCCAGAATCCAGGCTGTGATTGTGCCTGAGCTTGGACTACACACAGCAGAGATGTGGTGCTAACAGACAGGGGCCCAAGGGACGTGCAAAAGTCTGGCATCTGCTCGGCAGGCTGGAAATTCATAAACCAAATCCAGAATGCATTTTAAAGCCAGCTGCCGCTGACGGCTGCGACATGACAGAAAGGCGGTTGGGAGGCAGAGTCAGTCACGAGGCTCACGGTGCACTGTTGAGCTCGGCTCAGTTCCTCTGTTAGTCTAGTCTCTCCGGGGAGCACGGGGAGCTTGATTTCCCTGATGTTCACTGATGAGATCTCAATGCTTAAAAACCCTATAGGTCGCTGAAGGATAATCAAGTCAAACAAGATAAAAAAAAAAGAATGATTGGTTAACATTTGAATGGCAGTGATTACAGTACGGCAGCCTTTGTCTCAGTCTATTAAAACCTCTGGAAGAGAATCCGTCAGGCTGTTAGAGAGTCCCCACTATCAGCTCTGCAGTATTGTTTCACAGTGGTAATGAATCTGCAATCACTCACATGGTTTAACCGGTAGAGAGCACATGCTGAAGTCCCTGCTGCTTCAGACAGCCCAGGCTAAAACCACATCCACACAAGATGTTCAGCTTGAATCTAGGCCAGGACCTACAATATGTACTTCCTAATAGAGCAGAAATTGCTTAAGTGAAAATGTGCATCCTCACATTTTTGTGAAAGAGGTGAAAGCTGTGATGCACAGTTGCAGAAAGACTGCTGAAATTGGCAGATTGAATTTTAGACTGTGGGGAAATGAGTACGAAATGCTCTCCTCTCACTTTCTCTTTCTTTAAAAAACAAACACACAAAAAAGCAATATAAAAGTGACATTTAAGTCACTCATTGGCCAACAGTACTTCCAGACAAGATCAAATTACTTCAAGTGCAGCAGTCTTAGAGCCACAAAAACCTATTTTCTCATTTACCTCTAGTGGTATCAAGCCATGCAGATAGCTTTGTTTTATTTTCCTCATTTTTGTGATGTTTGCCTCCGAGACTCTGCATCCACCCAAACACAAAGGAGATGAATGAAACTTAATTTGTGGGGCTCACAGCTTTGAAAAATGACATTCAAAAGCAAAGTGTCTTTTGAGAAATAATGTCCTGCTCACTCTGGATAATCCACAAACCTCATTATTAATAGCCCCCATAAAAACTCTGGACGGTGTGCTCTGTGGATTGCCAGACTAATGAGAACACTGTATCTGAAAGCTGAATTTTTTGAATGTCATTTTTCCAGTGGTGAGCACCACAACCAAATTCCATTCAGCATTCCATTTAAGAGACGGAGATCTCAAAACTTGGTCTATTACAACATAAGGAAATATGCTTTTCTGTCACTTAAGTGAAATGCATGGCATCATTCTTTGGCTAACTGGGGGTGGCGCTAGAAACTCTATATTTTACACTGACATATTATCACATTATAAAGTCAATATGCAAAATGTGTTAGCAAACATTTGCCTATATACCATACAGCAGACACAGAGCAGCTTCATTTATTTTGAGTCATGTGTCTGGCACCCTGACAAACATCAGGCCAATAGTCCCCATGCTTTTACATTTTGTTTTGCTGCAACAGCTCCTGAGGGAAATATCTGGCCCTTTAGCTGCCAAATGCTTCACTACATTTGTTCACCAGCTAGCTGTTAATGTTGCCTGTCTGCTGTTTGGTGCAGTGACGGTTGTGTACAGTGGCTTCATCAGAGCATTTTTGCTTGAAACAGCTGCCTACCATTGAGGCTGTTAGAATGGACCAAAACAGTAAAGTTGTGGGTCCGAAAACGAAAACATGAGCACAAAGAAACTAAATTGCTCCAAGGACCTGAGGGCATAGGTGATAATTCAGTTAATATTTGGCAAATGCTATTAGCACCCAGTTATCCATAGGCAACAAAGCTACCTACACCCAGGGTGTAATAAGACAGTGTGGCTATTTTCTATTCCTGAAGTAATGGTGTTGAATAATGACCAGTAAAGTGTTTTTGCAGAACACCGTGATGTCACAGTGAAGTAGCCTTTAACCTTTTGGATATAAAGAGTGTGTTTGTCAATTCAACACTCTGACACTCTACACTAAAGTAAAAACAGCCCTGTTGTTTGAAGAAACAGAGCGTTTTATTTTTATATGATATAACAAATGGTTAAGTTAGTCATACATTCACTCTGCTTGGCGCTCTGCTGCTCCAAGAGTTCTGAATAAGAAAATGGTAAATTCCAACACCACTCCGAATTTACATACTATTCAGTTTGTTCAAGAGTGCACTCCAGCAACCTGGTCTCACTCTGAAGTCATTTACATCCGGTGTTAGGGCAGTGACTTCTGGCTTCAGACACTGACAAAATAAAAAAGTCCTTTCACGTCGGCATGATACGCGGCCAGTGGGTGTTGTAGTCACCCTGCAGTGTCAGGCGTAAATGTGGTGGGACAACAATGAAAGTTAAGGTAACAGAAGTCTGAACAGGATGGGCGGGAGTGGTGGTCGATGAGTCCAACACTTTCACCCAGAAGGCCAGTGTTCACTATCAATATGATTGTAAAGCCAAACCCTGTTCTTTTGTCCTAAACCCAACTATGTGAGTGTGTGTGTGTGGGCAAAACATAACCACGTGAGTTTGTCAATTTGCAGTGTACCAACGTAGTGCGCTTATTTTGAAAGAGACTATGCACACTGGGCATTTCCTAAGAAAACAGAAGTGTATTTTGAAAACAGACAATGCATGTAACAGGCTGAACTTGAAAAGAGTTCCAGCACTCAAGAACCAATGCACCCAGGGTACCCTACACGTCACATCCCAACATGGAAAGTCCACAACCAAACACTGATATGTGGCGAGGTTGGAGTGAAATTGTGTTGGCCCCAGCACTCAGAGTGAGTATTTCCAAATGCACTTTATATCCTAATTTCATCATTTAATCTTATTAGACATTTGAAATTTTGTCATAATTAGTGTGTGAATTCTTTAGTTTTGGCAATAAATATGTTTTTTGAGGTTAAAGTGACCTCGACCTTTGACCCATGAGCACAAAAATCCAATTAAGTCATTGTTGAGTCCAAGTGGATGTTTGTGCCAAATTTGAAGAAATTCCTGAAAGGTGTTCTTGTGATAACATGTTCACAAGAATGAGATGGATTGAGGTAACAGTGACCTTTACCTTTGACTTGTGACCACTAAAATCACGGAGGCATAACAATTAGCCCCCAACTGACTTACAAGGGATTTGAACACCAGTCTCCTGCGTGTAAATACTGTGCTTGACCCATTCACCCACCATGTCTTAGTCCCATCATGGTCTGTGTGTGAGTGTGACTATTCTCTCTCTCTCTTTTTTTTTACATAGGTAGTGTGCACAGCATCACAAAGGGCAGCTCTTTTTACCACTCACCTCACATTCTTCTTTAGCAAGGTTTGTAGAACATTTGAAACATGATGGCAATGCCTGCAAATTTGTTCTATAATGACTTTATGTATACTATATACTATAATGAAAAAAATATTTCTAAGGTCAACAGATGACCTAAAGCATTGGCAAAAAGAACAAATTGTAAAACTCTTTTTGTAACATAGGGAACTACTATGGAGCATTGCAGAATGCTGTCTATACAAGCCCACAATCCACCTTGGCAATATTTAAATGCACCAGTCGAGCATTACATTAGCTTTTGCCCTATGAAT
The DNA here is from genome assembly GCF_041903045.1 of Epinephelus lanceolatus. Taxonomy (NCBI): domain Eukaryota; kingdom Metazoa; phylum Chordata; class Actinopteri; order Perciformes; family Serranidae; genus Epinephelus; species Epinephelus lanceolatus. Next base: position 39,016,770 of record NC_135742.1, read on the forward strand.
TATCATTTTATAACCTCAGATTGAGCTCAAGGAAACAGTTGCTACTTAAGCCATTATTACTGGCCACATCCTCTTAATGAATAAATGAGACTGTGAAGAACTGTTAAACACAGTGCTGCTGGAAATAATCATCATCATTGACCTTTGTTGGATAAACAAAAGAGGAAAACAAAAAGCCAAAGACCTCACAGGTGTCCCTTTCCCACCTGAAATGCGTGTGGCGTGTCATCCACACAGTACACCCTCAGGCTGTAACTCATGGAGCCGGCTTCCATGCTCCCAAACACAGCCAGCTTCAGCCTCTTGATGGCAGCCTGCGTCAGGGGCTCGCCCACCAGGGCGTACGAGCCCGGCTGGTCCAGCAGCAGGTGGCAGCTTGTCGAGTCCATCAGGCAGTAACAGGAAGTGGACTCCTCCTCCACTGACATCACTTCCTGCAGTAAAGCACAAAGGCACAGAGGCCGTGGCCATGAAAACACAGTGGGTCCTGATGTTTCTCTCAGCCAGAGCATATCCCATTAAATATTTATCTATTTGTATTCTGTCAACTGCTTAAAATAAAAAGGAGCACAAAAAAAAATCTTTGCATCATAGTAAAAAAATTGAAACACCCTAAAGAGTCTTATGGACAGGTGTGTGGTATCATTAACACAGACTATGACAGATCCAAAAAATCCTGCACACTGCTGATCACCTGTACTCACCTTATTAATGTTATGCTTCTTAGAACTTCATCAGGTAAAGTCAGAGCACATTATTTGGTTCTTTAACACTGTTCAACACAAAACATGGAGCACTTTATGTGTTTTACCATTAAAGTTCTTGGGAATTTATGCAAGAATAAAGGGAACATTATGTCCACTGATGGTATATTTGAAATTAAAAACATCTATAACATAAAAAATTCATTAGATGAGCTGGAACACTGAAATGCTGTAATCCGTTTTATACCATACAGGTCTGTGGGCAAACGCATCGAACATTTGCACAAAAGCCAATCCAAAATTGAGGTTATAATGATAGTCCCTTTTACTGGCTCGGTGTGGCTACACATTCTGACAAATAAAGGCCTGTCTCAGTGAGACACTTGATCTGGTTACCAAGCATTCAATTTTTTTTTTATAGAACTTCTTCTAATGTGTAAAAGCGGGTTGTTGTCTACCTCAAATTATGTGTCCCTTCCTCGATTACCCTGTAAGTTATGGGTTTTTGCAAGATGTACTATACATTTTTAATCATACCACTTACAGTTAGTATGACCAAAGGCTTTTCATGCACATTTACTTTTGTAAGTTTTATCTCCCAATTCATTGCATACAATTTGCAGTTCTTCTGTTTCCAGTGTTTATAAAACATTTCAAGATCATGATACTTAAATTCCTTAAAGGTCTGAGATCCGCTGATGAGGCCGTGCTAGCTGTTCCAAGGTCTAGGCTGAAAACAAAAGGCGACAGGGCCTTTGCAATCAGGGCCCCTAGACTCTGGAACGATTTGCCTGAGGAAATCAGGTTTTCAGAGTCTGTTCCTCGTTTTACATCGCTCTTCAGGACACACTTTTACAGGAAGGCTTTTATGAAATAATGTTTAAGTTGTATGTATTTTGTGTTGATATTGAGTGTGTGCTGATATTTTATGCTGTAACGCACTTTGTTAGTTATATTGAAAAGTGCTATACAAATAAAGTTATTATTATTATTATTAAAGGTGATCAACAGATTAAAACTCACATTGTTTGACAGATATGGCACTTGTTAGGTCATTAAATGGCTGTTAAGAGTGGTGAAAAACATCATAGATGTGGGTTTGTAGGGGCCTACCACGCCTGCTATTAGGCTGAGAAGGCCATTGTTAGGCCATGCAATGAACTTTTCTGCAACAAAGGACTTTCATGGGACTTTCTTTCATGTGCGAGAAAGTCTGCATACAGGGTGAGTGGGAGTAGTGGTGGTGGATGCTTCAAACAAGGTACTTTCATCCAGAAAATGGGACTTCGAGCCCCATGTGACACAAATATCTGCACCCAATCATGATCTTTTTCTAAACCTAACCACATGCTGTTGGCACTTACACCTAAATGAATTGAATGGGCTGGTAATGGCCCTCTGAACCTATCAGTAAGTGTAGCAGGTCCCTGCTGACCTTTGTCTATGAAACTTACAACCACAGATAATGACCATCAATGGGCTGATAACTTCCCAATCAGGTCACATTTCAGTGTTCAAAAATAGTCAAACATTCTATTGCGCACCATCCTTCGATGCCATACCTGCAGAGAAACCCTTGAAGTAGCACACAGATGGGCAAAGTAACGAATGGATAGCAGATGCAGATAGCACCATGAATTGTGCATCACTAACAGCCGCTATGTGCCCTTTCTCAAGATCAAGTTCACAAAAGATATTGCACTAATAATATAAAAGTGCAAACATGATCATTAGGTTTTGTTGCTGAGTGCAATTCACCCTTTTTTATGTTTAATTGAAATTACCCACGTGGTAAAGTATAAAGCTCGGATATAGCTCGACCTCAACAACAAGTCTCTCCTCATCCATTCTTTGTCACACACAAGACACAGCAACAGCAACAGAGTTCTCGATGTGCATCAATGATGAGGGTCGGAGTCGGGCTAACATAGGAGCAGAGAAAAAGAGCTGCTATGGGAGCTGGTATGTACAAGCAAGGAGTGAGTGGGGGAAAAATGCTTTTACTTCCTGGGGCAATAAGGCTGGAAATAGGAGAGTGGCATAAGGCGCAGTGGGGTGGCGCCGACACTTGTCTTTCCGCTGCCAGTGTGGGGTTCTACATTGAAAATAACAGGGGCGCCACTGTGTTTGGCCTTTAATGTTGCCTTTGATGATGCCTTTGCTTGGCTACATTTACTGCTGCCAGGATCACTGGAAAGTCTGGTCATGATACCCCCTATAAGTGCACTTCAGTTACCACCAACTCTCTGAAGATGCTAATGCATTCATTGTACCTGCATCTGGCTTAGTGAATTAAACTGTTTTTGCGACGAGGCTCATTTGCAATTTTGCACCAAATGTATGCATATTACCTAATTTAAATAAGTGTAAATACTTGCTTGGCAGCACAGTTAGGGATGAATATCACCTTTTATTTTAGTCTTAATTGTGCAGGATTAGCAGCTGCAAAAGCTGCGCAATCCTGTTGTGATTTCACCCAGAGTTTGTTGCTGAAGCTTGTTGTAGAACTAAATATTCATACCCAGCGCTGCATAGAGATGACTAGAAATATGTGCAAATGAACTTCTGTATACAGTAGAATGTATTATGGATGGAGTTCTGGTATGCTACTGATGAATAATGGTGTAGATAACATAACACTGGTTTAAATCACAAAGCAAAAACCCACACAGGTTGTAAGCAGTCTCCTGAGAATGTGAAAGACCATTTCCCACATGACTGATAGTTTTAGTACATAGAAGAACACAAAATAGTCATTATGAACAATACAGAGTGTTTTATTTATGAGATAACAATGGCAGCTGGGAAGCACTTCATTATTTCCAACTGGAATGAAGGAATCTTTTATGTCCTGTCTTTCATTTTTTTCTTTTCCTTTGCTTTCCTATCCTTTCAATCATCAGACATTGAAAAGAAGACATTGTAACAAACCCAGGAGGAAGGAGGGGTTCTATTATACTAAGTAATGACAAGCCAAAGGAACTATCGGAAAGTGCTAACTAGAGATCTGTGTTTATGCAATGAATGAGTCAGCTCATTCGAACACATATTCTTTGTTGAGCTCATTTTCGTGACAGATATCATAAATGATGTGTCACCAATTCCAGTAAAAATCCTAAACTTTACTTCAAGGAAAATATACTTTAACAACTAGAATTACTGCCTTGGGCAGCACGGTGGTGTGGTGGTTAGCACTCTCGCCTCACAGCAAGAGGGTTGCCGGTTCGATCCCGGGTGTGGGAGTCCTTCTGTGCGGAGTTTGCATGTTCTCCCCGTGTCAGCGTGGGTTCTCTCCGGGCACTCCGGCTTCCTCCCACAGTCCAAAGACATGCAGATTGGGGACTAGGTTAATTGATAACTCTAAATTGTCCGTATGTGTGAATGTGAGCGTGAATGGTTGTTTGTCTCTATGTGTCAGCCCTGCGATAGTCTGGCGACCTGTCCAGGGTGTACCCTGCCTCTCGCCTGATGTCAGCTGGGATAGGCTCCAGCCCCCCCGCGACCCTCAAGAGGATGAAGCGGTTAGAAGATGAATGAATGAATGAATGAATTACTGCCTTGGACTTGTATGCCTCCCTCAACCAGTTAAGTTACGCTTAAAGTTTACATTCATGTCTGTGAAAACGTGGATGCTTCACAGACATCTTCTCCCTGGCAGCAAAGAAGATCTATACAATCAACACAGTTTCAAGGTGGACACCTAAAATTAGTGTCACCAGTGCAGTATTTGACCAAATGTCTCCTCTTCTGTTCCTCAGTTATGATGTTCAGTAATGGCCAGAAACTGTATTTGCAGAACATATTTGTGTTATGGCCAAAAACATGACCTTGACTTTTGATCAGGTCATTCATGCGTCCAAATTGATCTTGGTGCCAAATATGAGGAAATTCTCTCTCAAGGCCTACACGATATATTGGGTTCAAGAGAATGAGATGGACGTAAGGTCACAGAAACCTTGCAATTTGATCACCAAATTCAAATCACTTTTTTCTTAAGTCCAGGTGGATGTTTGTGCCAAATTTGAAGAAATTCTTTCAGTGTGTTCTTGAGAGACACCCATGAGAATGAGATGGATGCAAGGTCATGGTGACCTTGACCTTTGACCACACGTCCTTCTTGGGATGTTGCATTCATGAGAATGGGATGGATGGACTGATGGATGGACTGATGGATGGACAACCCAAAAACATAATGCCTCCGGCCATGGCTATTGCTGGAGAGGAGGCATAGAGACCGCAAATGACGTGTAATATATGACTACTAAGGATTTGTTTTAACCTAGTTGGGAGTTAAATGGTAAGTTTTCCTGCATAAAGATCATCCAGGCAGAGGACAGCAAAGTGTACTAAATTCACATTATAATCAGGCACTGGATCACCCAATGAGATGCAACATAAAGTGAGAAATGTTACCACTGTGTTCAGCCACATTCATATCAGGTGTCAAGATTCCTTCTGTGAATACTTTATGTTTATGCATTTTGTACTTTCTGCATCCTCATAAGCACAGCTTAACACACTGCAATATGGCACTGAATAATAATATACTGCAGCTGGGAGTGCTGAGGAGTCTTCAGTGGGTAGTGTGTATTCTAATGACAGCTGAAATAAGGGCATTTTAATGGCACTGTGCATTTGCAGGTATTATGCATCGTTAAAAGCCTCCTCTCTGTAACTTCAGGTTAGACCTCAATGGTAAGTCATTATTTCTAACCAAGAGGCTCTGAGGATCTCTGCACCCTTTTAATATTAGAGTGAAATCTCAAAGCGACATGAATCTTGTATTCATTCATATTCCCTCCGGTCTCCTTCCCTTACTCATTCGCAACACTTGCACATCCTGAGAAATTGCCCTCTTACCCTGAAAAGAAATCTTTTTTTGGTCACACAATAGCGAACCTAGAATGCTTATAAAAGGCAAGGTTAGGTAAACATGAGCCTGAACTCAAAGGAGAAGGAAGAATATATACAAACTGACACAAAGTGGTGACACCTCCGTAAGCAAACAAGATGTCAGCAGAGGAGCTCTTCAAAACAACATCAATCTCTGACTGAACGGCCTGAAGAGAAACGACAAGGTTTCTAATCTTACAAAGATGGACAGGGAAGAAGATAGAACAAATAAAGGAAGAGAGCAACTTCTCTTTCTGTATTTTGGCATCAACTTAGACAGTCTAATGTCTGTGCATTACATATGTCGAAGGGCCCTGTCTTAGTGGGTTAGCCATCAAAAGGTTTGACTTGAAGTGTTCTTGAAGCAAGCTCACTGTTAACCCACTGATGTCCAGAGACTAATGTATGATAAGGAAAAATGCCACCACATTTCTTTTGATTGGTCTAAAGTCTTAAAATCTGGTACAGACAGACTTTGGCAAACTTTCTAACAGTACAACTGAACTGCCAACTCCCTTAATAAACTGCACTCAACTTCACCACACCACAAACGGTGTGGGTTGTAACTGCTGCAGTGGTGGGCTAATCATACGTCCCATTAAACCAAAGAAAGCTTGCAGCAATTGGCTGCAAGCACAACCAAATAGTCTTTTTGTAGATCTGGATACAAAAATGATTGACTGCAGGTAGTGTTCACTAGAGAAGTATTAATACTACCTGGCAGTGAGTTATTTTGGTTGACATCTCAAAGGTATTGAGTACCGATACCCAACCCTGCATGTGACTACTGTTTCATTCCTAAAATATAATGAAATGTGTCAAAAATACAGTAGTCCCATGTGCCCAAAGACTAAAGAGCAGATTTGGAACATTTCTTCAGATTTACATCAGTTTACCATACCACAGTAACCTATGCTGCATGGCCAAGCCTTCTCTCGAGCAGGTTAAATTCAGATGATCAGATCAAAATAAGTTAATGTGTTCTAAAATAAGCCCATATTTTAGCATATGCAGATGATGCAGCACGGTACACATCGACAATTACGATTCATCTATTCTCTATCTATTGAAATGGGAAGTTGAAATTAGTGGTTGAGTGGATAAAGGCCAAAACACACCGGCGGTGAACGGTGCGCATTAAAAAATTCGCCCTTATTATTTTCAATGTACAATCCCACACCAGCAGCAGCTAGATGCATTTTGGTGCCTCTGGACGCACTGCCTTGTGGCACTTTATGCCACTGTCACCGCCACCATACCAACTCCAATAGCATCTACTCTTCTCTGCTCCTATGGCAGCTTGACTCCTCTACTCATCATTGATGTATAAAGAGAACTCTGTAGCTGTTGCTATTTCATGTGTGACAAAGACTGGAGGAAGAAATATCCCGAGCTGATGATGGCCAAAAAGATATTGATTGGCGAGTCATTGCTCTGGAGATCAGCTCTTCAGGTGAGAAATCACGTTTAATTAGGGGCTGTCCACACATGATTTTAAGCTAACACAGAGGTGGAAGAGGTGCATATCTTTCAGTAAAAGCAGAAGTAACTTTGTATGGTTGCCTGTTAACGAACTGCAGTGTGACGTGTCCGATGTGTGCTAGGGTGGCACTTGATGTGCATCACATGAGGCACCATGCCGCAGCAGCACCGGTGTGTTTTAAGTTTAAGTAAAGTTAGTAGCCATGCATGTGTCTTAAGCAAATAGCATTGCATTTGGAACATTTTCTTTAGGTACAAAATCTATCCTACATGGATAATGTGTTGGATGGCTTCTGGAAAACACCTTGGATAACAAATTATCATGGGTGAAATGTATACATTAGATGGTAACTAAAATGAGAAATAGCATTGCTATTTTGTTTTATAGCCAACAAATGGGACCAAGTGAAGCTATGGCTACATGTTCTGAACACTGATTCCAACACACAAAAAACACATCAAAGAGCTAAAAAGGGCTGTCTATTCTAGCACTGGGTACTGGACTACTACTCTGAAAAAAAAGAAAGAAAAGAAAGAAAAGAAAACCAGGACTAAAAGACTTTTTGTTTTGTTGTCAGTACAAGGGAACCAAACTGAACCTGGCACGCACTCTCAGAAAGAAACTGTTGCATTAATTGAGGATGAAGGTCCATTATGTGGCATCTTTGCTTGTGGTAAAACAGTGATGCATGCACAGAATGATGCAGCTCTTGAATATTCTTTATATCAGCCATCTCCATCGTTTAGAAAAACATTATTCAGGACAAAGGCAGACGATGTAGAAAGCAGGCAAATCCGGCTGTTCTTCCTCTAAATAACAAGCTCTTTTAAGCACTGACAACCACCACAACAGCCAGGGGCAAACCTGTGGTATTCATTATTCTGACCCATGCTCGGCTTGCCAAAACTTTACGTCAGATTTCCATTTCCATTGCCGCCTGGATGAATATTCTCTTCATTATTTGCCCCTTCTCTTGTCTTGTTATCATCTCGCTGGTTCCTGCTCAAAAACACAAGCAAATAATGCAAAGTGACGACAGTGATTGGGCTTGTTATGCCTTTGGGTTTGGGATTAAGCTCTTGGGACTTCATCCAGACCAGTAAAAACAATCTTTCTCACTGGAGGGAGAAAAAAAAAAAAGCTGACATTGTTGGAACCCAAACACATAAAGAACTGGAAAATACAATGTGTCCTGTTCCAAAGCATTAGAGCGAAGCTAACAAGAAAGGCAAAATATTGTGTGAGAGTTGCACCGCTGCGCTGTTTGGTGTTGATGGTGTGTGTGGATATGTGTGTGTGTTGAGGAGGCAAATGGAGAGTCCTGGTCAGCAGAGAAACAATCTCCATGACTCTCCTCCTGAATGCCTCACATCTTAATTCACCGTGCCATGTCTTTCCTGATCCACTAATCGATACTGCCCTTGTCTAGCAGCCCCTTATACCCCCCCAGTTGCAACACTCACCACCACTACTCCCACACTGACTGACAGCAGCCATACCTCTTCCTGGCCATTACATGCTGTAATTGTTTCTTTATTTTCCTCCTGCTGGACTGCCTGTGATACCTTTGTGTGGCCTTATGTCACCCACTGAACCCACAGAGAGCACAAGGCTGGATCAATGAGCTCACCCACAAAGCCCCAACAGTTTTTATGGCTCATACGTAACTCACCTGACATGTGTCATGCTGACTAACAGGACCTTTTACCACATGAAGCACATATATATAAAGGTCAGCAAACAGAGGGAGATAACAGGGTCAACAAGCCATGGCATCTTATGTCAAGGAACATGACTTTAACGTTCATGTATAAACCCACTGTCTTACACTGAGTGACATCTGTTACTGTATGGAAAAGTAAAAAAAAAGGGAACATAAAATACAGGGAAACAACAGAATGACCTGATCATCTTCAAGGTAAATAACAACTTATCGTGGTGTCAAATGACAACTAGCTGGTGCATTGGCAGAGAGAGAAAACCGTAAACTTTCCTCAGTAGCACTCAGATGCATCAAAGCTACTTTTATGAAAATAACTTTTTGTCATATTTGCTGAAACTGTCATTATATTCACACAGTAACACATGTGACAGATAGTGTGTTACTCCTCCTCGTAGTGCTTCTAATAGCATTTTCTTGCTGTTGAAAAACAATCAATCAGAGCTTAGCAGTCTTGCACACAGCTGTCAATCATGTCAATCAGTGCTCCTGAACTGTGGTCAAACTGTCAAGCGGCAGCGTTCAAATATGAATCAGTATTCTGTTACTGTATTGTCTATTTCTCACTAAAAATGGATCATAACCTTAGTTCAGGCAGGACACTATTTCAAGCTTAGTTCCAGTATGTCCCAGCTACATCAGCTGATCTCAAACAGCCTAATTAACTGATGGATCAGCTGATTGATGAAAAGGAGTCAGCTGATAGATCACATGATTCCTTTTTATGCAATCAATTGGCAAATCTCATTCAGGGCGCCCTATTTAAACTGCTTTGGCCTGCCTACTGTTGCTGCTTCCTCTGCAAGCTGCTTTGCAACCCACCTCCACCCCAGCTCCTCCTGTTTATGTTGTGTCTGACTTATTAATGTAATTTCTGTTTGTCATTGATGCTGCTCTGTTCAGTTCCTGGGGGTCTTTGCTGCTGCTCTCCTGACCTTAGGCTTTCCATGTAGGCGCATGGAACGGCAGGGAGGTTTGCTCTCTCTGCCTCAAGGCTTTTCGTGCAGGCACGCAGAAGGGCGGAGAGGTGTACTCTCTCCACCTCAGGCTTTCTGTGTAGGCCTAGGAAAGGCAGAGAGGCCCCAGAACAGAGCCATACTGCCAAATATGATAGTGCAAATGGAAATAAAGTTCTCTTTGACTAATGTGGTCCTGACCGAAATGTTTTCAGAAACCCAGCCACCATGTTGAAAACAGCAGAGCGAAAATGGTGATTGGAGGAATAGACCCTTTTTTTTTGTTGTAAACAGCGATGATGTTTTTTGTGGGCAGAGCCTAACTGGTAGCAGAACGGGACAGTAGTAGTGTCACTGTGAGCACCAAATACAACGTAAAAAGCACTATAAAGTTTATATTTCTCAACTGATTGCAATGAGTTGTTTCTATATCCATGGGTTTATCACTATGCGTAGTAAAAACATTGTTGTCTCCAGTTAATTAGAATCTCTATATTTAGCCCAGTGTTACTTTGTAATTCTCTGGCGTATCAGTTAAGTGTAGAAACTACACTGCATGCTGCTTATCCTGCTGCATATTTTTATACACACCCAGGCTCCGTCTCACCGTCGCATGATAGACTAACCTACAACTCCCGAGTAGAACAGCGATGCAATAGTGATTCACCTCACACATCAACACTCAACTCCGACTAACTAGTGGTTGTGTCTCACCCACACACGCAGCCAGAGAGAAAGAGACGTGATCCAGACTAGGCTGCCAGGTATATGGAGTTTTTTTCCTATCTTGATTCAAGAGAGTGGTATATTAATTTGAGAGCATTATTTATTGATTTCACGTTCAGATTTTGTAATATTGTCCCTCAAAACCCTGCCCTTGCACTCAAATAGCCTCTGCTTGCACTTAGATCTACTCTGTTTCTGCTCAAACTGTGTGCTCGCACTCAGATACCATGTTGCTCACACTCAGATACCATGTTGCTCACACTCAGATACTATGTTGCTTGCACTCAGATACAATGTTGCTTTCATAGATTTCCTGCTCCAGCTTCAGCTCTTCTCCTCGCGCTCAAGCTGCTTCTGTGCGCTCGTGGAATTCCTGCTTCCGGAATTTTTTTGTGTAACAACACTGTCAAAATCTCCCAACTAATAGAACGCCTGGTTTATTGTTGATGAATGAAATGATGCCTGCCTCTTAGCGGGCTCGCTCGCTTTAGTTTTAGAGCATCCCGTCCGGGCGGGTACTCTTTAACCGGGTTCATCCACTCCTGCCTTCCAGGAGCTTTATTAACTGTACTTCCCTTTTGGAATAAAGGGACTGTTAATTTACACATGTGCGGCCGTATTTTTTACTATAATAGCCGCATACAGTATAATAGTAGCTGCATGGCACAGCGCCCCCTAGTCAGTGGAGGAGAAAATGACGTCATCTTCATCTTTACGCAGGAGAAGGAGTCTAGCGGATTGCTGGCCAACATGGACCGTCAAAGTCAAGGACCTTAAGTACATTTTTTTTTCATTATTTTAATGGTGCTATTACTTCCTTCAGATTGAATTGATAAAGTCATATTTGCGGCACAGGAATACATCCATGATAATATGATTAGCTTTCAAGAGTTGTACGTTACATGAACACTGTTGCTAGGCAACAACTAGTCTCTATATACAGACTCTACATTCAGTGAATGTAGAGTCTGTAGGCAAACCCCGGAGATCTTGCCTCCGGAAGAAGAGCTGAAGAGCCCTGGTTTCCGTTTGTAGGCTGTTTGTAGTCCACGTGACATTGACCAATCATGTGTGAGCCGGCTGCAGTTGTTGCCAGGTTAAACGGTCCGTGAGGTGAACTAATGAGGCGGAACATAATTGGCGTAACTGCAAACTCTGAATCCATCGCAATGGTTCAGCATATTTACTTATATATAAACAGAAGTCGGAAACAGAAATTCGCCTCCTCCGCCCAAATCAAACCGGAATGCCAAAAAATCGGGGGTCTGCCCCCAGAGGGTGTATCGCCGTCTGCTGGAAGTCAGACATCAAATACAGCCGATGGGTTCCGAGAATGGGCAACAACTAACAACAAAATGGATGCCACTGTGTTTATTTATTATTATAATTATTATTACTATTATTATCATTATCATTATCATTATTATTATTATTATTTGTTCATTATTTGTAGATACTGCCCTTGTTAAGTCAATGAAAACAGTCTGGCTTTGTATCATTGGTGCCATTTATTGGCTATAATTTTAATCATCTGAACAATACATAGTCATAAAAATTTCCCATTATTGGCTGATAATTTATCGGCCCCATATATATCGTGCATACCTTGTCATGAGGTGAGGTTTCCAGGCCAGAGAACCAAAAGAACAAGCTAAAATGGGAGAGAGGCTCATTAGAGGTGAGGGAAACTGCAGAGTTTGGCATTAATTCTCTTTAGTCCCACACTCTAGATTTCATCCATTGTAAATATAAAAATATTGATTAGTGCAGCTTTAAGGTTTACAGCAACATAAGCCTGCAGCTGGTTGAGGTATTTACTGTAGTTGCATAGGATAATAGAGACACAGATAGATCTCATGTGGGATAAAGTCAAGAGGAAACATACAGGTATCATTATGATGTGTGGACACGTCAGCACCTACTTGTTTGATTTATGATTTAGTTTCTTTCTTGAGCTGCTACATGGAAAAAAATGCTATTTTGGCATATAAACAACAAAGGAGTATGGTGGTAATATACTTGCACTTCCCTTATCTTACCGTTGAATCTAATCTAAAGTGAGACAGGAGGTCAGTACGTGGAAAAAGGTTCTGTTTAAATACTGATTCAAGTATTAAAAAAAAAAAAAAAAAAGATTAGCTCCCGTTATTTATGGACCCTGTGCATTGATTCCTACCTTCATCACAGCAGGATCTCAATAGCATATATTTTTAACTTTGATGCTATGACTCATCTTTTCTAGTGTTTACTTTGTCTACAAATCTGCACTTCAGTATCATTTAAAGTCTCGTCTTGAGGTGCAGCAGGACGTGTACTGCAATCAGAAGCAGTGGAAACAGTGAAGTTTGGTGGGTTTACTCTGCCTTCATTCCTGTTGACATTTAGCTCCAAAAAACAACAACAATGGAGCCATTGAGGAAAAAGACAATGGAGGATATATGCGCCATGTCTGAGGCGAGCTAAGATGTTGATGGGCTGTATAGCACTTGACAGGTGTGGACCTGCAGCTCTTACCTCCCATTTGCTGTCCTGGGTTTTCCTCTTGAGCTGGATGTTCCAGTTCTCAGTGTCCACCTCGGCGCAGTGAGCGATGGTCATGGCCACTGGGCAGAAGAGGTCCAAGCCCGGAGGACCGTACATCACCTCTGGGCCAAGGAGGATTTCACAGCCTTCCAGTGTTTGGACACTAAACACACCGTGACACACACAAAGGCACACACACAGAGAGGGAATGAGACACACTGTAAAAACCACATAAAGAAAGTGGTTCTGGAGGGAAAAGATACAGCCTGTATGAAGGCTGTACTTTTTTCTTTTTAACGTCACTAACATGATCCATAATCTATGAAAAAAAACCAAAACAAAACAGAAAAACTTCTCACTTCGAAAAAACAGATCAGTCACACAGTCACATTGTGCCTAGTGTTTCAACATGGCAGCATCTTTCTTGCTGTAAGCACTAAGATTGTAGACGCTAACATTTTTTATTTATTCTCAAAGCCATTATTTGTGCCTAATATCTTGCTTTGAGCTGCTGCTGCTACATGAAAAACTCTTGTGGACTCTTGCTCCTCGAGTTAAAGTTATTGCTACACAGCCATGCTGCAGGACTTTGTTCCAGCACAGGTGAAAAAGTCATTGCAATTTGCTGGCAAGTTGGAGTGAGCTCATTAAAAGCAGCTCACAGCAAACAGGTCTTGCCAGCGGATGGTGGCAGCAGCAGCTGGTTTTCAGAGAAAAAAGGGCAGGCGGGATCATGATAGAGGAGATCAATGCCTCAACAAAGCTTTGTAAGCTCACATCAGTCATCACCGATCAGACATCTGATTTGTTAAGATTTCCGTCTTTGAAAGAGGAGTGATTTATAGTTGTTGTGGGAGCAGTAGCTTTAATGTACAGTATGCTACACAATGACTGAAAGCTAACAGGTCGACAATGAAGAGGAATGCTTAATGATGTAGGAGCAGATTAATGTTGCCCTAAACACAATCTGCAGTTAGAGAGAGCCTCCATGTAAAAGAACAATTCTAGTTTATTACAACTCAGGTCTTTTTTTCGGCTGGTAAACAGGATGCGAGGCCAGCCCTACAAACACAACAGTCTGTCCATGAGTGAATGAGTGAGTGAGTGAGTGATGAAGTTACATCCTTGGTCCGAGTGACTGATGACGAAAGTGTTGGTTTTTCCCCACTGACCATCACTCTTTTGTAATGAATAGGCGATGCCATGACAGAGCTGTGGACGCCAGGCCCCAAGCAAGTGTGCCAGGAGTTGAGGCCAAATGTCATAGTAGTCAAATTGCAATTACAATGTAACATGATGCCCTGAGGCCCAAAAAGGCCTCTTACCATTGACTTATATAATGAAAGAGATGTTGGAAATCAGATGATAATTATTTTTAAGTGTCACAACCCCAGCCAAATGTTTCATTTTACTATAAAAATTTCAACCATTTGGTCTGATAAATTTTCAAAAGTCTGGAAGAGCCACATGATTAAATGATTTTATCCCCATGCAAGTTAGTGGAGCGCTAAACCTGAAGTTAGCCATTTGGCTGGTGGAATTTAACCACTGGACTGCGCTCCGCTGCTGTTAGTCTCTAGTGCGCTTACTCTATGGGCTGCACAGTGCAGAAGTAGTGCTGGTCATCTGGGTAATTTCATATGCAGCAGTTGAACCATTTTGGCTTCATGCATCCTGGAGCAACTTTCATAGGAATGAACTGGGCCCTGCATTCAATGTTGTATCCACGTCTCTCAATACATCCATCCTGGACACTGAAAGTTCTATAATATACAGTCAGGTCCATAATTATTTGGACAATGATACAGTTGTCGTCATTTTGGCTCTGTACACCACCACAATGGGTTTTAAATGAAACAATGAATACCTGCTTAAAGTGCAGACTCTCAGCTTTCATTTAAGGCTTTTTTTCAAAAATGTAGTATGAACCGTGTAGGAATTACAACCATTTCTTCACACAGTCCCCCGACTTTAAGGGCTCATAAGTATTTGGACAAACTAACATAATCATCAATTAAACAGTCAGTTTTAATACTTGGTTGCAAATCCTTTACAGTCAATGACTGCCTGAAGTGTTGGACACATAGGCATCATCTGGGTGCTGGATGCTGGGTTTCTTCCCTGGTGATGCTCTGCCAGCCCTTTACTGTAGCCGTCTGCACTTCCTGCCTGTGTTTTGGGTGTTTTGCCCTCAGTTTTGGCTTCAGCAAGAGAAACGCATGCTCAATTGGATTCAGGGCAGATGATATGACTTGGCCGTTCCAGAACATTCCACTTCTTTGCCTTAAAAATGTCTTTGGTTGCTTTTGCAGTATGCTTCAGGTCAGTGTCCAACTGCACTGTGAAGCATCGTCCAATGAGTTTTGAAGCATTTGGTTGAATCTGAGCAGATAATGTAGCCCCAAACACTTCAGCTTTCATCCTGCTGCTCTTGTAGGCAGTCACATCATCAATAAATACAAGAGAACCAGTTCCACTGGCAGCCATACATGGCCATGACATAACAGTACCTCCACCATGCTTCACTGATGAGGTGGTGTGCTTTGGATCATGAGCAGTTCCTTCCCTTCTTCCTTCTCTTGTCTTCCCATCATTCTGGTAGTTGATCTTTGTTTTATCTGTCCATAGTATGCTGTTCCACAACTGTACAGGCTTTTTAGATGGTTTTTGACAAACTCCAATCTGGCCTTCCATTTTTAAGGCTAACCAATGGTTTGCATCCTGTGATAAACCCTCTGTATTTATTCTAGTGAAGTCTTGTCTTGCTTACAAGAGCAGCAGGATGAAAGCTGAAGTGTTTGGGGCACCATTATCTGCTCAGATTCAATTAAATGCTTCAAAACTCATTGGATGATGCTTCACAGTGCAGATGGACATTGACCTGAAGCATATTGCAAAAGCAACCAAAGACATTTTTAAGGCAAAGAAGTGGAATGTTCTGGAACAGCCAAGTCATATCATCTGCCCTGAATCCAATTGAGCATGCGTTTCTCTTGCTGAAGCCAAAACTGAGGGCAAAACACCCAAAACACAAGCAGGAAGTGCAGACGGCTGCAGTAAAGGGCTGGCAGAGCATCACCAGGGAAGAAACCCAGCATCTGATGATGCCTATGTGTCCAACACTTCAGGCAGTCATTGACTGTAAAGGATTTGCAACCGAGTATTAAAACTGACTGTTTAATTGATGATTATGTTAGTTTGTCCACATACTTATGAGCCCTTAAAGTCGGGGGACTGTGTGAAGAAATGGTTGTAATTCCTACACGGTTCATACTACATTTTTGAAAAAAGCCTTAAATGAAAGCTGAGAGTCTGCACTTTAAGCAGGTATTCATTGTTTCTTTTAAAACCCATTGTGGTGGTGTACAGAGCCAAAATGACGACAACTTTATCATTGTCAAAATAATTATGGACCTGACTGTATACTTATTGTATTCCTCATTTCTGTATCCAATTTAGCATGATAGCATGGTTAGCAAGTTAGCTAGCTAACTAACTAGCCAGCCACTACATGAGTAAAATTAAGCGACGTCATGCTTCATCCGCAAAAGGAAGCACATTGCTATTGTCGGATGAGTGACAACTTTGTTCGGCTCATTTTCTGTAACAACTGTAAGGTTAGCGTAAAAGCATGGTGGAATTAGCAAGCTAGCTGGCTAACTAGTCCAGTCGCAGTCAAAATGGCTGTTTTGGACAGAGGAAAGAGAGGACCACCTCATCAATCTGTCTGAGGAACAGCTAATGTCTGAATGACACAAGACTTAAAAAATCATGAGAAACATTATTGAAAATTATGTGTTGCAAAGCTGGAACAAGTACTGCAACCTTAGTAACAACCTTTATCAAGAGGTCGATCAGTTAATTGGTTTGGCAAATTAATTGGTGCCAATGGGACATTCAACAAACTATTGTTATCAGTGGAACTTGGCTCCAATAGTGGCGATGGCTGCACTCCCCTCTTGAGCTGAAGAGGGGAGGGTTGTGCTAAATGATCAGTGGGTACAGCTCCAGAGAAAGCAGGTCCCTTCTGCTGTATGAAAGTGTCTAAGTGTACTGTTCTTTGTTTTAAGATGTAGCCAATTTCTATGATGTTTTAGGTTGGACTACAACAGCTTGGCAAAGTCTGTGACTGAGTGAATGTCGCCACTTCCTGTTTTACATGGTAGACCAAATACTAGGCTTTGACCTAGTCTTGTTGTATTTCCATCAGTTACGATAACATAGAACCAATTAAAGAAACTGCAAGTATCTGAAACATCACTGAGACATCACTACAACAGATGATGAAAATAGTTTAGCTGTATCATTTAAACCACTTTATTTGGAGGTGAACATACCCCTCATCAATTTCAATGAACCAACTGAGTTGGCACGTGGAGGTCCCAATGCAAAGGGCTCCTGAGGAAAAATACAAGGTCATCCAGCAAGAGTTTTGATTTTAAGATGATTTTTTTGGGCATTTTAGCTTTCATGAGATATACAGCAGTGTAGAGAAGGACAAGACATAGAGCAAGAGAGAGAGGACTATGACGTGCAACACAGGTCCTTGGCTGAACTGAACTGTCAACACTGAGGTTATGTGTGCAGCAAACATTAAGCTATTAGGACATATCATCTAGCAAAAAATGTAACTTATTTCAACATTTGCTGTAACACAAAGCAGTGTCCACTGGGAAAGCACTGCAATGACCATTCAATGCACACATTCCTGGTTGAATACCTTTTAAAATGAATGATGAAACTGCACAGTGCACTTATTTGGCTTTATTTAGAGTTATTTAGAGTTATTACTTTGTCTTGAGCCAAGCACTCTGTGATGTCTGATAAAGAAAAGGTGGATTATCCTGTTGCATGCCTTGTTATATTTCAACATGTTCGGAAATGTATAGTGTTCCGTAAATAATTGCATTTGTCCAATACTTTGATTTATGACCAAATACTTGCAAAACCAAAGTCAGCTGTACTTTGTTTCGATACTAATTAGTAAATAGCAGCATACATTTAGGTAAAAGCACTGCTGTGTCTAAGAACAGTCTCACAGAGCAATGTGTGGGTTTCTAAAATAAGTAAGCACACCTAAAATGTTGGTAATAACCCCTCACTGCAAAGAAATTAAGCAACTGCAGTAAGTCAACCCTGGTTGAACCAGGAAGTGGGTCTCCAAACTATGATGGACATGTAGAGCTGAGAGGTTTGGTAAAGCTGTCCGATTTCAATAGCCAGAATAAATGTTGGCATTGTAAGTTTCTGCAAACCACGTATATGTTACATTTGTATGTTATTATGCTGCAGATACACTGCAACTTTACATTTCAACAATGATGTGGTTAACATGTGACTAACTTTGGAGGTTGGTTTATTCACAATAATTGGAAATGTTGGCCATAACCACAAAAATACTACAGCTGTGATAAACCAGAATTATTCTTTGGGACATTTAATGTTGCAAAAATACCACTGTCCACACTCTTAATGGCTAGTAAAAGTTAATACCACATACCATGTCTACCACTTTCTCATTCTTGTACTCATTTTTTTCTCTAGCATTCAGAGAATGTTAATTGCTTTTCTGTAAAAAAATAAATAAATACAAAAATAAAAAAAAGGGACAGAATTGACTCGCACCGCTGTGCACCTCACTGAATACAGCATGGCACCAACACCATAGGGGTTATGGATTTGCTTCCCACTAAGACCAGCCATGCTCCAGCTCCTGCTGTGCTGCTTTTGAATATAAGCGTCACTTTAAATGACAAATTATGTACAGCAATGAAAACTGATTGTCTACTTGCAGTGCAATAATTCACTCAGAATTGTCTTGTCAGCCTCAGAATGATACAACTTTATTTATTTCTTTTGACAACCCAACTCTTAAAAACGTTTTCATAATGAGACATGTTACATTAAGTGTCTGAGCTATTACAGAAGTGTATCTGAATTAAAACTTGGTAAATGCTCTTTCTGGTTCTACTCTTCCCAAGTACTTCCTCAACATCTGACCTACCATCTCACTGCACAGTCACCTCACCCTCTCCCTATATCTCTTAGCTCACAGTCAGTTTTTCTGTTATGTCAACAGCATCCCTGCTCTTGACTGGTCTGGAGAGAGCTCTCGATCCCTTAGCCAACAACGCTGAGCCTGATCACACATTTAATGTAAAGTGCAGGCAAGGAGCAGATTACCTGCTTGTTAAGTAGCCTGCAACTCGGGCCCAAGAGTCCAGCAGCAACCTTAAAGAAGCGTCCAAGGCCAGCGGGCTCTCTCAA
Source organism: Epinephelus lanceolatus (assembly GCF_041903045.1). Taxonomy (NCBI): domain Eukaryota; kingdom Metazoa; phylum Chordata; class Actinopteri; order Perciformes; family Serranidae; genus Epinephelus; species Epinephelus lanceolatus. The sequence continues at coordinate 39,036,042 of NC_135742.1, forward strand.
TTCCACTTGTCATCACAATGAAGGGCTCTATACTGCAGCTTTTTGAGCCCCTAGATGAGGTGCATTGTTTAAAGTGAGCAATGACTCACTCCTCGGGGACCCAGGGAGCCGTGCAAAGTGGCAGATTGGGCTGGGAGAGGAGACGGCAGGCTTAATAGATGCACACATTAGCACGCTCCATTAGCTTCGCCTTTATTTGCTTGTAGTCTCCCACCTGTTTGTCCCACTGTGCTTTTGTCCATTTTCAAGTTGATGCAGACACCTTATGTGGGGCATGGATACATTAATCAAACAGGCATCTAGAGGTGAAGCTTCATGCATTGCTGCAAATATCCAGCAAAGACAAGCAGCTTAACTTCTCCTGCTTTGATCAATCACAACATCTATCTTCTGCTACTTTCTCCTTTTGACTGCACAGCATTCATCAAAACAATTTCAGTAATCAAGGACTGACAAAGTTACTTGATTGAAAGAACTGCTCTGTAGAACATTAACAAAAACTTAAACTAATCACTGATCTGTTTATAAAAACACATCACAAAGCACTGTGCCTTGATTTATAATACCGTCACAGTGACTATTCAACTAACTCTAATGCCACTTCATCGCTATTCTCAGACCTTGGTGTTCTGCAACCCACTTGATGGCAAAATGAGTATAGGCAACAAGGCTAATCACTTGAAACAACTCACTGTGCTATTTGGTCACTTATCATTGAGAGAGCTATTGAAATAACTAAAAATAATGTCTGAAATCACTGAACAAGATGAATAAATGCTTGAAGCTCATGATACAAGCTATTGGCATACAAAGAATGTTATGTTTTGCCAAGTTGAGGCATAATTGTGTATATTTCTTACTTTTGCACTGCAAACAGTCATTCCTGAATCATATCCAGAACAAAGCGTTAGGGCCAACTGTTGGCTGATGTTTAACAACCAGTTGTTATTTATTACTACTATTATGAATATTGATCATAACATTATGTGGTATTTTGCCATTAACATTATGGAGAATTTCAGTGGTTTAACTGCTCTTTAAGAAGTGCATCCATCCCCATGTACTACTCAACATGTCATTACAACTTATAAGGCTCACAGTTATTGGTAATGAGTTCATCAAAGGAACCTGAATGCCTACCAATCAATTGTTCAGTCTCCAAAGTCTGTTCTCCTTCTTTTGATAAAGTCAATAAAGGACAGAGGTGTGTGTGTGTGTGTGTGTGTGTGTGTGTGTGTGCGTGTGTGTGTGTGGATGTTAGCTGAGTCATGGGTCTATTTCAACAGAAAAAGGAAAAGATGATGACCATACTGAAAATCAATGTCCAGTTAAATCCCCATCCCTTCAAAACAAACTTTAAATTTTCAAGTTTTTATAGGTGATACTGCCCTCAAAGTAAAGCAATAAAACCTTTAAACATGTCATTAAAAAAGGGCTTATTTTGAAGATATGGTTGATTTTATGTCAGGGCCTTAGGGGTTGCAATGTCAATCGATGTTGGGCAGTCGGCCCACAACTCATTGCCCACAATAAAAGTGGCATTGTGTGTTTCTGCAAACCATACATATTTTACATTTGCACGTTATTATGTTACGGATATGTTGAAAATTTATGTCTCTTTACGTTGCAACAAAACTGTGGTTAACATGCAAAAAACCTAGTATGGTTATGGTTAGGATAAGATGTTTTGGCTTAAAATAACTGCTGTTTTGTGGCATCGTCGCATCATCTTCGTAGAAAACAATCGCTTTTTGTGGTGCTATCCTGGCAGAGAACGCAGGGACGTCTTCATATGGTAAAAAAAAAAGAAGAAGAAGAAAAAAAAAAGCTTTTCGTGACACTACCGATAGCGATATCTTGATGAAAAAAAAAAAAAAAACAACTTCTTTTGTGGCACTTTTCCAACTAAAAAAAGGAATGAGGAATTTTGTTGTCTGGAACAGTGCTCTGCAACTTGACAGGCTACTTGCCTAGGTGACACAGCGTATACCATCCCCTCCACCTCCTCATGACAAAGTCAGCCCATACACTATGTCTCTTTAGAAACATTGACATGATACATATGACACAACAGATGAAATGTAGTTGTGGTTTGCAGAAATGTCCAGTGCCAACATTTTCTTCTGGTAACTGGGCTGTTTAAATGCATAATAACTCTTTCCATATTTATATCAAACCTGCTGTTAATATTCATGGCTCTCAGAGGATGATCCCTTGGTCTTTCCTCTAGCGCCACTATTACGGCAAAATTTGCCCTTGTACAAATCTAACGGGCACAATATATGTTAAAGTCTATACAGTCATTTTCCCTTAGGAGTCTTTTCAATTCTGGATGCTCTATAAGCTTTTCTCTAATATCAGCACCAGTCCAAAATGCAATTTGAAATTTGAATTTTAACGATTTTATTATTTTTACCAGTATTGTGAAATTTTCAAATCTAATTAGCCATAGAGAAACATCTACAGTGATATGTTTGTGGTTCACAGTGTAAGGACATGAAACATACTCTACTCCATCTGTTGTCTAAATAAAACACGTGGAATAGTTGGCTGTTTCTATGACAGAGAAACCAATTATCAAATTACCAAATATGCCAAAATACAGCTGTTTGTATCTATGTCAGGTTAAAACTGGTATTAAAATAAGAAAGCAAAAAAAATGTTTTTCTGGTTTTATGCTGCTCTGAGTTTCTCAAACAAAACAAAACAAAACAAAACAAATCTTGTTTTCTTTCTTTCTTTTTCAATATTTCTGTTACATGGAAAAACTCAGAGCATCTGATTGGTGAGAATGATATGACCATGTTGCTGTGCTAATGGAATTAATTCTATTATCTTGATGATATCAAGACAACAAGTAAAGGAGGAGGAAGTTTTGAGTTTGCACGAATAAGAAACATCATCAACAACAAAACACATGGGAGCAAAGCAGTAAACAAGGAAGAGTTTTTCTGAAATACAATAAAAAAATATGCATTCAAAACAGTTGCAGTTGCATTATATAAAGGCCAGGGCTATATGAGTTTGAGACTGTTGTCCAAAATATGTCTACATAGGTTGTATGTACAAGCAGCAACTATAACCCATATATGGTTATTGTTGGGCTGCAACCTCTTGTGGCCATAGTAATTATTACGGATGCAAAGGAGAAAGTCAGGGGCAGTGTTGGGGAAGGGTTACTTTAAAAGTAATCAAAGTATGTTACTGTGTTACTTTTTAAAAAAGTAACCAGTTACTTTACTGCGTTACTCCCTGAGAAAAGTAACTCAAGCACTTTTAAAGCACTTTTGAGTATTCTACATTTCCTATGGGCAATGGACCACAGGGCGCTAAGCCTACATTTTTTTGTCTCCAAAATTAAAGTTATGGACCACTCGTCTTTCACTGAGATCCAATTCTCCCATCACAGCCGTCACTTTGACCAGTAGAAACACAGAATGATCTGCTGCCGTAGACAACTGTACAGTATGACAACAACACCCCAGCATTTTTAATATTTCCTCTAGGGATGTTACCACACAGAGTAAAAGGGGGAAATGATGGTGTGAAACAGCAGAGGCACTTTGTCAACCCGCTGAGTTAACGTTACTGTCATTAGCATCAAGCTAGCAAACAATGGTACATCCTCACGGTCGGACATAAAGTAATAACATTAACAAATAGCGGCGGGGCTTTTACTCACCACAACTGCAGAGGCTCCCAGCTTCATTTGAAACAAACTACATTATAGACAGTCCGTTATTTATTAATCCCTCTGTGTGTTTATATATTTACTTTTTATCCGCTCCGTTGTCTTTATAAAGTTAACATATCGCACCGTCATTTCAAACTCAACACTTGTTTCAAATTAAAAGCCCCTTATAACCTCGGCCAAGAGAATCCCTCCATTTTCTAAACAGGCTTTTATTCTGAAACATTTGACAGAACTTCCTGTGGAAGATACAGTAGCATGATAGTTTACGTATGGCGCTTCAAATGTAGCTCCTGCCATCTGCTGACGCTTTTAGGTGACTACAACAACATGTGGGCTGGCACATGAACAGACACAGTTCTCAAATAATTGTGAAAGTAATAAAAATAGGACAAGAATAAGCCGATGACATCACACACGCCGTGAAAGACGACCGGGGATAATTGGTGAGTACCAGCGTGTAGCGTGTACCAGGCATAATGCAAGTCCTGAGTCTGAAATATGTCTGTCAGCGAGTCCTACTCCACCTATTTAGACTCCACCGTAGACAACGGCAGCATTTCTCCGACCACTTAGCGAGCCACAAGCTCCGTGGCTTCTTTCAGACTGATAGGTTTAGCGTTATCTCCGTTATTAGAACCAAACGACAGTCATTGCTGTTTCGGAGCTGAAGGACCAGCGTTCTAAAAGTAACGGAAGTAACTTATGTTTTGTTTGAAAATGTACTTAAGTATTTGATTACTCAAACAGCAAACTAACGCGTTAGGTTACTCGTTACTGCAAAAAGTAATCAAAGTACTCTGACGCGTTATACCCAACTCTGGTCAGGGAACATAAAATAAAGAGCAAAAAAATCTGCTTATTAGTGATGGGCAAAGCTGTTCTTTAGATGTTACTGAATCACTAGAATCAGTTCATTTAAAAGATTCGTTAACCGAATCGTTCAGTGCTTGGCGGAAGGAGCCCTGACTGTGTATTGCGTAGTGCGACTCACTGAACTGATGCTGCTGCTGCGTCTGCCAAGCACTGGTGAGTCTCATTACTAGCCAGCTAACGTTTTAAGTTTGTTTATCTGGAAACTAAGTCTGTTAAAACAATGAGGAGGTGTGTGATTGTGTTCATGTGGCTTGACTCCTGGCTACAATAGCCATTAGCTTGGAAGAAACGATCTCTCTGAAAGTGTATCGCTGTGAAGAAATTATTTGAATCACGCAGGGATCGGGGTTACATCGTTCACCGAGTGATTCGTCACGCGGTAGGCAGTCCCTCCCTGTATCCTGGCTGCCTCACGACTCGCGAGCAATTCATTGTTCACACGGACCGAATCGGCAGTTCCACTCCCTGCCTGCATGCTCACTGCTAAGCTCAACTGAACTGAGAAATGAACAAATCAGTTCTGGAAGTGATTCAGTTCAGTACGTTCACTCAACAGATTCGTTCTTTTGAACGATTTGTTCGCGAACGACACAACACTATTAGGGTTGGAGGGATAGGTGGTGTACAGGTCACACAAGCACAGGATGTGGACCCAGGGGACCGCTGTTTGTGTGCCGTATGAAACCAAAAGTCACGGTTCAGTTCAGGGGTTGGGGAAAAAATCGATACAGCATATTATTGAGATATTTTGTGTGGCCATATTGTATTGATACACAGATGCCAAGCATCAATCTTTAATACATAAATTACAACTTTTTGCAAATACACATTTTAATACAAATTTTCGTACTAGAATAATAAATTCAATTGCATTTTTGGTCCACTAGATGGTGCAGATGTTTATTTCCTGGTGAGGCCGGCAGAGGTCTCAGTCAGCAGCATTTGGCAAGAAGTTCATCAAAACAAAGATTTAATTTTTTAACATGGAAGGAAAGACGGACTTGGATATGACACATGCAATTTGCAAGCAGTGTCATATGGCAAGAAAATACTCTGGGAATACCACGAACATGAGGGCTCACATCACACTCCACCGCCCAGAGATAGCGTTAGCCGCTGGCAGCCAAGCTAATGCTAAACCCGCTCTGCCAAAAAATCAAGTGTGCCAACAGTTCAGTTTGTCAGGTGTATGCAGTATTTCTGACAGGTTTTATGACAGTCTTGGTCAGTCTATCTGCTTTGCATCACATTTTGCTGCAATAAAAATGATTAAAGTCAGAGGAACAGACTGAAAACTTTATTTTATGAGGTAAAACTGAGTTTTCCTTTGGGGAAATAATTTGCAGTTGGTAACGGTAATAAACTGCAATATATCGTATTGTGAGCTCGATATCCTGATAATATCATATTGTGGGTCCTCTGAAAATTCCCACCTCTAGTTGAGTTATTTCAATGTTATGTTAGATATAAGTCACAATAAGTGACAAATCACTAATTTTAAGCCAAATCATGATCTTTGATCTTTACCTAATCAAGAAGCTTTGGCGCAACTGCGGCCATTTCACCACGTTAACCACGTGTTTAAATTTACAACCCTTCAAAGTCATATACAAGCTATTTTGGTGTCCACCTATGTGTGCTAATTTAGAAAATGGTCCTTCTGGGTTGTATTAGAGGGTAGGAACATACGACCTATGTGGTGGTATGGGTTGGAGTACTTTCTTGTGTTTTCATTTTTACAGTGTTTGGGATAAAGTAACTTATTCAAAAACAAGGGCTGGTATAATGAAAAGGTGACATAGAACTATAGACCCTACATCACATAAGCCACACAGTGTAACAGGTAAGCAGGGGGGAATGTCTTTGTCCCCACTGCACTGCAGATAGATAGATGAATTCTTCTACCTACCTCTGGAGCAGTCAGACATATCGGATCAAGATGTATCTCAGTTTGAAGTTTGACAGCTATGATTTCTAAAGTGTAATGTCACCTTGGCAAGGACATAGAGTTGTGTGCTCTGGACTGAAACCATGAGCGATGTGTCCATCCAGAAATCGGTGCTGTGAGATCTATGGACCATGAGAGCTGATGGCTTAAAGCAGGAGCTGCCACGGCTCTCCATCCAGAAAAACAGATCAGCTGGGTCAGCCACTGTGCACAGCCTAGAGGGCCGAGCATCCAAGCAGGAAGCCATGTCACACCTACGCGCTGGTGCACTTGTACTGACAACCATGTATATTAGATTATCATTTTAGCCCTCAAACTCTACAGAACAGATTCTGCTGCACTTTTTATGTTCTGAGACTTTTCTTCAGTTGGTTTATAAAACAAAACTTAACCAGGAGCATCTAGACAATGATAAATAACATACAGTGCTGTGTCTCAAGTGGTCAGCTGGGCCTCTTTCCTAAAGCACACATATGGAAACTAGTTTCATCATTAAAACCTCTTTTCCGACCAGGACAAAGCTGTTTCTGCCTCAATAGAGTGTGGGATTTATCTTTCAATACAAAGCGCCCATAAAACCTCAGAGGCAAAGGGAATATGTCTGACCTAAGCAAAACCGCGCCTTCAAAAGATTTAGATGAGCCTTTGAAAAGCTCCAAGAACACATCTTTAAAAAAAAAAAAAAGGGAAGAAGAAGCTTTAATGGAACTCTATCAGGGTGTGGAGAAGTAGGTTTGACAGGGATTGGGGCTGGACGCTGAAGCAGGAAAGAAAGGATACAATTCTCTGCATGTCCTCTGGCCTGCCAGGATGTAGACAGTGATTGACAGCTGGCGAGATGACAAGCACAACAGACCACAGGGAGAAATATGGGTGTCCGCAGTAAACATCCCCCTGCTCACACAGAGCAGCGGAAAAAATAAGCACTTGAAAAGCACCTCTGTGGTCAAAACCAAATACTGTCAGGTTGGAATCGGAAATATTTTGAAGTGTTTCAAAGGTGGATAAACCAGTGGGAGCAACCAGACGCTTTATGCTGGCAGATAAGAATGTATAACAGGAGATGAAAACAGCTCTAGACCTTCTTGTAAAGATTTCTGAAGGCGTCATGGATTATACATGCACTATACATTTCAACAATGCTGTCTAAAGTGGATTTGCAACAAAATCTAGTAATTTGTAGGTTCTATGTACCGTGTTAACACATTGTCACTCCAAACTTGTCAAATATGGCAGCTTGGTCAGTCCCTTAAGATCATTAAGCTCTAGGTAACCTTGTAGTGTCAGTTTCTGTATCGATTTCTGCTATTACATTATCATCCATATTCACAGGAAATGTAAGTTTCTCCACCCAAACCACTTCAAGTTTTGGTGACAAAACAGTTTCACCAGCAGAACTACTTTAGGTTTAGGGAACAAGAAAGCTTCACTGCCAATACTAGTAAAGGTTAAGCCAACAAGACCTTTCACCACTAAAACTACTTAAGGTTTAGGCAACAAAACTACTTTGTTAGGTTTAGGAAAACATTGTGGTTTGGGTTAAAATAAATACGTTTGTTCCAGTAACTTATCTAGTATGTCACTTGACCATGACTAGACACCACTTGACTATGTTATGTGACGTATGCTGGTAACCTGTACCTCCCTCCCACCCTACTCAGACTTTCTCGCTCTTTCTGTTGCATTATTGCTGCTGACGGAATTACATTGGAGTAACTTGAAAGCCAGATGTGTCTCATGCAGACACTGCAGGGGGCCTTTTGTGTCAGCAACAGAAGCCACGGGCCACTGACCAGACGTCCATATTTGCCTCCCTGAAAATAATAATAGGTTGACTGTATAGCATATTGTAAGCCCACTGAAAACAAAGTAGAGCTGCTCTGCATTCTCTGAGGTCAGTAAAAACATAATTCTTTTTAAGGGCAAACTGACTGACTTTTTTTTTAAAAATTGACCTCAATAACCAAAACTTTCATAACAGGCATAACTCACTCCATGTGGCACTTTTTGCATCTTATTATTTCAGTGCCCCACCAAATCAATCCACAACCCAATCATTTTTACAGCTAATGTGTGCATTCTGTGGGGTCTCTCTTCTTTTGTGATTTTGTTTAAGAGGAGCAGTGTGAATAAACAGTGACACATCAGAGGAAACAGGGAAGCACTGTGGCCCTCTGCGGGAAAGTGCGTGCAAAACCCCCCTGGGGAGCGGCTCAGTCCATCTGAGGGTCATTACCTAGCTGTGATCAGAATACATAATGCGCGTGCTGCAGAGATGAAAGGCCTCGGGAGACGTCTGCGCCTTGTATTCCACCGTGCATGTCCATCAGCGCACCACGCTCCATTCATCACTGCATTCATCATCGTTTAAACAAGCTTCCCGGGTCGTGACTCTCTCCCAGAGCGCCACATTGTTGACACCGAGTGGAGTACATAACTACATATTGACTCTCTGCAGAGTACCAGGGACAAAAAAGAGATTGGAGGATTGGAGGTTTGACTTTGCTTCCTACGAGTCAGTTGGCTAAATGAAGGACTCTATTACAGAGCCCCCCCACCCCCACCCCCCCCGGGGTCGTGCGGAGTGAACTTGAGTTTCTTCACAGCAGCTGGGACATCAAAGCCCAGACTACCACCTGCGAGGGGCTTCTGGAAATGAACACCCATATCATGACACCTAGAGGACTCCTATAGGGAGTGGGAGATAGGCTGCGGTGCTTGCTGGGCCCATCTGTCACACTGCCTGCCTGTAAACACTCAGGGATGTGGGGATGGCCATGGGGAGGGTCACACATCTACCCTCTGTATGTCTGCCTGCACTACTGCCCAAAAACACATAATTTATTTATTTTAGGGCCAATCCTGATGATGACTTCATTGAAACTGCCCTTGGTAATGCGCTACACCAATATTTTATTGCTTTTTTCTAAGGATAGCTGGACAACATATCAATATCATGATATGAGACTAGATATTGTATTAGATTTTGGATATCTTAATATAGTAAGTGTTGTCTTTTCCTGGTCTTAAAGCCTATATTACAGTAAAGTGATGTAATTTTCCTAACTTACTACACTAAACTTATTATTTGCCTTTACCCACTTAATCATTATATCCACATTATAGATGATTATTTGTGAAATATGTTAATGTATACATATTTTGTGAAAGCACTAATAGCAAATCCTACAATATTGTTGAAATATCAATATCGAGATATTTGGCCAAAATTATCATGATATCTAATTTTCTCCATATTGCACATATACCCCTTTTCAACCCAAATTAACACCTTTGCAGTTTTTGTTATACAAGGAAACACTTGCTAAAAACTCATTTTGACAGTCGTCAGTAGTCTAGAGCTCTATACATGACTCTGCAGTAGACAAGTATGCCTTTCTCTCGTTTTTTTTTTTTTTTTTTTCTCAGGTGTGTCATGTTTGATGTCACAAATGTGGTGTAAAACAGGTTAGTAAAGAGTAATGCAGAATGGAGGCCAGTGAAAATGTTTCAGTGGTTAATCTTGTTTTTTTTGTTTGTTTTTTTAAAATATCTGTTACTTATTCAGTCTCTCTTTCAAACTAGGTGCCCATAAAATTTGGATCAATGTGCAAGCACTGCTTGGGCAGAGAATGACTTTTGTGGTGGCCCGTCATTGCATCGTGCCAGTAAAGGGGCTAAAATTAGCGCATCCACCCATGTGTTGTATTTCCATCACTGCCACTACTAGGTGTGGGAGTCACCAGAGGATCCGTGATTATTACAATACATAAGTCACAATACAATATTATTGCCTTTTTAAATATGTTGCGATATGCTGAGTATTGCGATAAAGTATATATTGCGACATATATTGCAATTATATTACCTTTATTCAACTAAAAATTATGTCCCCAAAGGAAAACTGTCAACATCTGTTTTATCTAAAGAGATAAAGTTTTCAGTCTGTTCATCTCACTTCAGTCATTTTTGCAGCAGTAAAATGTATCTAGTGGACTGAAAAAGCAAATGCTTATATTACTCTAGTAGGCTACCTGAAGTTTAATTTGTATTTGTAATATTAACAATTTATGTAATAATAAATTGATACTTGGCAAGATATGACAACATATTGCCACACAAAAATACTATGCTATATTGATATTTCCCCCACCCCTAATGACTACTGCAGAGTCATTTATCCTGTATGAGAATGCTGATTGTGACCTTTCCCATTAAATTCAAAAGCTGGATGTTAGCGTGTGTTGGTGGGGTTTTTAAGCAGAAATTGGGCTTTAGTGAATTTTATTATTTTGGACTGCATATGTTCACATAAGCCAGGTTTGTATTTTTTATATTTGTAAGCGAACACAATGAGCAGCCTACTCAATAGAAACAATGGGGAGGTAACTCACCACTGCTTGCAGAACCAGTTGATCCTATTAGTGATTTTATTAATTGTTAAAGGATAATGCTGGACATATTCCATATTTTCCTTTCTGTCAACAAACCCAATGAAAAGACCCAAACTAACAATGAATGTTATTTACTATCAAGTATTGTGTGTAACCAAAGCCTGATATATCTTATTCCTCTGTGCCATAGAGCTCCACTGTTGTCCAAAAACTATTAAAAACACATCAATGAGTCACACTGTTGCCCTGGGTGACATGTTCCTTCATTACCATGAACACACACACTGTGGGACTCAGACCCACATGCACCATCCTGCTGCTAAAAATACTCACTAGAGCAGTGGTTCTCAAACTTTTTCAATAATGTAACCCCTCTGTAATATTTTCCTCCATGCACAAAATTTCCAGGTACCCCCGACCAGCGCAAAACATTATTGGTAGAAATACCAATTACTGGTAGAAATGTGTTTGCATTTGTTCGATCCATTTCTCTGACAATAGTTCTAAAGTCTAGAAGAGCTGCATGATGAAATCATTTCATACCCCCAAGCTAGCAGAGGGTTAAACTAGTAGTTAGCTACTCAGCCAGCAGAAGTCTGTTTGGTGACAAAAGTTGCCACCAGATCAGCCAATAGCAAAATTCAATTGCAAATGCTAGATTTAAACCAGTAGAAGGAAGCATATGCATATAACACAATATGTATTTTAAATGTAGTTTTCAGCTGGAAGAAAAGTGGTTTGAGGGTTTAGTTACTCTTTAAGTTAACATTAAAAAACCCTCTTAAGTACTCCAAGGTACCCTTCCATACCCCCATTTGAGAAACATTGCACTACAGCACAAATATCAAATCCACTATTTCCTCCTTTTTGGGCTATATTTGCTAGAAACTGCAGTGCGAGCTCTTTTAGAACATTACGCATTACACAGCCTTTTAAAAGTATGTATTTACAAGCTGCAAGTAAAGATTAACACCTTTAGTGGGAATCTATGAAATTGGGGCTGAGAGGGAGCAAGGGTATGTAAGTCATTAAGTTCGAAGAAATGGACACATTGTTGGTATGCACTCTCACAATCTTTGCTCTTAATTCAGCTGTTTTGCTATTGTAAGTGACATGTGGAAACATGCAAATCCACACCTTTCTGTTGTGTGTAACAGCATTAACCTTGTAACTTTATAATCTGCTTTAGTGGGACAACTACTTGTAGAGAAGTGAAGGTCCTATTGAGCGCCACCTGACTTTTGAGCTGTAGTGGAAGTAACAGAGGATGGTCAATAATTAGAGAGAAACAGGACAGTGAGGACAAAGGATGGAGAGTCAGGCGAGATGGATGATAAGATAGGGGAAGACTGACAGACAGATACATGCTCGAAATGATATTTGGGTAAACTCTGGCCTCACCTTGCCTCTCCCTGATTGATCACCATGTACATCTCCCAGGACATATTCTCAGCCACGGCTCCATGAGGCACCAGCAGGCTGACCCCTGGAAAACACACACAAATATGTCAACAACAACAACTCCGACAGCCTGACAGAAAAGGTGAAAATAAGGGCTTACAATATGTCCTACATGCAGTGGTTGCGGTAATATTCATGAGAGCTTCATTTTACTTGAATAGAAAGAATAAAGTGAACCAAACTAAGTAATCCAAATAAAATTTTCCTATATGACTTTTGGTAAAAATCTGATCAAATATGAAGCACTGATCTTGGCACATGACACGTATATTAAAAAAAAACCAGTTGCGCTGGATTAGGCACAACCATCAGCATGTATGGGGTTATGAATTTTGATTTGCTGTTGACGGTGGTGTTTGTTTAAGTTGGTGTCTAAGTGGTATGATCATTGCCCCGAATGTCCATCAAAACAAAAGACAAAATACAAAGATTGTCATTGGCTTCCCAAACCTGTTACAATCACCCAAAAAAATATTCATGTGACTGTTTTCTGACCTACCTCTATGACCTGCTACCTCTAACTTTTGGTAAGTTTGTTAGGAAACTTTGATTGTCACTGTGAAAAACACTGACTGTTGGTTAGCTGTGAACAGCAACCTCCAATATCAAGCCCCCAACATCCACCCTGACCTTCTCCCTGGGCAGTTTTGCTATCACACTACTTCCATCTCTTGTGATAGACAACAGACATATTTGACTTTACTCTGACTGTTTTCAGGCCCTGTTTGTATCATATCTACAAAACGTAATGCACGTAACATAATTTGATATAACCTACTAAATCAGGAGCTAGGAATTCATAAAGAATTTAATCTGGAAGGCTAAAAACACATGAGCAATGTGCTGATGGAAGTAAAGAAAGAAATATAAGAACGAAAAGCAGGTTGGGGTGGTGCTGGATACGTCAAACAACACAGGACTTTCCCCCAAGAAACCAGTGTTCATGTCCAAGTGTCCTTACCATATTTCTTTTCCTTAACCTAATCTACATAACTTTACTCGCCCAAACCTAACCTACCAAACTTTACATTAAGTACGTAATGTCAGTATTCCTTAGATATCATACAAAACCTTGTATGGGCATTTTTTATAAGATATATGAACAGTTGTATTAGGATATGTTGCTTTACTCTGTCACTACACAGGATTGTTGTTTTGTCATTACTTATCATCACTTGGCATAAGTTTAAGGTTCAAGGCGGGTTCACATGTATGTTGTCTGGAACAAAACCACGTGATCTCTTAAGCCCCATTGCTATGTGCTACTTTAAGAGGCTTTCACATCAGGAACCTGGGACTGTATCCTTGTAAACTTGACCACAAAGTCCAGTTAGATTGATAAGTGTGAAAACTAATCATTGATCAGTGCCCAAGTCCATGAATTGGACTTGGGCACTGATCAATGATCAGTTTTCATACTCCATTTTCACACAGTGGCGGTCTCGAGTACAGTTCATGTGTACTCAGGTACAGAAGTGGACTGCTGTTTAATATGAGTAGTGGTCTGCGAGCAGAGTTGCAAAGGCATTTCTCAACAACGCTGGTCTCCTCTGAAATCTGTGTATCTGTGCAGTACCTGCTGATATTGTCTTATCATGATCTTTGGCAATGAAGCAGAAAAGCAGGTGAGAGGGTCTCTCTTGACATTTTCTCTAAAATATAAACCAAAGCAGGCATAATCCCACAAACATTGACCTATTGTATTGGCTTGGAGTCTTATAATTGACACTCTTTTCTACAATGCAACAACACCATAAACAAATGTCAAGTAGATGATAATGCAAGTGTACTCTGGAACAATATTACTAATGTAAAGCTGCTCAGCTGTGAGAAAGTGGGGGCAGTTGTACTTAGGTATGGTACGAATTAATCATATCTAATCTGAAAATGCCCTCAATCTGCAAGCCAGTCGTTGTGTCCTGGCAAAATGGCAAACTTTGTGGTGAATCCAATTCATTCCAGTGGAATAGCTGTGATAGTGGATTCACTTATGGGGGTGAATTTGTTCTACTTCTTCTTAAAGTTCAAATTTGGTAAACTTTGAGGCACGAATTTGCACAGTTGACAAACAGCAAGCTGTTTTGACATATCTGACCTTTAAGGGGCTGGCCAGCAAGACAGTCCAAAATGGAGAGAGCTTACTGGGTGTGTTGCGCCAATAACCTTCTCTGTTGGAGTATTAACTGCCCCACAAATAAGGAATGTTTGAAGACAATTATGAGACAGGAGTCGATGGTACAACTAAAATTTCCATCTCACAGTTGTATGCCTCTGCAAACTACTCAAGTTGCACTTAAAGTTTACATTCATGTCTGTAAAAGCATAGAGGCTTCATGCTCATCTTTACCCTGGCAGCACAGAGGATCCATATAGTCAGCACAGTTTCAAAGTGGACACCAAATATTAGTGTCAACCTTGCAGTATCTAACCAAATGCACCCCCCCCCCCCCAATTGCTGAGTTATGATGCTGAGTAATGGCCAATGAAGTGTTATTGCAGAACATAATGATGTCACAGTGAAATTTCATCACTTCAGCATTATATCCTATTAGACATTTGTGTGAAAGTTTGTCATAATTAGTGTATGAATTCTTGAGTTATGGCCAAAAACACATTTTGTGAGCTCACAGTGACACTGACCCTTGATATTCAACCACCAAATTCTAATCAATTCATTCTTGAGTTTGTGCCAAATTTGACTTAACTCCCTCAAGGCCTTCTTGAGATATTACATACACAAGAATGAGGTGGATGCCAGGACACAGTGACCTATGACCACCAAAATCTAATTAGTTCCTCCTTGAATCCAAGTGAAAATTTGTGCCAAAGTTTAATAACTTCCCTTGAGCTGTTCTTGAGATATCACGATCACAAGAATGAGACAGATGAGATCGCAGTGACCTTTGACCACCAAAATCTAATCAGTTCATGGTTGCGTTCAAGTGGACGTTTGTGCTAAATTTTAAGAAATGCCCTCACTATTCTTCAGATATTGCAATGGTGAGAATGGGATGGACAACCCGAAAACATATTGCCTGTGGCCACGGCTATTGCCAGCGCAGAGGCATATAAACATCTTTTGAATAAACTGTGTGAACTTTTAAATAATACCCCCCCACAAAATCAGTTTTTTATTACTTATATTAAAACTTAGGGCTATTTTCATCTGCAGAGTAATTATTATTCTATCACATTTTATCCTTTTTATATTTTTGTGATGTTTAATGTTTCTCTTTCAGTTACTTGGTTTCCACACTGCAGGTAATTCAAAGCACTTTGAATCACCTTGTCGATACAAATAAAGTTGTTGTCATAATCTTCAGCCAATTTTGTCAAATGTGTTTCCCAATGTAAAAATAATTCACCAGAAGACTTTATTTGTTTTGATTTTTTTTAAACAGTGCCACTGACTCCTCCTTTTGTTTCTCTTTGCTCTTTTACTCAGAAATAAGGAACATAATGAATTTCTGTTCTATCCCCAATGGTCTCTCAATTGTTAAATATATATCTACATAATGTGTTGACTAATAATGACTTCTTGAATTTTTACACATACTGTAGGTACCAGGTTTAAAGAGACACACCACTGTGTCAGTGGTGTGCTGAATATTTTTGGTTCACTGCAGTGAAGTTTTCTCACAGACTGACCTTATAGTATGACTCAAAGCTAATTCTCTCTTTAGTGATTTGTCTCCAGTTGCATCATATTCAGACTATGCACGCATTAGTTAAGCTGCCTTCACATGTTAAGAAATTTGCTCTTTTCTCACCGTGAAGAAATAGTGCAGACATTTGCAGAGGCAAAGCAGCTATATGTCATCTACACAAAACAGCTGCAATCACAGAGGGTTAAACCTCAAAGAATAGGACCATGTTGTGTACGATACATTTTGTAATTCAGACCAGATTCTTATGATACAAAGCACGGCCCCTTTCACATATAACACAAATACATGGCAAGCACAGTTGATGTACATAAACAGCTAAGCTAACTTTAGCATTAGATTCATCTTATTTCGTAAACTACATGCCTATTCACAAACCTGGAAACCCAATCTGAATGTTTTCCTGGGCCGATGTATGTATTTAATGTTGTGTTAATGAGTTTGAGGAAGATGACGAGTTTTTCTCTCCCTCCCCTGCTTGCATGTGTTGCTTCTGGCTACATCCCTTGTTACCTCACTGGTTGCACTTTGAAACATCAGTGGCAAACAACAGATCAAAGTTGAAATATTTTGAACTTTGAGTGCAGCGCTCAGTGGCAATTTCGAAGGGTGGGCCATGTCAAGGGTAGCACTTCTGCTGAGTTGGGTGCTACCACTCTCCCCATAGGAAGACAATGGCACAGCCAGCACAGAGTGGCTTTGAGCCACAGACATAATTTCCACTTTTAACACCTGCAGACATTTGTGGCTTGCATTGGCATGCACATGATTCCATTTATATTACATTTAAGGGGTTTGCGTTGGTCTGGCGTTCCATGTATGTGCATTCCTGATGCACACTATATACCAGCTGTCCCAGATGTTTTGTATTCTTTGAAAGACAATTCTATAAATGTGGATAAAGATGAATCTCCTGGCACAACCACTCTTCAAAACAAGCACCCATTTTGTTTTCTTCTTCTTGGCAAAGCATCTAGAGGAAAACAGCCACAAAATGGATTAGAATATGTAACAAGATTATATAGTGACATGCAAATTTTTGGCGCCCCTGTCAAATTTCTTTTACTGTGAAAAGCTAAGTAAGTAGAAGAATAACTGATCTCCAAAAGGCATTAAAGGTAGGGTTTGGAGGATTTTCCAGTTGCTGTTTGTAAACACACATTCAAATTTGGCCCCTCCTATCACGCTCAACTGCGCACTGCCCCTACCCCTCCCGGCAGTTGGGTGTTACACAAAATGATTCAAAGCTCAATCCTCACACTACATCAAGCCATATATTAGCTAAACGTAAAGTTATTTGCATCGGTTGATAGTCGGAATTAGCCTCCACAACAAACTACGTAGGAATTACAGTTGTTGTAATGGAAAAGTTGATAAATTAGCAAAACTAGCACAAGCTAACTGGCCTGTATTTGGGATTTACCTGTCCAACAGAAAGCAGGCCAACTCCGCGTCGCTGTACATCCCGAGCCTCTCCTTCAATGTTCGAAAGTGGGTGAAAGCCACCCCGATATTCACACGAGTTTTGGCCCGTGCTTTATCGGCTCGGCGTTTTGCCTCACTCACATTTAATTTCCTTTTCTTTGTGGGTACGTCTGTATCCGCCATTTCTCCCGGGTGGACATGGCCCGGAGGTATGGAAGAAGGCTTCAGAGAAGAGGTTCAGGCAAGGTTTGCGCTGGTGCACGCTCAGACACGCTTGGACACGCTAGGGCACGGCACCTGCGCTCTCTCATTGGCTGGGGAAATCTCGGCCCAGAAGCAGTCCCAGCTCACAAAAACATCAAAATACAGTTAAAGGGCAGGAGCTCTACAAACAGAGTCACCACCACACATGAGTAGAAGCCCATAGGTGATGATTAAGCAGGATTTCATTTGTATATGTCTATATTTTGTTTTGTTTGAAAATCCTCCAGATCCTACCATTAAGTTAAAAATAAAACAAGCTTTTCAACATTTTAGCAAGATTAGTGTGTTATTTTTGTTCTGTACAATTTTAGAGTGACAAAAGGAAATGAGCACCTTGCAAATGTTTGGGCACCCCAAGACATTTGAGCTTTTGGCTTTTACCAGGGTCTCAGACCTTAGTTAAACATCTAAACAAGTCTGATGCTTTTTGGAAACAAGTCCCGCAGTATGATGAAGTTAAAATATAATTTTTTGGAAGCAGTAAGCAAAGGTATGTTTGGAGAAAAAAGGGTGCAGAATTTTATGCTAAGAACACCTGTCCAGTTAAACATGGGGTTGGATCAATCATGCTTTGGGCTTGTGCTGCAGCCAGTGACACAGGGAACATTTCACAGGTAGAGGGAAGAATGGACTCAGTTAAATTCCAGCAAATTCTGGAAGAAAACATCACACCATCTGTAAAAAAGCTGAAGATGAAGAGAGGATGGCTTCTTCAATGGGACAATGGTCCAAACACATCTCAAAATCCACAATGGACTACCTCAAGAGGAGCAAGCTGAAGGTTTTGCCATGGCCCTCACAGTCCCCTGACCTAAACATCATTAAAAATCTGTGGATAGACCTCAAAAGAGTAGTGCATGCAAGACGGCCCAAGAATCTTACAGAGCTAGAAGCCTTTGCAGGAAGAATGGGTGAAAATCCCCGAAACAAGAATAGAAAGACTCTTAGCTGGGTACAAAAGGTGTTTAGAAACTGTGATACTTGCCAAAGGGGGTGCTACCTAGCACTGACTATGCAGGGTGCTCAAACTTTTGCATCAGGCCCTTTTCCTTTTTGTTATTTTGAAACTGTAAAAGATTGAAATAAAAAAAGTCATCTTTCTTAAAGTATTAAAGAAATGTGTCATCTTTAACTTTTTGCCTTTTGCAAATCAGTTCATCTTCTACTTAGTTAACTACTCAGAGTAAATTAAATTTTGACCAGGGGTGCCCAAACTTTTGCATGTCACTGGAAGATTATTTGTAACTGGAGCATGCACCATCAGCACAGTTGCTAGGGTCCCTTCAGACCCTCGCAGACATAGGCAGATGACAACATTTACTTCACTTGGACCAAAGTGGACCCTCACAGATGCCGAAAGTATGAAGCTGGCTTTATGGCACATGAGAAAAGTTAGCCTTCAGGGCTGTCCTTACTGGCAGCTGTCTTTTTACTTTAACCCAAACCTTGACCTTTTCCTAAACCTAACCTAACTAAGAAAAGGCTCTCTGGCAGACAGCCCGAAAGGCAGACCTCTCTCACCAGCAGGTTAAAGGTCTAAAACTGAACCACCATAAGGACTACCAAAACGTTTTCAAACACAATTTGTAAAGGAAATCTGGAAATTATGGTACAGAATGTGGAGCTCAATGGAGCTGAATGAGTAATCACAATAATTTTCACTGAAATTATGGTTCTCTTTAGAACTCACACAGATCAGACAAGATAGAATCTGAAACAAACAAACAACTAAATCCATCACAGTCAGTGTTCACCTGCTCAGCCTGAATAGGAATAAATGGGTGCATGAATCAATATTTGACTTGAATTAAGTTGTAAACACAGTTTGTCTGAATTAGACACTATCTACGAAAAATAAAAACACATTTTCTATTTATTCTGATCTCCCAACCAGCAGTGCTCACTATACTTTTGATTAAGCAACATCTTTCAAGAAGCAAATAGAGATTTCTGCAAAGCAACAGTGCCCCGCCACTGTTGCCTGACACTATTCATCTGCGTCTGTGTGAATGAGGAGGCATTCACACTGAAGAGATGAGAGCATATAAAAACCCTGTTTACAAATAAAAGGTTCAGAGGAGCAGAGTGGGAGATGACAGATAAAGATGGTTTTTGGCAGCTCTATGGAAAGTGAATACTCTGTAATACATCAGTCGTCTCTGAAATGTGCATTTTAAGCTGTTTGTTTTCATTAAAAAAATATTCTGCGTTACATGGTGGTGGAAGTTGCTATGCAGTGATGGAGAAAACTGACAGATGTGAAGATTGTAAGCCAAGAGTAAGTCAATCACAGCTGGATTTCTTGTGTTGTGGTAAGTGTTGCACTTTTTAAAGGGTCAGTTCACCCAAACAACAAACAAACAAACAAACAAACAAACACATTCTCTCACTATCCTACAGCAGCTGTGAGAACTCAGACCACTGTGGTGTAAGTGGATGCAAAATCTGTTCAGTATTTTCTCATTGACACATTAAAAAAATGAGGGCGTTCATTTGAGTTGTTTGTTACATCGAGAAAGTACTGTATTGGCCCTATATTATTATTATATTTTTCTGGAAATTAATAAAAAAAATAAAAATAAAAAAAATAAAAAAAGGCAGGGGTTGTACTATATTAGACAACAAGACAATTACTTATTATGTACAACATGTTGAATAGGCAGAGTGTCACATTATGGGCCGTTCTTTAAGTCAGCTTATAGTGTTTCTTTTAGAGTTACTGTAAAACTTCAATCAGTAGTCCGGCTAATATTTGCTGAGATCACTTAACTCAACAAAAGATGTGATGTTTTCTTAGAATTTCCCTTTAAAGTTAAGACTAGGTACGTGTAAAGATAAAAGTTATTCACAGAGCATCTTGGACCTTAAAAGAGTTCCTAGGACTTAAGAGTTTCTTACGCAGAGGAGAAAATGGTGGAAACATGAAGAGGTTGGAGAAATATTGGCTAAACATTGGATGACAGTGAGTAAATGAAATGCTACTTTTTAGATCATGCAGAGATAATATGTGTGGTTTATCTCATTGGGGATATGCACACATTCCCCTTCTAATGTATTAACGCCAGAAATAAAATTTGGAAAATTGGAAGAATGCAACAGTGCAGCAGTGATGACTTGGGTCTGTCTCAACCTTCCATCAGCAGAGTGATCACACAAACAATGACAACACTTCCACAGTCAGCAGTCCATTTCATTTCCACTGGGTGTCCTCACCTTGCAGGTTCGCAAAAGGGTGTGTCTGTGACAACTAATCACATCCATTAAAAGAATGCATCATATCTAGCAACAGGGTCAACTACACCTCTTCACTAACGTAAAGTTTCTGTCCTTTCCTTACTCAGAGCTGCTTTGAGAACTTTCACTCCTAAGCTAGGATTCCTTGCTCCTGCTTAAAAAATTTAGTTTAAGTTAGAAGCTTTCTGAGTGTTCTCAGTATGTTTGTGAATAGGGCCCCTGGTGTATAACCGAGACAGGCCTTTATTTGTCCAAATGTGTAGCCACACCAGGCTAGTGAAAGAGACTGGGCATTTAATTGGGACTAGGCTCTTTAATGGACGTTTTAGAGTAGTCAGCCCAAAAAGGTGCTTAGCAAGCTCAGCTCAACTTGCAGGAGGCTCTGAGTCATGTAACATGTTTTACTGCCACAGAGGACCTTGTGAATGTAAAAGCGCTGAAAGGATTTCCAAACACTGACTGCAAAAAACAAATCGGGGACTTCATCATTTGACAAGAAAACAAACATCATTCTGACCATACCAGGATCATGAAAACAGAGTTTGTCACAGCTACTGTAAATTTTAATTGATGTTTCAATTCAATTCATTTTTTTATTAAAATGAGACGATCTACATGGTTATACACTGCTAGAGGTGAGTGAGGACATATATTTCTCATAGTTACAGTTAATGCACTCTTTAAAAGCTGTTCAGATATAAGTAATGTTGCTATTTTGGTTTCATATCACTAAGGTGACTTCAGCAATCTGCAGTGAAGTGCTGCGTAAGGCCGACTATTCAGTCTAATGAATAGTGGCCTCTGCGGACAGGCTATGTGAGTGCTGCACTTGACAGCAACGACTCTTCCACTCAGACCCTCAGCCTGAAAGAGGGCCGCAGGAGGCTGATTTTACTTCACCTCTCCATGCCGGCCGAGGGCCACCACTACGTGCACGAGGACCACAGAAGAGGGCCTTAAGTGCACCGCTCCACGCAGACTGCTGACCTGGTGACAACTGTAACGGTCCATGCTAACTCCTCCAATCGCTCTATTTGTGTTGATGATGATGACAGCATGACCCCTGTTTGCCTGAGAGAGTCTGCGAGGATGTGGAGGAATAACAAACAGCTACCTGCCTTGGCAACGGCACTGATGGATCTTTGCAACAGCTTGCAATATATATATAGGGTCTAATGAGTTTGTAGATGTATTAATGGTTGTGATGTAATATGAATATGACTTCTTAGTGAGACAAAAAATTTGTGAGAGTTGAGTTACACACGTGTACCTAACTTATTTTTCTTTATTTTTCCCTCACCTAGAACACATTCATTCTTTACATTCTTTTACTTTTTGAATATGGGGATATGCCATGGTTACAACACCTACCTAACATTTTCGCTGTGGTTGGGACTTGTCAACAGACAGCACCCACCTGTCGCTCAAAGCAGCCACTTACTAATTGCAAATAACTTCAAGCCTTAATTATATTTAAATGGGTCTTTCTCTTGGAGGGAGCCTCAAGTGTCCATTTGGGGAACTGCAGTTTTTGGCACTTCCACGTTGGCTTCATTTTTCATCACTGTAGGTTCCCACTTGCTTCCGACAGAGCCAGGCCAGCTGTAGTTACTCCCCAACACTGGCCACATTACATTAAAGCAAGAGATAATTGATTAAATATGCTTGTTTATTTTCTTGCTGAGATTAATGAGAAGATTGAGACCATTCTCATGTCAGACAAAAAACTAATGGATGCTGTTCACTAGTGCTGCACAATTAATCTAATCGCAATCGCGATGTCAGGCTGTGCGATTACATAACCACACAGAAAGCTGCGATTTGTGATTTAATGTAAATAAATGTTAACGTGTGTGCCTGTGAACGTGACTGCCTCTCCGGTAGTGTGTGGAGTTTGTTGACATCATGCCCACAAGCTATCCTGGTGCGTGCAGCATGTATGGTCAGGTGACCACCCGGCGTGAAGCAGTGACCAACATAAACAAAAACGACGAGCATGAGCACGACCATGAACAGGCTGAGTTGGTGGCGAAAAAAACCCAACGCCTATTGAATGGCGATACTTTGGATTCACGTACAGCGACGTTGAACAGAAAGACGTGCTGTGTAAACGTTTAAAAGTTAAAGTTGCCACGTCCCGCGGCAACATGACCAATCTATATCAACACTTGAGACAGCACAGAGAAAAGCAGGAAGCATGCATGCGAGAGAAAGCCGAGCCGTGTAACATTAAAGACAAAGAGACAACTGAAAGTCGCCAGAGCCTCATAAAACAACATCCAAGCACAGTTAAGCAAACATTTGTAAGTGTCAAAGGGAAATCATGCACTCCATAACAAACTATATAATAACAAATGAAAAACTGAACAATTTTGCTCGGGTTCGGCCCACTTGACATGCTGCTGTGTTGAGCTGTGGTGTGCTGGAATTTGTCATTAACGTGGCAACGCCTGAACGCAACACAGGGTCACTCCGCTGTGTGTACAGTGCCGTGCTGTGCTGCTGTGTGAGCAGCGTGTTTGACTGTGCCCAGTCTGTTGATGGTCATTGACATTGTCCATAAACAATAACTATGTCAGGTCAGGTCAGTGCTCCCCTGATATAATGTAGGGGAAACACTGAATCAAGCAAGAAGACTAATGAAACCATTTATTTATTATATTGTAATTGCAATCGCAAAACGCAATATTGTCCACTCAAATCGCACATTTTTATTAAATCTTGCAGCACTACTGTTAACCAAGAGTTTCAGTATTCATTCTTCAAATGGCACATCCATGCAATGAATACCTTAGTGTCTAGCTGGACAACAATCTTAATTTTAAACACCATATTGACATTCTGACTACCAAATTGAGGACAATATGTGTCTTTCTGTACAGAAATAAGAACTATTTTCCTTTTGTAGGCTACATATAAAAAGAATTGTAGAATCTGTATTGCTGTCTGTTTTGGATTATGGGGATGTTATGAAGCCGCTGTCTCTACACTGAGATCACTGGACGTTGTTTACCACTCAGCCCTAAGGTTCATAACAGGCGATTCTTACAGCACCCATCACTGCCACCTTTACCCAAAGGTCAGATGGCCACATGTGGCTGTGAGGCGGGAACAGCATTGGTATTTGTTCATTTATAAAGCTTTGGAACAGATCCTTCCACCCTATATCTCATCCCTTTAACTCTGACCTCACATAAATGTGGTACTCGCTCACAGAATAGCTTGTTGCTTCACTCTCTCTCTTCACTCCCGTAATCAGAGCTGAACAAGGAAAAATGTCATTCTCTTACAGTGCTGCTTATACATGGAATAATCTGCAGAAGACCTCAACTTGGATGCTCAGCCACACTAATGGCTGTTTAAATGCCTTATTTATGATCTTGTGCTAAATGAGTGTAAATGCTTTTAAGTATACATCTACAACAATAACATGTTTATCATCCTGTATTTGTACTTTTAGCGATTGCTATTGTTGTTTGTTGTTTTGTATGATTTCATTTCTGTTTTAACTGATATGCATGATGGTTCTTTGTTTGCTTATTGATTGTTTTTAATGTCTCTGTTCATGCTCGGCATCACTGAGGGTCTCCCAAATTTTTCAGCACCATCGCCCAGTTTAAAGCATTTGCTTAAAAAGTAATGAAATGTAATAAGTTAAACAACTTTGATGAGCTTATTTAATTGGTTACATAAATTACTGCAATTTTAACAGTACAATTAGTAATCTGTAATCTACTATATTTCAAAAGTAACTTTGTCAGCGCCGAATGTGATATATTCAACTGTCTGTAAAATAGCTTTTGGAACATCTCTCCACTTTTAAAAGATCCATAAAATGGATTGTACAATCATCCTTTTAGGAAGCTGAACCAAGAACTGCTGTCTGACCTTTTTTTTTGAAAGTTCTGACAACAGCTTCAGGAAATACACAGCACAGATTTATCTTGTGAGGAGATTCAATAGCTTCAAAGTTTGTTGATCAATTATCTAGAAACAGTTTACAAATCTTGGATTGAGTGTCCTCTTTACATCACCTGAACTACAGGTTCAGGGACAGACTTGCTAGAATAGTTGGTATAGCCAACAAAATAATTGGGAAACCTGGACTTGTACTGTCAGAAAAGGAGATTAAGCCACGGGCATCCAGACAGACAGTTCTCATCTTTTATTCTGTCAGTCCCTCAGAGATCCTGAACTCTAGAAAGTACCATAGGGGGCTTTTGGCAACTAAAAATACAGCTTTTTAAGATAAAAAGAAATGATTTCATTCATGTTTTTATATTGCATCCTTTGTTTTAATTATTTCATTGACGCCCTATGAACATGTGTCTTTTATATGTTAATCTTGTGTTGTTCTATTCTATTCATACCTTTTTTTGGTAGCCACTGGTTGAGATCTGTTTTTAGACAGTGTACCACCTTCTCGAGCTGAGAAAAGTTCACTGCACCACCTTTTTTTTTTGTGCGTGCTGACAGAACACAACAAAGAAGGACTGTAGTTTCTTGATGCACACACAGCAGACTGTTTAACAACAAGCACTGGGGAAGTGGAGAAAAAATGTTGGAAAATTTTAGATGTTTGTTGTGTTGCATGACATTTTGGGAAGACTGCACCTCATGCTAAACAGCACTGGCTTATGATGGCTTCTATAATGAGCACCCTCTCATTATGGAAACCAAGAGCGCAGTGTGTGAGCTACTTTTCATTATCAACACAAAAAAGACAGAGACAGTGCTGTTTCTGCTAAACAAACCAGTTTGTGCTTTTATCTACTTCCTGCATAGCTCACCGGTGTTTGGCACCATCAGGCGCCCTCCGGGGTGGCCGAACACGCCGGTGGTCCTCAGCTGCTCTTTGCAGGTGCTGAAGGGCCCATTGAGGGTGAGCAGGCCTTTCTTGCGTCTATCCGCTGTGCTGCTGTAGTCCCGGCTCAGGTCTCTCGGGAAGGTCTCAGCAGGGGCTTTGGCGTGGAACTCCGCCCGCTCAGCCACACCTAGTGAAACCATAAAGGAGCTCTGAACTTTGACCTTGATGTCTGGCAGGGGGTCAAAGAGCTCTTTGTCTGTGCTGTCCTGGAAGCAGAGGGGCGTGCTGTATGTCCGGCCCACTGTTAAGTCAGGCTGCATCGTGGAGTTGAGAAGCAGCGGGTTGCCTACAGAGATGGAGAGATAGCACAGTCACACAGTCACCTGAAAGCCCTGCTCGCATGGGACTCGCATTATGTAGGGAAGTCGTTTAATTAATGAATCAAAGCTCAACCTCTGTGTTTCCTGAACAGCACTCACATGGGATAATGAAATTCACTGGTGTCCCAGATACAACTAAATAAGGTCAAGACTGTTTGATTTTGTTTTTTTTGTCATTTCTTGATTTAGCAAAGTTAAAGTTGACATTTTAAAAGACTGAGAATTCCTTTATTTTTCATGACAGGAAAAAGATAAAGCAGAAAAAAGTGCCACTCAGTTAGCATGGATTAAATATTATCAGGAAATATCTGTCTGCAGCACAATATAGTAGATTTATATTTTTCAAAAAGATGACACAGCAGATTTGAGATTAAAATCACCTTTAATCTCCAGAATTAATCCAAACTCCTAGATACCTCTAGGTAACATCAATCCAGTTCAAAGCAGGTTTAAGAGCCACATCTCTGGATATTTCCTGCAGCTGACCAGAGAAGCTCCAGCACAAATTAAAACAACATGTCCGGGCAGGCGACCAGTGCATCAGAGGTAAGGGAGCGCAACCTGGACAGAAGGTCCAGGGCTCGGAGCCACGGTCAGAGCGTTAGATTTAATTACCAAGCACACACACAGCTTGATCTCCATAATCCATCTGCTGGAGTCAGCTCCTCTGGACACCGAGTCGTCCTCCTGAAGGACAGGAGGGAGGGCCAGGAAGGGGTGGAGGTGACTGCTCTGTAAATGAGGGGAGTCCTTCAGCTCCCAGTGTGGACCCAACAGCCTGTGGAGGGGGGTCTTCATCTGTGGCCATTAGATGTAACGACGCTGCCAAACGGAGCGAGGAGCGTGCCGCATCGATCTGGCAGACTCAGATGTGCAGTGCCCCTGGACGAGCCGTGCCAAGATAACGGCGAAGTCACTGAGTCCTTGCTGCCCAGCTGTTGCCTGGCGAGGGGTGCAAGGCGGGAGGCTAATGTTGTTTTATTTTTAGAGGAATCGTTAATTACAGAGGGCATGATTTGTGATGGGCATTTTGGGGTGTGTTGGTTTTGACTTGTTCTTCAAAACTCAACTTTTCCTGCTGTTTTTGTCTTCCTAACAGAGTCAGAATATGGAATATTACCTGGCATGTATTCACAGTTTTCAGTAACAGCTGCTGCATCTCCTATTCATCCTATTACTCCTGCAAGTGCTCAGGGCAAATGATTATCGATTTATAGTTGATTATTATCTTGACTAATCAACTAATCATTAAGTCTATTGGATTTTTCATGCAGTTTCAATGTAGAGACATTCTAAAGAAATGCATAAAATTTATGAAATATACTTTGTTTTTCTCGCATGCCTCCACATATAATGGCAAGCATATTGTTTACTGATTGATTGGGGACCATGTTTAACAATAGCAAAACTATATCAAAACATGCATTTACAAACAGACTACTTGTGCAGTATATTCCAAGTCTCATTTATCCAGCAGGCTGTTCTCATAATTTTTTTTTTTCGTTTATCTTCCTACGAAAAGCAGTGCACCCAAATTCATACATATCCCATGTATTTTGAGAGGCTTTGATCACATGATGGTAGTAAACAAGGAATCAGTCCTGACCACTTGTGAGGTGGCAGGTTGGGGTGGTGGATGGGTGGCAAAAAACATGTTTTTCACCAGGGACTTTCTGCTGGAGTCACTTGTTTGGATCCCTGTGAACTTCACATTTTAAGATACGTCCTCACCATGTTTCTCGCAAATTTGCAGGATATCATATGAACCATTCTCTGATAATACATTGTACCCAGGCAAATGCTCAATTCTTCCCACACACATTTTCACAGTTGGTACAGATCATGAACAGTAAACTGAAGCACATAGAGTTCATACACAATCATTATTTTGTCCTGTATGAATGTATACTTCACTGTACATACCATAAAATTTTAATTAATGGCCCAGGCTATTATTTGCTTAAATCACTGAAATCAATGTGACAATATTTGGGACAGGCATCTCCATAGGACAGGCCTTAAATTCCTTTTACACAAAAGTGTTAATCAGCAAACATCGGGGAATACAATCACATTGTTTCTTAAAACCAGTTTGAATATTACTTGTATAAAAATTAGGCCTGAGAAAACATATCACTTATGAATCATTCATTTGATCTGGCTCCAGAGAGAGAGAGAGAGAGAGAGAGAGAGAGAGAGAGTGTTATGGCACACGAGGATTACAGCACACGGCATATCTACACAACACCACTTTATCTTGTTAAAACAATACCCACAACTTGGATTAATTTTTTTGAAAAACCCTTTTGAATTTTTTTTAAACTGAGGACCCTTACAGACTAATGCAATATGAATATATATGAATAACTTACAGAAACATAATTTGAGGCAGCCAACAACCTGCTTTTACACATCCAAAAAAAAATTCTATTAAAAAAAAAAGGAACTCTTTGGCAACTAGACCGGGCGTCTAATTGAAGCAGGCGCTAATTTGACAAACTGTGTAGCCACACCGGGCTAGTAAAAGGGACTAGGCGTTTAATTGAAGTTTTGACTTGACTGACTTCATTATCCATGCTAACATTAGTAAATTGTGGTGACACTACACTGCATTGTTGGCTTAAATGTGTAAAAAGAAGTTGTGGAAATAGTTGGAAAATTGGAAATGGGTTTAATTTGTATAAATGTCACTGAAAAGATGAATAATACTATTAATGTTAAAAAGAAGTAGAATATTTTAAGGTTTAGTTTTGAAAACCTGACAATACACTGCATTGTTGGCTTAAAGGGAAACATCATCTTAATCAAGAATTTCAATGTTTTTTCCTTGGCCTAAGAAAGTTCAATCTGTATTTGTGAACATCAGCTTATCTTTCTCTGAGCCAGAAACCACATAAGTGTCAAACTTTTGATGTCATTGACTATTGAAATAACATATATGAAAATTTAAAATCGATGTAATTCAACGTTAAAATGTGTACAAAAACGGCAAAGTAGTTGGAATAGTTGGAAAGGTGGGAAACGGTTTAATTAGTTATATGTCATTGAAAAGCTGACTAATACCAGACAGGTATGAAAAGATGTGTAACAGCTTTGAAAGAAGTTTCTAGCTGATAGTATGAATAAGTAGAGAAGTCGTGTACAAATGCTTTATAAAGACTGAAAATGTCCAGGTCATGTGAGCGTGTGTGCGTGTGTATGTCAGACTGCACTAATTAGCTCAGCTGAATCAGAAAGGTGTATCCAGCTGTAATCAAAGGTTGTGATGATGATGGTAACTGCTAAGTGACTCCTGGCTCAGAGAGATAATTTCATAGAGATTAAGATGAGGCGCACCTCTTGTACTCCTGTTAGCCGGTAAAAAAAAAAAATGTAACTCATAGCCTATCGCTTAATTATTCTAACCCAGAGAAAGACTCTGCTGAAGATAGTGAGCAAAAATTTGTATGCACAGTGTCAAAATAGGAGGTTAGAAAACTGGCACTGTCTACTTTCCTCTAGAAATCTCTGGTCTCAGTTAACATGAAGGTCTATGTGGTAGTTGCTTGGAATTCATGTCATTTTCAGGTTACATTTCCAAATATGTGAGCTGGTTTGCCTCCATCGCTACATTGTATGAAAGAGCACAAATTTTGACCAAAAATGATGAGTGACAATTGTGGGACTGAGAGTGAGTTTAATTCGTTTTTTGAAGAAGATTTTAAAGCTCCTCTTTAATCTAACTGTGATGTCACTCTAACTCTGATTTTTCATCAAATAAATATTAATGTAAAAATGTGAAAAGTTGGATTTTACTAAGCTTCAAAGAGCATTGAATATTTTAAAAGCTTAAATGGAATTCAAATGTAAAAAAAACACCAAAAAAAACAGCGTGTATCAAAGAGTTTGAATAGATTTTCTAGCTGAAAGTATGAGTAATTACATAAAAGTTGAAAATGCATGAAAAAATTTGAAGGTGTGCTCAGACAAAATGCAAACAAGAATTTTTGAACATTATTCACATAATTGTTGAGTGTGTGAGTGTGAGTATGAGAGTATTTCACAACTTGCAAATATTTCAGCAGCTGTGCTAACAGTTGTGCTAACTAGCTGGGGAAGTCAGTTAATGCTAACATTAGTGTTAACTTGGTTCGTAATAAAGTACAACCGATAGCTGGAATCAAGTGTACGCAGTTTTGTTGAGTTTTGCTGTGTTGATTCAAGCTTTTTTCAGACTGCTTCCAGCAGACTGCTTCCAGCATTCACACCCAATAAATTATATGAAAATCATTCCCACCCTCCACCATTTCAAATACTGACTTTTGCATAAAATGCACATTTTTCACTTGGTCCTATTTGTATAGTTTTGAAAATTGAGCCAACAAAATCGTAACACACTGTAAATGTCACGTCATAGTAAACAATCCCAATTTGAGTTTCCCAGAGATAAAGGTTTTATCTCCAAATGTTTTGTCTGGTGCAAAACCCCAAAATATTTATTTTACAATAATATCAAACAAAGAAAAGCATGAAATTCTGCCCTTTGAGAATTAATGTCCTTTTTATTTGACCCATGTTTTAAATGATACATCCATGATCAAAATATTTTGCAATCATCTGGTGCTGATTGCCAAATCCATTAATCTGCTATTCATTTCAGCCCTTATTAGGGGCATGTAGGTTTTATTTCAGTCTAGATTATTAAACTAGTTGCAGGGTTTGAGCCTGTGACATCTATGTTATTGCTCATATACTCCATGCTCTAAGATTGCACCTCCATTGGAAATGATACAGATAACATGCAAATATGATATGGAACACCATCTTCAGACAACTGCTACTATGGTAATTTTCTATTAAAAATGAAAATATGTAGTTTTCATTTCTAAACAGTCTAACAGTGACAGTGCACCTACAGGCGACTCTGCAGATATTCCAGCTCTTGGTCAGAGCTGCAGCCCGGTGGACATTACCCTTCTGCCGCTGACATTCGATCACTGCTAAATTTTCTCCCCTCCGGTCGAGTGGAGAATGATCTGATTATCGCTTGAGTGTGCATCTTTAAGAATGGCGCGGCGAAAATGGAATGGCAGTGGTGAGATGAGAGAAGTTAATGAAATGTACCTCAGGTTGAATACCTTGAGGGATAGGTTTGGAATTGGGCCTCTGATTAAAAATCACTCAGAAGGAGAAGTAATGCGGAGAGACAGGGTCAGGTCCAAAGACTGATTCAGTCCTCTACCTTACAGCCGATCCGGCAGCAGAGAGCCATCCGAAAGCATTTAAGAACTTCTTTAAATATTTAACGGATTTTTTTTTTTTTCCCGTGTGATTATTAGCCATGAAAAAGCTACTGATTTGCAATTAAACACACACTTTTAGAGATGTTTCCCCCCTGGAGGAAGTGTCTAATATCCTGCTATGTTTATGAAAAGGACGGTTAAATGTTAACAATGCAATCAGGGCAGAAGTAGGCTAATATAAAATGGCTCAACAACTTCCTCCAAACTGGGGCTGAGGAAGTGTTCTACATTTCATAGGGAGCCTCGGTCGGGCTGATAGAGACGAAAATGAAAAGGAGTGATTGTGGCCGTTGGAGGGCACAGCAGGCAGGCTGCGGGGAGAGCTGGCCTATTTAAATAGGATTGATGACCTGCTGAATGTAGACCCAGCTCATACCACCTCCTAGTCCTCGTTTTCCTCACACCCTTCCAATCACGTGACATGGGGCGGGGCTTGACTGACTCCCAAGGCCTTGGGGGAGCCGGGAGCACAGTGTGGGCTCCGGCAGGGCTTCTCATGGCGCTGTCACCGAGGCGAGGATGGATCACCCATCGCGGCGATGGCTATCACTTGCGCTAACCCAGAAATGTCAGTGACAGTAATATGAATGCCTGTAGCGAGGCTGGCCGGGACAGCCACAGTCACATAACCAACAGAAGTTATTGCTGTGCACATCAAAAATTGAATTGATGTTCACTGTTCCATACCCCTTACATTTATCCATCAGTGGTTTAGGCCAGTGTAATCTGATGGAAGAGATTGGTTGCCTGACAGTCAAATGTGTGGTCTGTTGGGAGGGGGTGGAGCAGTGTCGGTCTGTATCAGAGATTGATTATCTCCTGCTTCACAATAACAGAGAAGCTGGTCTGTCAAAATGGAAGGACAGGTCCTTTCACTGATTATGGAGGTATAAATCCTAAGCAGATAGGGAGGCTGCACGCCAAGCAAACAAAAACCATCAATCAACAGGGTGGCCCTGTCGCATAGGTCTTTGATGACACTGCCTTTTGGCCTTGTGGTCGTTGGCGTGTGTCAGCGTGCATTTGATGATGCTCTGTCTTACCTTGTCTGGTGGTCTTGAAGTTGAAAGACTGGAAACCCCCGGTGAGCGCGGAGGAGTCGATGACATCCACGCCGTACTCGCTGTGGTTCTTCCTGTACAGCATGACAGCCACCACGAGGATTGCCACAGCAATGATGCCTGCTCCCAGGCCTGAGTACAGTGCTACATCACTGGTGCTGTCCATACCTGAGGCACACAAGACACATGAAAAAGGAAAGCTAATGTAAATTCTCATAAAAAAGCAGGTTTTCAAATATTGGCACAGTCTAAGCTACAATTGGGGAATAATAATAGACTGGTAAAATAAATTAAATAAATAAAAACACTAAAGGAGGTGGAATTACCTGAAGTCTTATGACAGCTCACATGGTAACATTTTGTATTATGTCTATTTCTACAGCATCAATTCAAGACAATTCATACTTTATACTTAATTCCAGTCATTTCCTCTTTGCCGTACTACACTGATAAACTTCAAAGGGAACATAGTAACCACTTCTTCTTAGGATAAAGGGGTAGGGTGGGATAAGTGTTAGGGATACATGGTACTCAAAAATTTTTTTTTCAGAGGTACACTCCAAACCGAATATTATGAGAAACTATCGGCAAGACAGCTGCACAAGCAACAAAAGACACCACCAAATGTATTTTCTTACCATTTCTTACCATTACCACCAAGATTACACAGGCTGTTCTCATGCACTGTTCATACATGTTCCTGCGAAAGGTAACACCAAAATTCCTACATATCCCACGCAATAATGAGCCAGTACATGTGTCTAACCCGCGCACCTGGGAAGGCTGTGATTATGTGACCAGTGCGCTGATGGGAGTAAAGAAGAAAGCCGTCCCATAAAGAGGCAGGATGGGAAGGTGGTGGATAATAAAGCACCAGACTTTAGGGGTGCGGAAAAAAAATTAATGTAAAATAGTATCACAAAATTTTTGTGTGGCAATATCGTACTGTCACACAGTGCCAAGTATCAGTTTTTTTTATTGAATAAATTATCAGTATTACAAATACATATGAACAGATTGAAAACTTTATCTTATTAGATAAAAAAAAGGTTGACAAAGTTTTCCTTTGGGAATTGAAAAAAGGTAGTAAATTGCAAAATTTGGCAATATATTGTATTGTAATGCTCAGCATTACGCAACATATTTAAAATGGCAATAATATTGTATCTTGACTTGGCTATTGTAATAATATTCTATCATCGGAACTGTGTGGACTTGGAGTGGACGTTGAGTCATTTTAAGGTACGCTGTCATCATGTTTCTTTTCCCATACGTTATCACAGCAGCTTTACTTGCCTAAACCTAACCTCCATTATAAGTACATAACTTTACTTTAAGTACATAACATTAGGATAAGTACGTAACATCATACCTGGGGCAATAATTTAGAATATCATACAATCTGTTGTTTGAGAATATGTTGAATTACAATCTTTTTCTTTCTAACAAGCGTAACAAAAAAATTGCCAGTACTATGCTGACTTCTTGGTAGCTAGCTAGCTAACGTTGCATTGTTATTGCTGATTGGTTCATGATAGTCCAGCAGTTTGACATATTCCCATGTTGAATTCTCCCCCGATTCATGGCAGGGATGCACGATATTGGATTTTTTTTTGCCAGTATCTGATATGCTGATATGTAAGAACTCATTTGACCGATAACCAATACTGATATCGATATAGCCACTTTTTTCCCCACCTCATTTTAGTGATAATCGAGTCTCTTCTGCAGTGGAATTAACATCAAAATATACATGCATACTCTTATCATGATGGTCCACCAGCAGATGGAGACAAGAAATACAATGCTTTTCAATGCATGTATTATTCATTGATTGTGCAAAATAAGAAAAAGCATGTTGGCCAGTTCTGATAGTTCATTTTACAGCCATTATCATCCGATACTGATGACGTGCCGATATTATCATGCATGCAAAGCTGCTGCACAGATTGCTAACGTTAGCCTACAAAGCAGTTTCCTGTTCATGAAGCAGTGTTCTCTTTTATTTGATGACTCGTATGATCAATTATAGCGTGCATTGCCAGCGTCATTGTTAGCAATAGCAATACTATAATAGTGGTGTCTGTTTACATAAAGGCCATCAACTACTCCTGATCGTGGGTAGTCCCATTTCAAAGGAGAGGATTTCAACCACTACCCCTTTTAACTCTGTTCCGAGGGGCAAAGGGGCACTCAAAAACAAATGATGGGACAAAAATAAGAGATGGCAATGGGCTAATACCTCTTGTTTTTCAAAATTTTTTTTTAGATACTTAAAAAAAAGTGTCCACTGTGAGTGTGACAATATTAACAAAGTGCCGTGCTAAATCAGTGGGGTTCACTTTTAAGCCATTGTCATCAAACACCAACGTTTCCTGATGTTTTTTCACGTTAGAGCCTGCCTGTAGATGGGAGGCTGCAAGACCTTTAATGTGAAAATTCTGGGCGAAATGTTTCATTCATGACAGTTTAACAACGTTTGGGCAAAAGGCAAAGTGGAACACCTGACATGACTCTTGCTGTTCTGATGGAATTGGTGCTGTAGAAAAATACATCATACTGAATTTATCAAGACAGCAGTTACACCCAGAGGAAGTTTTGACTTTGCATTAACTGGGGAACAGGGGACATTAGAAATAAAGGCCTGATTCTCTTTGCCACTTCAGTAAATAAAGGCTGCGGTCACCACTTGAGAAATTACGGTATGTAAATGTGAGATTTTGCCAATAACAGAGTCTTTTCTCTTTTTTACTGTGATGAAGGCAGCACTGCAAAAAAAGAGAAAAGGCTTTTTAAGAGTTTCACATAAAAGAGCCTTGTCTTTTGTTGTATTAATAATAAAGACCCAGAAACAGTGAGGAGGAGATGGAAAGAAAGCAGTGGAGACAATACTGTTATTATGTAGACATTCAAGGTCAAACACAGGCAAGAGTTACAATGTGTTACTCTGGCTCCAGGATGGAAATGAAACAAGAAGAATGGAAAGTGGTAAGATGGAGCAGACCATCTGTCTTATCTCTCTATGCTACATTATGCACCACAGATAGGCATAAATGAACATGTCCAGCCGTTACTCTAAACTGTTACATATCACATTCAAGCTGCTAACATGGAGGGTGATTAGCCTAACTGCCTTTAGACCCACCGGTCTATATCCAATAGCTATGATGGATATCTCACAGTGCAGGCAGGCAGAGCCCATGCGGTGTAGCCGGGTGGTCACCAGTTGTCGCAAGGAACAATCAGAGGAAAATTAATTTAGAGTATTCCTACCAGGGTGATCACTCGCCACATACCAGCTTAATGCACTCCCCACTCAATCATTCAAGCTTTCCTTAAAGTCTGAGAAGAAGGCAGTAGGCACAGTTTTTACACTAATGTGGCAGGCTAATGAAAGCACTCAAACTAGCACCTGACAATCACTTAGCCGGGCTAACTCCCGCAAGTGATTGAAAGCTGCCACAGGAATGTGAGGACAGCGCCGTAAATTGGTCAAATTAGCTCGTTTGCAATGATTACAACCCATTAATCCTCCACAACACAGCACATGTTCACTTGTCACAACCAATATATCTCCTGGCTCAAAGCAAAAGCACAGCTGTGATGTCACGCTTGTCATAAAAGTCAGGCACTGAATAATGACATGAATACATAATGAGCATTTGCTGGGTTAAAACAGGAGTTGCTCGGATCAAAGTAAACTAAATGGTGGTAATTCATGATGTTTCTGGTTCCACAGTGTGTACTGGGAGAATGCAAACGTCTGTCACTCATTTTTCTGCTAACTTTAAACTTAGAATATATCATCTCTTTCCCCCCAGAATTCAGGGCAATATGTATTAGTGGCAGCCATGGGGGCCAGGAGTTGAAGATGAAAGAAAATCCACAGAGGAAGACTCACTTTGAGGTTTAACATCATGTAGCAGCTTTCGATCTGCAAAGACAGAGAGATAGAATGAGACAAAGAGGAGAGAAAGTGGTGATTAAAGTCCGAGCCTCTGTGAAGTGACTAACAAGTGCGGTTTTAGATCCAACACCCTGTGTAGAGAGAAGCTCTTCTGCTGACTGTGCTCATTGATGATATACAGTATCTGATAAAGGCCAGGCAGGCATCATTACTGTCTTCATATCACCATAGATAAAAGTGGTGAGGTGCAAACTGCTAAAAGGCTTGGAAATACCCCTGAGTGGGCTAATACTCTCCGAACACAAGTCCAAAACACAAGAGTGACTCAATTAAGACGGGATGAAGTCACACACTTTTCTACCTGACTTTCTCAAAATGTATATTATGCAAGAGCACATTTTAGTAGGGCTGAACAATTTGGGGGGAAAAATTTAAGCTCTTTTTTCACATATTGACTGTAATTTAAATCTTAATTATTTTCTATAACTAAAACTCTGTGTTTTTCAAGGTTCTGTATGCGACATTCAGAGCATTAGAGGGATAGTTTGGATTTTCTGAAGCGGGGTTGTACAAGACACTTATCCATAGTAAGTGAATGACATACAGTAGATGTCAGTTGGTATGCCTCCAGTTTAAAGAAGTAGGTTGGATTCCGACAAGGAAGCTGAACAACATACTGCGGTGGAGAGGGACGTAGCAGCAAAACATGTTTTCGCCACTTAAAAAAGGTCCCACTTAAAAAAAAAAAAAAAAAAAAAAAAAAATCTGTTTTAGTTTATTTGTATGCAACACTGAGAGTATTTTCACAGCTTTACCTTTCTGTCAGACAATCTATTTTGATGGAGAAGCCTGAGCTGGGGGCTAGCAGCTAACAGTGCTAACTCCATGAACAGCACTTAACAATTGCAACAGTGCTGACAGTGGCTACGGTTACATGATGGCTTCTCATTCAGAATGAAATGAATCTGAATGAAATCATTTGGAATTAAAGTTTTTCCAGGTAGTTTACATGAGAAATATTCATTCTGAATGAGGGTTTACATGGGAGATCAGTTTAATCGCCTTTATTCGGGTCTGCGCAAGGTTTGGGGCAGGGAAGGCTTCTGATTGGTTAGGGGGCGGAGCGGATGTTACGTGTTTACGTTTACCGGAAGAAAACACTGTAGTCCTCGCTCCGGATAACAAGATGCTTGACGACGCCGTTCTTAGTGCCTTTTTCGGGCTTGTTTTGCTTATATTCTTGAAGCAGCAGTACGACAACAACCTTGTTCTGCTAATGCTTCGTCTGTTGAGGAGGAGAAGGGAGGTAGAAGGTCGAAGAAGGGAGATAGAAGACCGTGCTTTGGCGAATGGAAACCGGTGAGTGCAACAAGTCCAACTGCTCTATCTCAGCCCGTTGCTATGCGCGCTATATACGTCATCGCGCCAGAAGGGCAAGGAAACGAGCATGCGCAGAAAGACCGGAATGAACTTAAAGAGGAATGAGCGTTTACATGCACACAGAATTCTTTCATTCGGAATGACAAACAGAATAATCCATCCCCTTTAATCGGATTTAAATTTCAATCGGAATGACCGTTTACATGACCACTTTTAATCGGAATGGCCTTTCATTCTGAATGAAAGTGGAATTAAACTGTCCATGTAAACGTACTGACTGTTAACCAGAGGGAACTGGAGGGTGGATGTTAAGACTGTGCAGTGACACAGTCCTAATATCAGCGGTGGCCTTGAGCTAGCTGGTGTGATACACACATGCACTAACATGCACGTGTGGCACCAGACTGCCTTACCACAACAAACAACAGATAAGTCTGGATTACAACACACAAAGAGCTAGGCAAAGTTCTTTCTCTGGCCAGGATGCCATTTATCCACTATATCTTTACATTAAAAAATAGTGGTTTGCAGCTATATTAAAGGGACAGTTCAGAACCGCTGGCTCAAGCACCCCATGTTGAGAACTATGTCCAGACAACTCTTAGACTCTGAATTTTGCATAGAGACCCTTTCAAATCAGAAATCCTGTGGTTTTATGAGTTCCGTTTTTTTGTACAGTTTTGCTTGTTGGAGTCCTCCCAAGATTCTTTATTTCAAAAAGAACAAGGTCACTGTGCTTGTTTTCCATTACACAAACCTGTCAATTAAGCTAGTGCAACATTATCCAATAAAAAAAAAATTAATCTAAAAGTGTTGTAATCTTTATTGATCTTTATTTATAGCTTCTAACTTGTCCACTCATGATGACAGTGTTGCTAGTCAAGTCTTACTGCTGGCAGTGCTCAGGACAAGCTAATTTACACATTCAGAGCCTTTTGGGGATAAGCGTATGCCTATAAATGATATGTTGTGCTTTAAAGTTTAAATGGGAGATCTAAAGTTGAAAAATACATGTTTTTCCTAGTACCTGTAGTGCTGAGTGTTGGAAATATCAGCTGTAAGGATTCTGCCTTCTCTCCAGTATAATGGAACTAGATGACACTCAGCTTGTGGTGCTCAAAGCGGCAAAAAATAAACTTGAAAAACTCAACAGCAATGTCTCTTTTCAGAAATCATGACCCGGTTACTCAAGATAATCCACAGACCTTGTTGCATGTTGTGTGTTTATGTAGGAACTAGCTACTATGTTCTGTCTAACAAACTACACCCTCCAACCATATGACTGCGCTGAAGGAAGTGTGCATCTACTCATGGATGAGAGGATCACTAACACCACAGCTCAGCCAAGGAGGACGCCATTAATATTTATATTGTGCTGTTACCAGCATGAGCCTCTTGTCCATGAGTAGGTGCACTCTTCCTTCTGCGTGGAATTATGGGTGGCGGGTGTAGTTCGGTAGAAAGAACAGAGGCTTGTTCCTACATGAAACTGCTCACAACAAGGTTTGTGGATTATCTTGAGTGACTCATGATTTCTGGAGAGAGACATTGCTGTCGAGTTTTTCAGATGTATTCTTTGGTGTTTCGAGCACCACAAGCTGTGTGCCATCTAGTTCCGTTATATTGGAGAGAAGGCAGACATCTCTACCGCTGATATCTCCAATACTTGGCAGCTATCACCAGAATAAAACTGATAAATAACACTACAGGTAAGAGGAAAAATATGTATTTTTGATTTTGGGGTGAAGTATACCTTTAAATACCTTTGCTGGGATTGGTTACCCTCTTAGGGGGAACCTTTATTGAACCTTACAGCTTGTTTGACATCCACATAAAGTACAAATAAAATTGTGCCCCCTGTGATTTAAAGATCTCACTCCTCAAATCACAATTTTAAAATAAAAATGAATCGTTCAGCCCTAGAGTGCAGTCATTATTCATACTAGCGTTCACACTAGTGCGTAAAACATTCAAGTTTTTAAGTCATTGCATGTGCATGACCCAAACAGTGCAATGACATTTCATTCAAAACGTCAAGCATCATTCAAGACTGAATGTCCCCACTTCTTAACCTGTGACAGATTCAGTATGACATACAATACGTCAAGTGAGCAGCACACAGGAAGAAGAGCGCTGACATTATCATGCACTGAGCATCTGTGTCAATCCACAGTGTGATTTCTTTCCAACACACATCTCCTGTTCAAACGTGCATGTTACTGTGAGTGTAGGCTATATATGCTGATGATAATGATAGGAAAATGATGAAAGTGATGATGATGATGATGATGATGATGATGATGCCCAGCGGGGGAGAGAGGCCTTACTCTGGGTACATAGTCCATCTGTGCAGTTCTCAGTGGCCTCGCTGTTCCCTTCACACATCTTGCCTCGGTGTCTGGGTGCTGGGGAGTTGCATTCCCTACTTCGCTGCTTCTCACACTGGCTGCTGCATACGGTCCATTCACTCCACTCGTCCCAGCCTCCATCAACTGCAATATGAGGAATATACACATGTGGACAAAGAGATTAATACATATTCTGTACAGCAGTGTGTCTGCACACATACCACATAGGAAAACAGAGAGGCAAGAAGAAATCATTTGAAGAGGCATGCAAAACGCAGATATTGGTAAGTTAAGGCCCGTTTCCACCACAGGATCTTCGGGGTAATTTTTCGGGGCCGGGGCCGTTGGTGTGTGTCTCCACCACAGGAACCACCCCCGAAGGACAGAGTTCCGGAACTTTTACAGGGGCTAAACAAGTCCCTGCCTCGGAGTAGGTACTCAGAACGGCCCCGAAAAACTCCTGGCTGGAGCTTGGGGGTTACTTGGTGCTGATTGGATATACTCAAGGTGGAATGTGACGTCAACAGAAAGCAACAAAATAGCCGGCATTTTTAAAACTCAGCAGACGAGGGTTAGCTCGTTCATAGCTTCCACCGCCATGTAAACAAACTCAATAACCGGTCCGTGAAAAACATATTTTTTTCCAGCGGATATCTTAGTTACAACATGATTGAGCTAGCAAAGCAGTTTTGTGTTGCTATGTGTGGTATTTATTCAGTTTTGGGAAATCACGATGTCTAGAAAGCATCAGGCTTTCAGCAGCAGCAAAGCTAACATCATGACGTCATCTGTTAAAAGCCTCCCGTTGTCGGAAACGACATGAAACTATTCCAGTTAGCTCAATCATGTTGTAACTAAGACATCCGCTGGAAAAAATATTTTTTTCACGGGCCACTTTGTGAGTTTAGTGAGTTAATACAGACACCACTATCGGCTAACAGCAAACAGCGTCCCTACGCCACTACGTCGCTCCGGTCAAAATGGTCGCGCAATGATTACATCACATCCAGAGCCTGGTAACTTTACAGGAACCTTCCTCCTAATCCGCTCTCTCAGTGGAGACACGGCGGTTGAGAGGGCCAAGCGAGAGGACATTTCTGTAGTAGTTCCTGCCCCCCAAATAGTACCAGGAACTTCTTCAGTGGAAACGAGCCTTTAATAGCTACTCGCAAGTTAAAAGGTAAGTCAAAGTAACAATAATATTACATTGCAGTTGTCTGGACATGGTTTTCAACATGGAGTAGAAGGGGCTACAAGCTAGCAATGCTAATACCATAAACAGCACTGAACAACAGCAACAGTGCTGACAGCGCTTACACTGTTAACCAGTAGGAACTGCAGGATGGGCACTACGCTACTGCAACGACACAATCCCGATTTCAGCTGAAACCGCCTTATGAACGCAGTGCAAAGTAGCAGCGATGAGCTAGCCACTGGGAGGCCAGATTAGAACACACACAGCGGTAGCTTGACTACATTCTCTGCTCAGGATGCCATTACTCCACTATATTTTTACACAGCAAATAGTGGTTAGCTGCTATGTTAATGCTCTGACCACATACAGAACCTTTAATAGACTTATATATATATATATATATATATATGTATAAACATTTTGATAGCTATGCTACTTGCTTTTTTTCACTGAAAAGTATGTTAAGTACAGAACTGAAATCTGGACCTGGTTAGCCTAGCTTAGCAGGCTATGACTGGAAGCAGGGGAAAGCAGCCCTAAACTGTTATCTTTACATTTCTCTTTCCATCTAAATATCTATTTATATATTTATTTATTAAGATTTGTTCATTAGCTCATCAATTTTGTTAGCTCATTTCTTCCCTTGCTACAGTCTTAAAGATAAGCTGGCTTACACATCTGCTTGGCTTACATTACTTCTGTAAATAAAGTATTAAAGTGCATTTCCCAAAACTGCTTCTTTAAGATAAAGATATTTATGTCCAAATTTTATAATAAGATCAGATAGAATTATCCGTTACGCAACTGCAAACACTGTCTCAACTTCCATATTGGGGCTAAATTTACATATATTACAGGGTCAGTAGGTAACTTTTATTAAATTTTTTTTTTGCAAGACTCTAGCACGCCACATCTCTAAAGCAGAGTTGGTCCCTGCTAGTACAAACACTGTGCACAATATATTCAGCACATAGCTTCACAAGGTGATTTTCAAACACAATGGCTGAGAAACAAATGCTGGCAATGAAAAAACTGCCCATCCCTTTTTTCGCCAACAGCATACACAGCAAGGGCAATTCTGTGTTCCATTAGCAGTAGTAAGTTGGAATTTCTGAGTTTCCAGTCAAAATATTTTAACCCTGTGAAATCCAATTTTTGATTTGGAAAGTTGGAGGGACCTCACCAACCCCAACCTCAAATTCCAACATGGCTGCTCTGTGCATCAGTAGTAGTAAAAGCTGTGGGAATATACTGTTCATCAGCTCTTCTGTCTTATTTGTGTATCCTTGTACACACAGGAGGGCAGCACAGTCTGTGCAACAGCTATGATTTACACTGTGTTAGTCTCCTCAGCTCTGATTGGTTGTTTTCATTCAGGCACAGTGGACTCTTGCAAACGTCATTAGGAGAACTAGGAGGAGCCAGAGGTACTTGATATTTTCATAGATTATCCATCTAATGTACTACTGTCAGGATTTAGGAACAGTTTTAGCAATTATTACGAAAAGTTTTTTTTTTTTTTTTTTTTACAAACGCTACCCACTTGACCTTTAAACATTTAAATGTTTCCTTAGTGGGCACACACACACACACAAACATATTCAGTATGATGCACAATGCAGAGAGTAATGTGATGGTACAGCTTGGGAGACATTTTCTCCCCATTAACCCCCTGGCCTGTTTATATAATGGGATTTGATGCAAGGCTATGAAACGAAGACAGCCTGGTGCATGCTAATAACTGGGATTCCTCCACCATGCCTTGTCATCTGATCAAGGAAGAGCTCATTATGCTTAGCTTAACAAATATTG
The DNA here is from genome assembly GCF_041903045.1 of Epinephelus lanceolatus. Lineage (NCBI taxonomy): Eukaryota > Metazoa > Chordata > Actinopteri > Perciformes > Serranidae > Epinephelus > Epinephelus lanceolatus. The sequence continues at coordinate 39,079,172 of NC_135742.1, forward strand.
GAAGACCATATGGCGCCTGAAGATTTTTTGGCAGCAGCTGCAACGCCCATAATGCAGTCTTGTGGGTGGTGGAGAAGGTAATTTTCTTTTGTGATGTTCCATAGGCCCTACCTACACTCCACATGTGTTTGTGGTTTCTTCTCAGCTACTTGAAATGCAAATGATGTGTTTGTATGTTGCGGAGAGAATGCTGAATGCTTCTGAGTTTGACCGCAGTGGCTGGTGAGTGTATGCATATTGTTTCTCTCCTGACAGTTCCCCCATGACTTGTTGCTCTGATTCTGTTGAATGAGCTCATCTGCCTACTGGTAAACAATAGATACAGTCTGACAAACTGTAATGACTGCAAAACTCTGAATCAATTTTAAAACCTTGTGGATACTTTCCATAATCCAAGCTTCATTTCTTTTCTTTTCTTTTTTTTTGCTGCTCACTGCATTCTTCATGTCTTGCTTTGTAAATTGGCTAGTTATCAGATCCTCATTAATTTGTTTTGGTGTCATTATTGCAGCTTTGTGATTTTTGTGCCCTTCTTTTTCTTAGTTCAGCCAATTTTTCTGGTTGAATCTAATTCCAAAAACATCGGAATATTTATCTTCTATAAAACAACCTTCTGTGTTTAAAATGCAAATGTTAAAAGTTTTGCTGAACTCGCTATAGGTTTAACCCCTAACATGTTACATAAACTGGCAATAGAGAGTAACACAATGATTAAAAAAACTGTTACTGTAGCTGTTAGGTCTAATGATTATACCTGTTATTATGTCTTGGCTTCAAGCCTCTGCAGTGGCAGCCTGGTCTAACTCAGTCTCATTGCGACAAGTCTGTCTGCAGTCTTTCTGCAGAGCCCATTGATGAAACATCATTGACTGTTTTATCTCTTTCAGCTATAGCACAATGATCTTCCAGATCTAAAAAGCCAAACTGAGCCTGTAAAAGTGAAGACACTTCACAGGTCTGTACATGAAGTTACCCCTGTAAAACTTTCTTATGATACCAGAAGTGGAAGTCATCCTGTTAAAATTTATTAGGCGTAGATTTCAGGGTGGGGGGTTGGGTGGGGGACATGACCTCTTCAATATTTAGAACAGTTGCAATTGTCCCACCAAATCAAAAACATTAAGTAGGAGAGGACATTTATTTTGACAAAATTAAAGACATTGACACCAAAAATTGATGTGGAAAATCCCAAACTTTTTGCCAGAAAAGTTTGAGGTTCTAGCCTCCCCATAATTAGTGAATGCATTTTTGAGTTATGGCCAAAAGATGTATTGTACGGTAACAGTGACCTTTGGCCACCAAATTCTTATCACTTTATTCTTGAGTCTGAGTGGATGTTTGTGCCAAATTTAAGAAAAATCCCCCAAGGCTTTCTTGAGATATTGAGATCACGAGAATGAGACAGAGGCAAGGGTCACAGTGACCTTGACCTGTAAAATCTAATCAGTTCATGATTAAAACCAAGTGAATGTTTGTGCCAAATCTGTAAACAACAAAAAAAAAAAAAGGAATTCCCTCAAAGTGTTCTTTGAGGGACATTTGTGCCAAATATCAAGAAATTTCCTCAAGGCGTTTTTAGAATATCGTCTTCACAAAAGGAGGCAGGAAAAACCCAAAAGCATGATGCTCCGGCCACGGCTAATGCTAGTGCAGAGACGTAACAAGGTTAAAGAACAAGGAAATTTCTCTGACATTTTTTTCTTTTTTGCTGAATCAAAAACATATCAGCCATTAGTCACAGTGTCGTATCGAACCAAAACGGGAGTGTTCCGGCTACTCTTGCATTAAAAAAAATGTAAAACTAGCAGAGTAGTCTTCTGAGGAGGAGGTCTATGACTCGCTAAATAATAAGCACTCACGGAGATCTTTCCAGGTTCAAAAAGGGTGGTGAATTTATTTTTGTGAACAGTTACACCCCTACTAGTGTTTATGGCAAAAAGAAAACCAAACAAACAAAAGAAAATGGTGTATTTGGAATTACTCAAAAACACTGCAAATGCTGCTCTTCATTGTGAAGAAGGGTGTCAATCAGTGTACAGGTGTAGCTTAATAATGTGTTTTGGACAACTTATTTATAGTGAGACTATTTGACTTTTGCTAAATAGCTGCTACTGTGGCACTTGCAAAATAAGTATACTAAATTCCTGTTTTCTACTTCTCTTTTAACAGATGTGAAAATTACAGTCATCCAACACTACACTTGACAGGGACAGTATGATGATTCATATGTGTCAGGAATCTCAATTTAATATTAAAAATACAGGAAACTAGTGAGTGTGTACCACATAGGAAAGGATAAAAATTATTTCAGACACAGTTCAAGATTTCTGTATCAGTTGCTTTAAACAAATAATTGTTTGGTAACCTAGGAGCAGGACACAATAAACATTTTTACTCATGAAGGATGGTGTGTAAAAATTTCAGCCCAGTCATCAGAAGAAAATGTTGGCATTGTACGTTTTTGCAAACAATGGATGTTACATTTGTACATTTCTTACCTTTTTACATTTCATACGTATCAAATGAATGTTTCTGAAGAGACAAAGTATATGAGCTAATTTTGTCATCTGGAGGTGGAGGGGATAGCGGATGGCTTCACACCTCGGCAAGATGCCTGCTAAGCTGCAGACCACTGCTCGAGACCAACAACCAACAAAAATGTTTTTTTTGTTTGTTTGTTTTTTAAGCAAATTATTACAGTGTTTTCATCAGCTTTTCAGAAACAAATGTGAGTGTTTCTTGAGTGACAATGCAATTGTTTTTCAGTGGAGATAGTGCCATGAAAAGCAGTTATTACTGACCAAGGCATTGCTGTATTTTCTTCTGGCATGGTGCCATGAAAAGCAGTTGTTTTTTACAGAGACATTTACGGCCTCTCTAGCCATGATTGTGCCACCAAATTCGGCTTTGTTAAGCCCAAACATGAGTTTTTTCTAATGATAATCTAGTGCTTTTTGTGCCTCAACCCAACCACAAGTTAACCACGCCACTGATGAAATGTAAAGAACTGTGAAGTTTCAACATATCTGCCACATAATAATGTACAAAGGTAATGTATCCATGGTTTACTGAAAAGCCAACTTTTTTTTCTGGCGAATGGGTTGAAAAATTCACATTTCAAATGTAACTGTAATCTCCCACAATCCTCTTCATATTACTGTGACTTCCAGTGCAAGAGATGATGGTATCTGATAGAACTGGGAGGCTGAGATTACTAAACTATTGTCTGTTTCGGTGTAGATGTCATTCTAACAAATACACAGTGGGACAACACGGTACACAATGTGCATTGACTAATCACCTCTTCTCACTTAGCATTCCAGTCTTCACAATATGAGCTTTATTTCTGTCAGTATTCTCTCCTCTCTTTGCCATTTCTTGTTAAGTGGCTATGTGCCTGGTCATGATGCCGCCTCTGACCTCATCCATCCTCCGTGCTCTCCCTGCACTCAGGCCATCATTAAGGCAATGCTCTGGGCTGGCTTGTCAGTCAGCAGCTCAGACAGCTGGGCTCATCGCTGCCTATGCTTCACTCTTGTCCGCATCTCCTTCCTCCCACAAAGACATGGATCAGCCCTGATAACAGAACGACAACCCGCCTCCTTCTCTGCTGCATGTTACCTCAGTCATTTTGTGAGGCCTCTGGACCATGGTGGTGGCACAGGTCTGCATAGCTCTGCTTAAGTAGGATTCTCATTTATTTTATTTTGCACTTAATTTTTTTTTATTTTCATGTGAACTCCACACTGAAAACATAACCCAGCCTCCCCCTCTCTTAAGGCAGCATTTTAAGGTTGACAGCTTTAATTGGCAGTGAGAGGCAGCTAGTTGAAAACTTCAATACTGGCACATCAGTCAGTGTCTAGAAATTTCATTTTTTTGTTTCAGACTACAAGCCAGAAAGTGAGTTTTGAAAGGCAGACGTTAACAGCCACCTTGAAAAGAAAAAGCTGAGTCATTGTTATTGATCACCCACCTCATCAGACTTATTCCTGCACAGAAATCCAAGGCGGCTGACAGTGTCATTTTCACTGCCACCTCCATAAAAAGATACATGTCGCTGGCAATTTTAACTAGAAACCGTGTGTGTGCATAAATGCAAAGCCTGGATGTAAAAGTTAGATAAGCACAACATAAGAAAATGATACTCTTTCACCTTTATGGATTAAAGGAATGAAACTGTAGCACATTATTGTTTAGTAATAAAGCTAAGAGCTGCATTAAAATATCTGTTTTTTGAAAAGTTCATTTATGTGATGTCTTGCCAGGTTGTTCTAATCCCCAGGACGTCAAATACTGACGCTCTGTCATGTCCCTCACCGTGTGATTCTGACGCCGAAGGCACCCTTCAGCATCTCTACAAGACACACCAGGCTTTCCCTTAACTCCAATGCAAACCTATCTGCAGCAGTTTTTGATGCTGAGAACAGCTGATGAAGTAAGATACTCCACACTGAGTGGGTGGGAGAGGTGGTGGATGGGTCCAACAAACACCTACTTTGTCCTATGAGACCACTGTTGGTGTCTCATGTGAAACCAAAAGTCACCGTTGTTTTAATGTAATGTTTTGTAACTTACATAGAGACGTAACATACTTAAGTCACTCGCGTAAGGCATTTGCATTAAGTTGTATACTTTTTTCAACCCAAAATATGATGTTTTTCTCTCACCCGAACCAAATGGCTTTGTTGCCTAAAATAACCCGCGATCATTTGACAACATAAATGGGTTTCACTCAGAAGACAGCTGTGTAGGCTGTAGCGCCGAATTTGGCTGTTCAATATGAATACTCGACTATTCATTTCCATTTTTCCATATAGCGTTTGAGAGTTTGAATGGGATTCGGTGGGACATTCAGGGTGGCGGTGATGCTTACGTAATATAGTAAACAAGCCAAGTTAGCCCTCCAAGTGGATGCATGCTAACTACGCTAACAACAGATGGGACAACAGATTGAAACACACTAGTTATATTAGGATTTTTTTTTTAAGTCATTCAGCTCCTTAGGACAAACAGTTCACAACTGTTTTTGTTATTGTTTGCTAGTGCATGTCAAGTAAGCTTTATTCCTTGAACATCACTTGTTCTTAATTTGCTATCTGGCTAACAAGCATCTTGAATCCACCCTGTTGATCTTCTTCGTATGGAGAGTTATTTTCTGTCACGCAGGCCCAGAATGTTCGTGCTAATTGGCTGCTGGCTGTAGTCATTCCATATTGTTCAAGTACACTTTTTGGCCAAGGCAGGCGACATGAAGCGATGAAACTAGTTCTTTAAAGGAGCTATATGTAAGAAATCTAAAGCAAATAGTCATAAAGTCCTCCTAATATGTCACAGAGACTAAGGAATAATGTTCATATAACATACTGATCTCACCGACAACAATAGTACAGCCAGAATATTCGCATTAAAAAAATATTTTACGGTCCACAAATCATGTTTATGTTTTGAATTTGTGTTTTGGCCTGTTGCGCCACCCACCGCCGTCTACCAGTCACGCAGTCAGTAGAGTCTCAGCATCAGTTACAGTTACGACTGAGCTACAGCAGCACGGCAAGCAGCATTAGCAGTGTCCCGGTACATAGCATTAGCAGCCGGCTCCTCCTCAGCTGTATCCCGGCAGCAGCATTAGCAGTGTCCTGGTACATAGCATTAGCAGCCGGCTCCTCCTCAGCTGTATCCCGGCAGCAGCATTAGCAGTGTCCTGGTACATAGCATTAGCAGCCGGCTCCTCCTCAGCTGTATCCCAGCAGCAGCGTTAGCAGCAGAGAAGCCGGTCTTGCTCGAACGGTCCGCTGGAAACCGAAGATCAAGGACGCGGCGACGCAGCCCTGCCACGGCAGCCGCCCGTGGGCAAACAAATCAGTCTCCAGTGTGCCGCTGTCCAGCAACCTCGAATCTGTAGGGGAGGGGGGGCGGACACGACTCGCGACAGTATTTTGAATTTGAGTGCAGTAACTGTTTTGGCCACATTCTTACATACAGCGCCTTTAATGTCGGTTTAGTGTGTCTAGGCCTTTACTGCAACTAACAACTTGATTTTTGGCATAGTGCAAAACTGTTAGCTGGAATTATCACACTTTGGTCCTCTGCGTGCATGTCTACAAGACAAATCAGGGGACCGCTCATCAACACACTGCTCTAAAATAGTGCTAAATATGAAATTACTTTTTAACTTCATTATACCCTAGTGATTATTTCTGATTCCCTCCACCTGACTCCTGTACCTCTCTCTATGTTCCACATCTCCCTCTCATCCTGTTCTGGCATTCTCTGTTGCCATTAAACTAGACCTGACTGTCTGTCCCCATCTGCTCCTCGGCAGTCTGAAGCCCTGCAAACTGAACAAATTGGCACAGGGCAGGCTCGTTGGAAGACCTTGCCACCTTGTGAACCCCAGCTTTCAAGCTTCTAAGCTCCTTGGGGAAACATGACAATATGTGGAAATATGTATGTACAGCATGCGTAACAATGTGCTGGGACTGACAGGTCTACAGAGGCCCAACATCTGCACAGAGGTGAAAAGGCATATAAATTATACACCTTCAACATATGCCCACTTCACACATGTTGATAATGCGTATAGACATGCAGACTGTGCATTCAAGCTGGAAACCATACTAACACAATATGGCAATGTGACAGACTGCTGCTACACCACTTTTTTCCTAAAACCTCATGTCCTTTGTTTTCTTTGATTTTCTCAAACATCTTCCCTTTTCCGTTTCTGTCTCGTTGTTGTCACCTACTAGTCTGGCACCTTCTGGGCCAAGCCTTTATTTGTATTCTCACACAACAGGCTGATTAGGCTGGGAAAACATGAACAATTAACCTTAGTTCTAAATGCATTGCTTTCAACACATAACCACGGATTTCACAGGCAGGAAATATGCTCACACTGAATGATTTGGCAAAGCATGCATTTAATTTCAGAAATGACACATATATATTTAAATTTTAACAGAAGTGAACCCCTTGCTTGCTCACCCTGTTTCACCTCACTGCCTCATTTGGCCATTGCCGGTGGTCTTTGCACTGGATTGAACCTGTGATGAGCAATTTATGAATCAGTTGTTTCTGTCTGGCATAGCTCTGCAGAGAAAAGGTTCAAAGCTGACAAAAGTTTACACTTTATTTAACTGGTGCAATGTCTCTTTTTAAATTATAAGCAAAACAGCTTCTTTTGAAAGGCTTTTATTGGTTTATTTTATTGGTTCCAATAATCTCCTGTTCTCTTCCCTCTTAAAACTCACCTCGTAACTGAATGTGCATAGCAGAGAAAATGTCTTTATTCCTGTGCAGATAAGACTCATTTACTATGCATGTGAGACATATCTGATTTTTTTCCGGCTAGTTTAGATCTGTCACAGATTTTGTGATTCAGGTCTACATATTCAGGCAGATATAATCTTATTCCCTGAGTAAAACATCAATGGAAACTGTTTTCTAGAGCAAACCTGTGCCCTATCATATACATCTAATTTGCATTACCAAGACACATATTACATTTTTTTAATCACCAAGAACAAGTTTGCAGAACGTATCTGCAAATTTGGTGCATTTAAATGTATAATGTTGGTGACAGAGTTGCCTAGAGTCACCTAGCTTGAGTAGCAAAGCAGGAGGAAATATGGTAGAAGCTAATTAACATACTAGGAGAGAGGATATTTTAGCAGCGTTGCTCTAGGGAAGGCAAAGTTGGTCCCCCACTTCCAGACTGAAATATCCACCAAATGTTTGATCCTGTGACTTTTCATGTGATGACATTTCAATTTGTCCAATTATCACAGCATACCTGCAAAGCTAATGCCATTTTCATTAGCCACAGCTTTGTTTTTAGTACTGATTAACCAATGAGAGTATGCTCATGTAGCAGGATAAATGATTTCACTTATATTTCATATTTATTGTTAATTAAATTAGTCATAGCTGTATTTTTACATTGGTATTTACTATTTTATTTTTGCTAAAATTGTAGCTATCCCACTGGGACTAGTCTATTGTGTGCAGCATTCATTACTAGTCTGCTGTATTCTGTCCCCGTTGAAGATCAATAATAACTCCCGTTCAAATGCTTAACTTCATTTTTGTTTGTATAAAATGTGTTTTATGTATTTTATATCTTAAAGGATGTCCAGTATCCCTGAAAGAGTGGGGACAGCCTATTGTTCTGAAGGCTCATAATTCCAAATCCCCAGTAGTCCAAAATAGTTGGACCATAGGCCTGTGTCTGACAGTCCGGTATCCTGAAAACAAATGTGTATTGCTCAGAGGGACCATTTCTCCAATAACAGGCTACATTTCCAAATGTTGTAAGTTGTTTTGCAGAATTACATCATCAGAACCTTTTACCATGGCAAAGGCATGACCCACCATACTCTGCATCTGATTGGCTAGTATTTGATGCCTTTGCTGGTTGGTAAGTAGCTTTAGGAATGAGCAGTAAGATTGGTCACAGTTAGGGTAAGAATATCAGGGTGACCCAATCAGAGGCAGAGAAGGGCGGGTCACACCTTTACCGTAGTATTAAAGGTCTGATGACTAATCAGCCATGTGCTTCTGTTTGGAAGAGAGTAACCTATTTTCGGAGAATTGGCCCTTCAGAGCAATGTGTGTTTGTTTTTGGGATATCTGCCTGTTGGACAAACGGCCTTCCAGTCCAATGGGATGTTTTTGGGACTATTGGAGTGTTGGAGTTATGGGCCATTGGAATAAATTTGATCAAGTGCAATGATTTACTTACTGTCTTAAATCACTGGCAATACACGAATACCTCACCAAAAATCAAGGACTCCAAAAGGAAAAGTAAAGGCACAGAGAGAACAAGAAAATTAAAGGAGCAGGGAGCCAACTAACACTCCTGGCCTGATCTGTTAAAGAGTAATTTAAGCACACACGATATCAGTGACTGTAGCTCTAATGTTTTCATGGCTCATGCCGCATGATAAGAAATCTTTGTGGTGTAGTATTAGCTTGCTAACCAAGTTAGCTAAATTGTTTTTGTTCTAGTTTTCTTGAAACTTGTACCTCCAAAGCTACCTTACGTGTCAAAATGAGTTACTAGAGTTACTTTCTTTATTACAAAATGCAAGGGAGAATATAAAACTGCTACACCAACATGCTAAAGTAAAATGTTAGCCATGATTAACATTGCCTGTTTCATGTTTGCATCAAGCTCAAAGCTTAGTTGTGCATAATTACAGCTACACTGAGCTGCTAGCATGGTGGTAGATTCTTTATGACTCTATAGCAGCCCTGCCTCTAACAAATAATGGCTGTAGATATACAACTCTAGTCTGCAGTGTTGTCTGCAGGCTGGCCTGAATGTATACGCCACTCACACTACAAGATAACCCGTACTCTCCCAGAGAACCCTTCCAGTCAGAACAGCAAAGTCCCTCCCTGTTTGCTCCTGAAAGGTAAAAACTCATTTCAACAACCGCCTCAGCTCACCTTTTCCCCCTGAATCGCACACACTGAGTCATATCACCTGCTTCCTCTAGTCACTTCAGTTTGCATCATGAATCCCTTGTTCTTTTTATTGTCTTCCATGCAGCAGATCTCTCTTTGGCATGATGGTACAGGGATGTTTTCAGGTCACTAAGGATCTGTCGTCCGCCAGGAGGTTATTTTTTTGGTTTGGTCTGCTTATTTGTTTGCTTGCCAGCAGGATTATGGAAAAAACTACTAGCTTGATTTTCATGAAAAGGGGCTCCCTAAAAACGCAGCATTTCACTAGGATGCAGTGCCTTATGTCTTGCTTCACAGGGGCTGTAGTATGCCTGATGCGCAGTCTTGTCAGCTCGCATTGGCTCCTCTCGCCAGCAGCAGACCCCATGCCTAACTGCAACTTCAAACAGATAGAATTTTTTGGTGTGTGTGATCATTGATTTAGGAAGATACATTTAGATTTTTGCTCCTTGTACTGCTGGCACAGCCACAACCATGACTAGACTTCCCTGCCTAATTTAATTCACTTTGACCTGACTGAAGCTGATAGATTCTTAAATCGACCATTATATTTTTATACTGAAAAATATGTACAACAATGCAGAGCTAAAAAACACTGACATTTAGCTGGACTAAATTATGTCTAAAAACAAAATCTACTCAGGCCATGGGTCTGTATTCTGTGTGCCTTCACACTTGTGTATTATTCAAACTAGTTTTCCTAATTTTCCAAGCTTTAGATTAAAAAACGAGTCCATACTTTGCAACTTTGTCCAACTTCACATTTTCATCACCCCAGAATAATTCAGATTTTTGTTCTTTATTCTTAGAGAAGTGCATGCAGGTTAAGTATGAATGTGTACTGAGGGCACAGGCTGAGACCACAGACTTTATATTAAGATGGGCATCATGTCTCCTCTTCCTCCCACTGTACAAAAATGAAGCCAAAATGTCCTAGATATGAAATTCTCTGCACAGCAGCAATCAAGAAGTGAATCTTTGATATCAAGTTTCCACCCATACACCTCTGACCCGATCATGAGCAGCAACACTGATCATGAGCACACCGTGACGCACACAGCTGTCCATCATGACATCACATCCCATTTTTTGGGGCATTAAACAACTAATTAAAACCAAACTTATCAGAAAAACAAATAGTTGAACACATGGCAACATCATACAAAATAACCTCAAATGACAATCCATATTTGGGAAAAATTAAATTTGAGTGTGGCCCATGTCCTACCCGCTAAGATGGAGGGGGCGGAGTTTATGACCCATACTGCAGCCAACCACCAGTGGCGATCTAGATGTTTTGGCTTTACTTTTGAGCAGTGCCTGCCCTTGGTATTGGCAGTACAGGTGAATGCTAAGGGTGCCGTCATCCATGGGAGGCGCAACAAATGAGAGAAGAAAGAAAAACTAATGTTTATGTTTATCTTTTACTAATTTTACTAATACTATTACTGCTATCATTCTGAAATATTACACAAGGCCACAACAACATAACTACATAGCAAAGCCTACTAAATAACAGCAATGAGAGCAAAGAAGAAACCCCGGTTGCAGGACGTAAACACAAACTGTTTTTTACTTTTGTTAAATTTGTGAGACAGGGCATTTAGCCTTAGGGAAGGTCTGTGCTGTCCCAGCGCCCTCCTACTTGGTTGTTTGTAATTATGAAGAGGCAGGGAATTAAGCTCATTAAAGTCGTCTATGTCGCTGTAAATATCAGCAACAATGGATGACATACTGTGATGGTGCAAAGTGCCTTAACAAAACAAATCGTGGAAACAAAAAGAAAAAAGAAATTGTGAAAGAAGTATAAATACTTAATAGCTTGTCATGTACTAATATCATTAGCAGATGAAATATGAACATTGCATTAAGATGTTTGTCAGCCTGTCATGCTTTTTGACATGTAAGCTTAATCATTCTTAACTAAGCGTTACTAAGTTTTGACACCTGGACAAAAGGAACATTTGTTCCTGTAAACCTCCATAAAGTATGACTTCATTGTTATATTTCTATGCAGAAACTGAAAGTTGAAGTGAAACTAACTTGGACACGGTGCATTGCAGGTGATCTTCTGTACAGACATGCCCTCGCAGAAAGCCCCGCCGTTGAGAGGTGCCGGGTTAGTACAGGTTCGAGATCGCTTCTGGACACCCCGCCCACATGGCACATTACAGGGCGACCACTCTGTCCACAGGGACCAGCCGCCATTCACTGCAGGGAGTTCAATAAAGTTAGAGAGTGAGAGGAGGTATAGTGAGTGCACAACAACAGATTTTACTTCTCCAGAACTCTGGCATAGTTAAATACTCTAACAAGAGCTCGGGTTAATAATGATTATGCAGTCTCCGAGGCACTGCAAGGCAACAATGCATAACGGCTGGAGCAGATTGAGCACAGCACATTCATTGTGCTGGATATACAACTCTCTCTTTCCTAATTGCCAGTTCAGTGTTCCTTGCTCTTGGATTAAGATAAAGACGTGGAACTGTGCAAAAGCAAAGAAAACAGCCATTAAATGGAATTGCCATTTCTAAAGGCGACACTGACTCATACTGGTCGACAGGTTGGAGTCGACCACTTAGTGCTCTGACTGAAGCACTTTACTCTATGATCTCTGTGTCTAACGTGTGTGGAAGCTAAATGTTTAGCAGTGCTATCAAAGCTGGTGAACCGGCATTGCTGGAAGGCCTCTGGCGAATAAATACTTAATAAGCAACACTCCTTTTAAATGAGATTAAGACACAGTGGCTTATTTCCTTTCATAAAGTACACATTGATTTTAAATGAGAGGCAGTAAATTGAGTCTTTGAATAATACATTCATTGAAATAAAGAGGAAACATCGCTCTTCAGTGAAGACACAAAGATGGGTGTCTTAATCACTTGTGTAGGGGAGCGGGAAACCAAACAAATTGATCTGAAGTGCCATGTAAACAGTCCATCAGTACACTGATAGGTTGTAACAGGCAATAACAGCAGCTGGGAGGACAGCGTACCAAAGACAATCACAGTGGCTGTGGCACTGCGTCTCTTAGCCACAATGTTGCTGGCCAGACAGGTATAGTTGCCCGAGTCAGACAGCCGTGCCTCGTTGATGATGAGGTTGTGGTCTGCACGGGTGTCGATGTTGTCATCAGTCAGGGAACTCAGCAGCTCCTCATTTTTTAGCCACTCCACCTGTACAAGAGAGGACAGAGATATAATGTACCTTTACGAAATAAGATCACAAATCCACTTTACATCATAAATCTACTTTAAAAGGATCATTTGGTTCATAACAACTTGGGCCTTATGTTTGTAGTTTTAGTCATCATTTCTTAGTAATGACTGGAATCAGGGAACAATGCAACACTGCTACAAGAAAGGACAAGAAACAGAATGACACTCCAATGGTATAGCCAGAGTACCTAAACCATTTTTTGGAGTTAAACTCAAACATGTGAGCACACCCCAAATGTTGACAACAATCATAAATAATGTCAGTAATTATTTTGTCATTCATTTTTGCCTTCTCTTACAAGTAAGTTTGGCTACCTGTCCAACTCCTGTGTTTTATGGAGAGTACTACTCCCTGAGATACCTTGAATGATGTCACTCACCAGGGTTATCTCAGCTTGGCTTGGAGCTTTATAACAGAAAGCCTGCAGTGTAAACTGGGGCCATGGACTTTGAGATATGTGGCAGTTTGCCAGGCAGGCAGGGTCAAATGAAAGATGCTATTGAGATCCATCATGGGAAATGCAAATTTGAAGTTTGACCCATTCTAGGGACTAAGGCCCGTCGCATTTTTGTCGGTAACAAGTGCAAAAACTTTGCTGCTGGACTTTTGTCAAACTTTGGGCAAAGATGTCAAAATGTAGGACTGTCATACAAAATCAGCAACAATAATGTGACATTAGCTAGCTAGCTAATGTCACATTATATGACATTATGATTTCTCATAAAATTCGGTTTGGAGTGCGCCTCTGAAAACAACACATTCTTACTCCACCCTCATCACATATCGACGTTTGGCCGTGGACTTTCCTATTCGAGATATGATGTGCAAGGTACCCTGGTTGGGTTGGTTGTTGATGTTCTGGGACACCATGTCAACTTCTGCCTGTTACATGCATTGTCTGTTTTCAAAATACACTTCAATTTTTACAGGAAACGTACAGTTTGCATACAGTCTCTTTCAATAAACACACTACATCGGTGCACCACTGCAAATTGACGTTTTTTTTTCCCCTTCAACAACAAATGCACATGGTTATGTTTTGCCAACACACACACGTGGTTGGGTTTAGGCAACAAAAGTACATGGTTGGGTTTATAAAAACTGTACAGGGTTTGGCTTTACAATCTTATGGGAAGCGAACACCAGCCTCCTGGGTGAAAGTCAGTGGTTGTTGGAGCTGTCCACCACCCCTACTACTCAGAATTCTGCTGCCTAACTTTTGTTATTATCCTGCCGCATTTCCCCTTGATGCTACCAGGCCGTTAAACAATAACAGCAATTGGCCACGTATAATGCTGATATAAAAGGACAGCTTTTTCATCTGGGTCTGCTTTTCAATGACTTCAGAGTGAGACCAGGTTGCTGAAAAATCTCCATATGGAGGGTGATGTAGCCCTAACACTTAACCCTACCCCTCACACTTACAAAACTGGGACAATTGACCCCTTGATGTGAATGCCCAAAACAGAGGGGTAGGGCTAAGTGGTAGGGGCAAGGGGTGTATCGACATCGAGCCAGGCTCTTGAAGGACTATCTCATTTCATAGGGGAAGATTTCACTACTACCCCTTGTAACTCTGTTCCAAGGGGGAAAGGGGCACTTGAAAACGATGTGCAGGGGTAGAAATAAGAAATGGGATTGGGCCTAAGAGACATCTGTGTCTCTTAGTCAACTAGTCATGACTTTGTAAGCTGTTAAAGAATTCCACTAAGCCAACAGTGAAATTGCATATTTGCTTGGTTCACCCAAACAAAAACTGCGTGTCAGTTGTTTGTCTTGTTCTTGTGAAAAGTAATTTACTGACTACATTGTTTTCCAAATTTGAAATCACATTTTGCATCAATTTACCCATTTCAAATTTGCCAATTTCAAAGGCGGATGCTTTAACACATGAGCTATCAGTGTCAATGTTTGTATCAGTGCTTCTAATTTGACAGCTGGTCTCATTTAGTTTGCTGGGATACCAGTGCACTCAGACCGGAACTATCAGAGTCAGCAGTTCACAAATCATTTTTTTGGAATGCATCACCGACAGCAAATGAGGTAATGACTTCTGAATGATGTCACGTTTGCGGGTCACAGGGGAGACCATTTACTGCAGTCAAATCACACTACTGTGCAGTGCATCCTCAGCAATTAAACTGTATACCTGTATATACCTAATGTAAACACTCCACACACCATTCACACTGGATGTATTCCTTTAGGGGAGCTGGGGTGAGTATTAAATTAGCTGTGCCAGTCAGTGATTTTAATTCTGCCCAGATGGGGGTATTTTTTCAAACCCACCCCAGAAATAATTATAGCTGCGATTACCATTCTGTTTTTCAGTGAACTCCTGGAATTTAAATCTTGTCCAGAGCAACATCTCTCTATTTTAAAGTGGGAAAGTCGCTTGTTCTCCTCCTTTCTTTCCTTTCATTAAACAAAAAAGAAAAGCTATGTAATTTGACTTTTGTGGGACAAATGGAGGAAGTCAAAAACATTTCTCCTTATCTTAAAGAAGGAAAAACAAGATAATATGTTAACACCAACATACAGTAGAGGATGAGTGAGAGCTTATGAAATGGGCCATTGTAACATCAGCTGCAGGTTGGCACTGGTATTCTCTTTTGGCATTCTGCTGCAGAATGTCCATATCTATTACACACCATGTCCTGTAACTTCCCTATGGTTAAAATGCCACCCGGAACAATTTAAATTACTGTGTTAAATTGCAGAGGAGCACTTTGAATATTTTGTTCCCCACCTTTAATTTCCCTATCAAGTTAAATTTTCATTCTTGAGACAACTTCTGTCACTTTTCATGTGTATGAATGAGTACAACACCATAAATGACTAAGTGTAGACTGTTGGATGGTGTGCACTGTGCTCCCTGTTGGAGACTCAAAATATATGCAAAAAACACACAGAGCTCTTGGTGAGAGAGATCGAGGAGGTAATGAAGTTGAGAGGAGGCTATGATGGCAGGCTTTTTGCCTCACCTTGGAGTACTGCCACTCAGAACAGATTTAAACACAATTGCCTTTAAACATGTTTGACAACATATCATTTGGGGCTGAAAAGTGAAGCCAACCCAAAAGTGAGTCAATCCCCATAGACCCCCATGTTAAAATGCCCAAAAGCTACTCTTACATTTCACACAGCACTTAGAAAAAATTTGAACATCCACAACTCCGGCTTCCCTCCTAAGTCCCACCCCCTCCTCCTGCAACTCCACCTCCCTCCAAAGTCCGATCCCCCCTCCTCCTGCAACTCCACCTCCCTCCAAAGTCCGATCCCCCCTCCTCCTGCAACTCCACCTCCCTCCAAAGGCCTACTCCCCCCTCCTCCATTATATCCTCATTACGTCTATGATAGACGTAGGTGTTGGCAAGGTAACATTAGATACATGGAAGAGGAGAGCGAGTGTAATGTTCCAACCAAGACAGTCAAACGCAACCCCAGAGTTTTAAAACTCAACCAGAGTCAGTGATGACTGATGAGTTTTAGAATGAGGTTACAGTGCTAACGTTAGATAGTAGCGTTAACGTTACTAGTAAGTGGAATCGCACAAGGAAGATAAAGTTAATGTTTCAGAGGCTACGCTACAGTAGGCTAACGTTAGCCATTAGCAACTGGATGCTGTGTTGTCATATAGAACGTTATGAACTGAACTGAACTTCTTTATTTGTCATTTTTATGTGCAGCACAAAATCAAAATGAGCATAAAGAAACAAAACATTTAAAAACAATTTGTGCAACATATAAGAAAGAACATATAGTGCAATAGTAAGATGAAGGGTTGACATTTCACAGTCAAAAACTCCACATCCTGAGAGCAGAACTGGGAGATCCTCTTAACATTACAGCACGAGCGGTTACGTCAGTCAGAGGCCCCCACGTGGGGAAGACAGACAGGACGGAATTTTCTTAGAACCATATGAGAATGGTACAATTATGAGTTTTTATATCTGGTGGAATATTCACGTACATTTTAGTGTGCCATCAGCTTATTAATGGCATTTTAAGCTAAACAAAGAAAAGTGTAAAATTTCCAGAAAGGTAAGTGTTGCTTTAACAGTAGAAATAAGCATGTTTACAACCTGGTATGAAAATGGTTTTGGTTTCTGAACCTAATTCTCAATTCATGACTGAATTTTAATGTAACTCACCCGTTTACATTTTATTAAGGCATAAAAGTTTAAAGGTCAGGCTGCTTTGAGTGACCTCGGCTTTTCAGGCAGATCCACCCCTTGCTCCTACACAGCCCCACCTTCTCACCCAAATATGATTACTTCTGGCTCCAAAAATCCAAGATGGGGACGGCTGAAATACCAAACTTGACCATTCAAAACGGGAGTCCACAAACCTATGGGTGACGTCATGGTATCTACGTCCATTATTTTTATGGTCAATGATTATGACCTTTTGGTTGCCGAAAAAGTCCTGTTCAGCATTTGGTTGTACTAAAAGACCCTCTAAGGAGTAAGTATATTTTGTAATAATGGTTTTAAGCCTGTTTTTCACCAGTAAATACTAGCAGTATCACAGATAACCATAGATGTATATTCACTGAGCTAACCAAGCTAGGAGCTAATGTTAGGATTACCCCCACCCTCTGGTCACCTCTAGCTCCAAAAATCCAAGATGGCAACGGCCAAATTGCCAACACTTGAGGCTTCAAAACAGGAGTCCACAAACCAGTAGGTGACATCATAGTGGCTAAGTCCATCATTTAATACAGTCTATGATTCAGACACGTTTCGTTGAAGCATATGAACCCTCAAGTGTTACATTTTCAGAAGATGCCAATGTCATATTTGAATTCACTCCCCTTAAGAACTGCACAGTGACACACAAAACTGTTGGTCTCCAGCACCCTGCTGTATAACCACATGCTAGACAGTACAACCACCAACACTAAAGCCATTAGACAGTCAAAAGAAGCACCATAACCAATTACCAGCAACAGAGACGAAAACTAATTATAAATTACAAACTTAGTGGCGCTTTAGCGCTCCTACCCTGGTAAGAGAGCTGCATCACTGCGTTTGCAAATTACATTCATAGTGTGGCAGAATGGGCCGGGCTGATGGATTTATAGGAAGCGCACAGGCACCCTTTATAATAAACAACAATCAGACCAGATGCAAATAAGGAGTGCCTGTGGGCATGCAAACACTGCGTAAATAGAAATGACACACGGACCCGAGGGATGATGGATTGCAGGTATATATTGACACGAATAAAAATGATAATGAACATCATAACACAGTAATCATTTCTCACAGTCTGTATTTTTTCCCACACCTATTGGAGTCAACTGTACCACTGTGAGCAGGAGTGGGGATTTTTCTTTTTGGACAGAGAGGAGTACAGTACAATTACAGCGACAAGGCCTCTACTTTCCATCATTTGCCCTAAAGAAAACTTGGAAGCCCATCTTCAAAGGCTGCCAGATTCTTCTCAACAATCAAATGACAGCCTTTGGCGCAGGTTTCATTGGAGGTAAAGCGCTTAGCATCGTTGATAGATAAGGAAATAGAGAGACAGCAGACTGCGGGACAGGGTCTAATTTCTCATGATTAAAGTCATCTGTCACTGAATGGATGACACAAGTGGTGGCACCCCCACCCCTCCAACTCTTTATGTATTTATTTAAATTTCTGCCTGGAAAATCTGTGACTTGAAAGAGGCAATTAACATGTGGCATGAGCCAGCCCTCGCAGTGTTTGGGGGCCACGCTGCACATTGTCTGTCTGCCGCTAACAGCCCTTAGGTAATGATGAAAAGATACATCAAGCAGAAGGAAAGGAGTGAGAGAGATATACAAAGAGAAAGAGTGAGAGAAGGGACAGGGGGAGGTGGTGGGAGAAAAAGAAATGAAGGGACAAATACAAATTAGCCTGGCAAGTGTGTGGCAGAGGATGTGAGAAATGAATTGCCTAATTGGCACATTTGTTTCAATTAGGATGTGGTCATCAGTGTCGGCCTTGACGGAAGGGTTTCCAGGCGGGGCCCCACATCAGGGTTTCCTCCCTGTGATTTCATTACTCTGGACCGCCCCTGAAGGTCACCTCCTCTAGCCCTGCATAGCGGCCAGGTCCTCTCCTCTACTTAAAAACACACACACTCACACATCTCATTCAGATGACATTTGCTGATGATTAGATGCTGAGAAATGTTGCGGCTGAGGGGCAATTAGAGGACAGAAGAGCAATGTAACGGGTGACACCAGAGCCATCATCAAGACTTATGAGGACAGCGCTGATCAAGACCTTGCCAGCTGATGCTTTTTTTCCATGTGCTTGTGAGCCTCGTCGCTCCACTCCTAGGTCTAATGGTCATTTGATGTCGAGGTGATGCAGTGTAGCCTACAAACGGCTTTCTACAGTGCTGTAAGATGAAAAATCTGTCTGCTGAGTCATGCTTAGGTGTCACAATTTAACATGATCTCCTCCCCTTTGGGCAACTCTCAGCTGTGGCGAATTGCCGGTGTGGGCGGCGGAACTTTTTAATTGCTGAGTATCTCATCAACGCAATTACATGGATTAAACGTCTCCGTCAGGCGCGCCCCCGGGGGACCAGGGGACGCCGGCGGGGCTTGCTAAGCAGCATAACAGAAGCAGATACTGCCGAGCACGGAGCTAATCCACCCGATGTTCCACCCCACCCCCCCAACCAATCAACACACACACACACACACACACACACACACACACAGATAGCCACAGACACTTTGAACTCAGCATGGCTCAGTGTGTTCATACGAACAGCAAGCCTGACAGCAGCAGGTAGAGTCACAGGGAGCTATCTGCGGCTCAGCTGTGCTCTCCCGCTCCGGAGGTTAATCAGAAAAGATACAGGGAGAACACAAAGTGGGCCTGCGTCGCCCATCCGCCTCCCCCGTTGCTTCCCAAATGCCACCTCTCCTCCCCTCCGAGCAATGTGGCACTGCATTACTATTCCACCCCGATCTGTCTTATCTTAACGAAATAAATAGAGGGAGCTCCCGGCTTGGGCCTGGGCTGGGGGGGATGTAATTGCTTGGCTTAATAATGAAGCTCATCATCTGCTCTCTAGGAGACTTTCTCTGACCTATGGAAAAGTAACAGAGGCGCTCGGCAGTTGGATCAGAAAGTAGAAACAAGTGCATGAGGAGGCGGGAGGTGGGACGGAGTTAAATGCTAACTTGTTTTGGAGTAGCATTGCAATGTCTTTGTGAAGCTCAACAGAGAACAGCCCTGTATCACAGTGCAGAGGCATTTAGTTGATTCCCCTTTGTGCCATAGCCCAGGCTGTCTACCTGAGCTACTGTAGATCAAGGGGATTCATCTTGGATTAAAGGCTTTCATTCAGGGAAGTTGAAATTGGCTTCCAGTTTGGCTGTTCATTTCACACTTTCTCTCAGAGTAACCTCTCTAAAGAAACTCATTATACAGGGTTCTCATGGACTCCTTTCTCCCCGAGTTAAAAGATCTGCTTTGCATTCACACCCCCTGATATCTGTGAAGTAAAAGTGGGGAATTGGTTTTGGACCAGGAGCACCAAAACGATATTACAAATAAGCCGGTCCTACGTTCTATTAACCATGGGCAAATTACAGTCTCTGCTCTTTTTGGATACAATGTATGAAGGTATTTTTGTAGCAAAACACTTGAGAATTTGCATGTTGCAATTTACACTCAGAGACAATACTCACACCCGCGTCCTAAATTTAAATTAACAGGAAACACCCACAAGTATTTTTCTGTTGATTAACTGTTGAATGGTATTCAAGTTGAAGCCTGCTCCAGTTTGCCTGACAATGAAATGCTTTGTAAATGCTGGGAGACAATAACTATGATTCACATGTTACAAAACTAAGATGGGAAAGGCCAAAGTAAGTCTTTAAAGTTTAAACCATGTTTAAAAACGTGAAATCTAAAAACAGACTTTTTTGTTTTCTCAATGAACCATCCAGTACATTCATATCCCTTCATTAGGAACACCTGTACAATCTCATGTAAAACAATGCACCTTGTACTTTTATGATGACTATACTATAAAAACTAAATCAGGTGGTTTAACTTAAATGTTCAAGTTTAATTGCTGCCCAACAATGCATTGTTTTAACTCACAAATTTGAGGCCATTTTGAGGCAAAAATCTCACTTTTTATTTTGTAAAGAGAAAAATATTAATAAATGTAACCAGTCTCACTAATACACACCCATCTTTTTACAACAGGCCTCAGATTTGCTCATTAAAGGGCTCCTCCACTGTGTTTTTTTAAATATAATATTTAATATTGTTCTGTGTTCTTTCCTGACAGCGCTGATGAGCTCAGAGCAGTCTGGAGTTTTTAGTGATACAGGGCAGATACGTTAAGAAGTGAATTTGTCTTCAACACCCAAGAAGGACTTTTGTTTGACAGCTTTCACTATCCCTGCTAATGTTCATGCTATTGCTCCATGCTATGGAGATGTTCATCTTGCCATAATGACAGTCTGGTTGATATGGTAGCCTAATAAATATGTATGAGTATTAATCACACCCCCATTGTCTGTTTGTAAAAGAATATTGACCATTAGAAAACTGACTGGAGGAGCCCTTTAATGACACGCTGTGAAACAGTAAACCACTGGAGAAACAGCAACGAGACGATAAAACACATATGGTGTCGGTGTTTGTTGGTCTTTAACACTGGCTGCAGTGGTCTGCAACTTGGCAGGGATAAGGTTAGAGGTTGGCAGAAACATACAATTTTCTCCTGGTGACTGGGCCGGTTTCTAATTTAATTGTTGTGCTGTAATGCATACAGCACTCTGATTTACTATGGCCTACACAGCTTACATTAAAGGCAGAAAAATCAACAGAAATGTTAAGGTAGATAAATTTAACTTTAAAAAAAAAAAAAAAAAGTTGCACAAACACAATGCCCCATTTTGCCTTTCAGTGCAACATTTTCCATAACATAACACTGCCTAAAAATGTCTGATTATCGCTTTGCTCTGTTTCCTTGATTCTCAAAGCTCGGTTCTAGCGACTACTTTCCAGGTTGTTGATGTTACAGTCTAATGGCAAGAATAGCAAGAGGTTAAATCGCCAAGTCCCACAAGGGCGTAGGTTTTGTTTTAGAAATGGGCAGAACACAATGAAGTCTAAAATCTTTCTAACGTACAAACCGGACATTGGTCTTGTGCCTTCAATAAGTCTATGGAAAATAATTTGAAATGCAGGCGTCCATTAATCACCTAAGAATCAAAATATAAATATGATTTATCAGAATCATAACAGCCTCTATGTAGGCTTGGAGGCAAAACCCAGACCAAAATAGCTTTGTGCTACTCACAAAACTAAACATTGCTGTGAGCACACAGTTATAATGGAAGCTAACCTAGATGAATACATTTTTATCAACTAAGATCTTCTCTCATGCGGAATTTGGCAGCTGAACAGTAAGCGGAAACAATTCAGAGAGTAAACTAAACTAAAACTGTGAGACTAGAGGGGAACGAAAATAGGATTGTGGAAAGTGAGGGGGGTGCATGTAGGTTTGAGAATCTTTAGTATTTTATTTTTTGTGTAAAAACCATGTCAGACATAAATTACTTTTCAAAGCAGACTATTTCTTTGTGTCTTAAAACATATCTGCGGGGGATCTTGAAGCAAAAAAATGCTCATCATTTACTGGTTCTACCTTCTTAAATGTAAGGATTTGCCAGCCCAGTCGCCAGAATAAATGTTGGCATTCTACATTTCTGCAAACCATGGACGTTTGATATGTAACATATCAACATTCCTCAAGTGAAGTAGTGTGTGAGCTGACTTTGTCATTGGCAGGTGGAGGGGATGGTGAATGGCGTGGTACCTCTGCGAGATGGCTGCCAAGCTGCAGACAACTGTTACAGACCAACAAACAACAAAACCAGTTGTTTAAATGGGTCATCGCTGCACCTTTCAGTGACTTTTTATCCACCGAACGTTTTTTTCTCTCTCTCTTTTTTTTAGCAACCTTTTGCTGTGTTTCTGCTAGAGATAGTGACATGAAAAGCAGTTCTTTTTTTTATCTGGAAATTGCTGAGTTTCCAGCAGGGATAGCACCACGAAAGCTGTGGTAATTACCAAGGCATCCCTATGTTTCCAACTTGGATAATGCCACGATAAGTGGTTGTTTTTTTAATGAGACATTGCAGCATTTCCAGCCAGGTTAGTGCCACATAAGATGGTTGTTATGTACCTGGATACAGCTGCATTTCCAGCTGGGATAGGGCAGCAAAGAGCAGTTGTTTTATACTAATACATCACTGTATTTCCAACAGGAATAGGGCCAAGAAAAGCTGTTGTTTTTTTATGAGCTATCACTGACTTTCCAACCAGGATAGTGCCACAAAAAGCATTTGCTTTTTACTGAGACGTCGCTACATTTTCAGCCCGGATAGTGCCACAAACAACGGTTGTACCTGGATATTGCTGCGTTTCCAGCTGGGATAGTGCCACAAAGAGTGGTTGATTTCACAGAGACATTGCTGCCTTTCCAGTTGGGATGGTGCCACAAAAAACGGTTCGTTTTTACCTGGACAAAGTTTAAAAGTAAAGTTTCAACATAATATATAATATATAACCCCTACAACGTATAAATGTACTGTATCTGTGGTTTGCAGAAAAGTACAATGCCAGCACTAGCGACTGAGTTGGGATATGCTGCCAGTAAACTGAATATCTTTGGGTTTTGGGACTGTTGGTGGGACAAAAAAAATTGCATCACCTTGGGCAATGGAAAACCATAACTTTCTTATGTTGTATAAATAAAATCACATAATGAGAAATTGAGAAAAAAAAGGAAAAAAAGGATGATTGGTGAGAGCCCTAAATGTTACATCCAAGGAGTCATAGAAAAGTCTCCGTCCAACCCCAGTGTCTGCTGAGAAAATGCAAGTGCTGGTAATCTCATATCCAGTTAATTTCAATTCTGACGCTGACAAAACTGAACTAAAAATGAAATAAGCACTCGAAAAACATGTCAAATGCGTCTTTGAAAACTTACAGTATATTGGGACAAGTAATTGGATGGAAAGAATGGCAGTGAATTACAGCATTGTCACAAATATATCTACTGTGGCACTTCTCTTGTGGAAATAAGACCCGCAGAGTCAAGGAGGCATTCCTGCTAAGTGTCAGACTCTTGCTTAAATAAACTGTTGTAACCTCATGATACAAAATGATTCCACTGTGAGTGACTGGAGACTCATTAGCTCACCCTGACATCCTTGCTGACGAGGGTGATTTCCAAACACACGTTCCGAAGCACAGTGTTTACGCTACGCTGCCAACCGCAAGCTCACATTCTGTCAGGCCTGCTTCGTGTTTGCTACAGCAGCATCCATCCTAAAGCTGCACTCTGAAACCTCACACTACACTCACGGATGCCATCTCAATATTTCATGGACGAGGTGCGCTGATATCGACTGGGCTGAGGATATCTGCCCTGTGCTCTCTACATTATTCACTCCCATCTTTTGTGGCTGGGCTCATTTGTGTTGACAAAGGACTAGATGGGAGGTTGCGATTTGGTCTGTACCGCTCAGATTCAACTATTTTTATCCCCACTGTGCATTCTGCGGTGCTGAAATGACATCACTCCTCCATTTCCATGCTGAATCATTTATACAGCACAGGGCCAGAGGTTGACCTCCACTTAAATCTGTTCTCTGCACACATCAATTACACATCCATTGTTCATGCTGATTATCACTGGACCAAATATAGAGTGAGATATTCTGCATTTGGAGAGGAATGTGCTCTTGGTGACATTTTGCACTGAGACATTTAAACGCTATATTTGCCCCACAAGTCAGTCTTCCAGGTTCTCGCTCTCCATCTCATTGTGAGAAACATCTGTTCGCCATCTCACTGGAAGCTGCTATTTAACTTGCCATCATGCATTAAACTGCTAAAAAAGTCATAACACTTGTTGATGCTGCTAAAAAAATACTGTATCTTAAAGGGTTTTCCCATGGACCCAGGTCAGCACACTTCAGCTGTGTCATGCCAAGGCGTGATGACATTTTTCCATTACAGCCTTACAGCAGGGGATAGCTGCCCTGTTAGGGCTGATTTATAGTTGTGCACATAGTCTATACAAGTGGCCTTCGCTGTTGGGAGCCAATTCATTCTCACTCAGACCTCATCACATATGGACGTTTGGTCATGGACTTTCCACGTCAAGATACATCGTGCAAGGTACCCTGGGTGCATTGGTTGTTGACGCGCTGGGACATCATGTCAACTTCAGCCTGTTCGATGCATTGTCTATTTTAAAAATACACTTCTGTTTTCACAGGAAATGCACAGTTTGCACACAGTCTCTTTCAACATAAACGCACTGTTTGTACAGCACCGCAAATTGACAGGTTTTTTCCCTCCAACAACAAACACACGTGGTTGCATTTGGCCTACACTGCATGTGGTTGGCTGTAGGCAAAAAAAAAACATGTGGTTGGGTTTAGGAAAAAAGAAAAGGGTTTGGCTTTGTGATCTTATGGGAAGTGAACACTGGCCTCCTGGTTGAAAGTCAGTGGTTGTTGGACCCATCCATTACCCTTCCCATCCGACCTACTCGGATTTCCACTGCCTTAACTTTTGTTGTTGACTGGTCATGTTTCCTCCGACACTACTGGGTGCTGTTAAACAATAACAGCGACCAGCCGCGCATCATGCTGCTTTTTTTGGCAGTGTCTGATGCTGGAAGTCACCAGATTTTGATAACTTCGGAGTGAAACCAGGTTGTGTGAGCATTTATACTTGGTTGGTGTGTCTGTGACGCTCTGCTATCACACCTCAAAATGTCATTAGGTGGGGGTTTTAATGCCACGGTGTTGAGTGTCCTTGAATTCAAAACACACATAAAACAAAAGTTATATTAGACACAAGTGCAAAATTTGGCTTCATTATAACTCAAACGGTTCACGGGCAAAACACTCACACCCCAACCCTAACCGTGGCACGCGCAAGACAAGTTTTTGCAGCACGAATTGGTCGCCGAAGTTCAGACTTTCAACTCTCGCAAAAAGGCATTTGACTACTCATTTAATTCACGCCGCTTAATTCATATACTTCTAGACTTTCGCATCGCATCCATTGCGCCACCCAGGGGGAATTTGCATCTAATCACGTCTTTTCACTGACTTTACATGTAATTGTACATGTAATTAACTCACGGGAATTGTTTTATTCATGTCCAGTGGTGAACACAACATAAGGCACTGATTCAACACAGACGTATAAATCCTGCTTTAGTTTCATCACTGGGTTCGTGTTTGTACTGTCTGATATCAGCCTTATTATACTATTAACTGATCAGTTTCAGCCACACTAAAGCTCTGTTTAGTTACTGCTCATACATAAGAACCTTTCCTGATGTTGCTGTTCACATCAAAAGCTCTGCACTGACGAACAAGTTAGCAGAGCTTCATTAGCAGTGCTATTCTTCAATAAGAATTAGGTCTAAACAACTGGATATGAACATATTCTGTGCTACGTGGTCAGTGGATCAGTTTTGCATATTTCCCCTCTTACCAGTAGTGCCATTTATCAATCCAGATTGTTTTGGTGTGAGTTGGTGAGTGTTACAGATATCGGCTGTAGAGATGTCTGCCTTCTGTCCAATATAATGGAACTAGATGGCACTCAGCTTGTGGCGCCCAAAGTGCCAAAAAAAACAAAAGACCAATTTATGTAGGAACTAGCTCAGTGTTGCTATGTGAGCTAGCAGTAGATGCACGCTTCAGCAGCAGTAGAACAGAATGCTGCTTTTACATGAATGCACGGGTCATACAAATCCAATAATAATCTAAATTTCTAATAATAGCTCAGTCAAAGGGGCTATTTTTCTGCACTTACATGCTTAAACTTAAGTAACATTTTCAATTCAATGCTTTTACTTGTAATGGAGTATTTTTACAGAATGGTATTAGTGCTTTACTTCTGTAAAGGAACTGAGTACTTCCTCCACTACTACCACTACCTACTACCCAAGTTACAGCTTTGCTCAATGAGGAAGCATCAAGGACAAACCAGCACTGATGCAGATGAATATTCAGGTATCTAATGTTCCATGTAAACATCATTCCATATGTGATTCACTCCAGGGTTCCAGACTAGCAAAAAACATCTCGTGTCTTTCAAGGATGATATTTTCGCTGTCAGGCAGAAACCTCAAGTCCTTCATTTTCATCATTTCTTTTTTTTTCCCTCAAAAGATCATTGCTATTGGTCACCCTTTAAGTCAGTATGAGGATTTTGTCTGACTTCTAAATAAACGAACTGCTTATTTGAATAACTACAGCATTTTCTTAACTCAAGAAACACTCTATGAAGGCTTATATTGCAAATTGCCACAAGCCCGCTGTGACCCCCAGCCCTAGGGTTTGCACTGGCTGAATCTGAGTTGCTACACCCTGGACTAATGGTCTGGCACCGAAGCTTACGTCTGGTCTCCTGTTGGGGAATAGAGTCCTAGCAGCTGGTGGGGACAAAAGCGGAGGGATCGTGGGTTGTGCTATAGGTAGCTGGCTCATTCTTGTCTCATTTGTGGTCTGACAAACAGAACGAGAGTGAGATTTTGGCCAAATGTATTCAAAGACAAGAAAAACTGAAGACACACTTTGCTACAATATACTAGGTTGTCACTTTTGTTTCAAAATTTGAACGTTTGTTCAAATGTAATTACGTTTTTAACAGTAATTACTTGCTCACAGGCTATAAGCACAGCAGGCAGTTGGAAGTAGTTTGCCTTGTGATCCAGCAGAGACGCTCTAAACCAGAAAAGTGGTTTTGGACATACAAGGTTTTGACCATATCTTTGGTGCAATGATGCAATGCACACTCACAGATCTGTATGTCCATGTTGCAACCACCCAACAGAGTGATGAGATTCCCTTTCATGACTTTTATGTCTTCACCAACTCAGTAGGAGCTGCTGGTGGATCAAACCACAGAATCCAGGAGGAGAAAGGGTAACATCCCCCCTACACCCACTCCCTTAAATCATTCTCCAAAACTGTAATTGGACCATTCACTTTGTGGCCTGACCCACTTTGAGCCTGTGAACTCACAACACTCGTGAGGTTAATAGTGCTACAAAGTGAATTTCAGAAGAGAATCTCTAAGCATCTGAAGTCTGTATTTTATTGATAGACTTCACAGTTTACAGAAGATTTGATTAAAATGCATGCTGTGAATCCTCTTCATCTCACTTTGGAACCAACACCTTTACTTTTAAATGTTTATGTGCACTTATCGCTGGTATCTAACAAACACTATATCAATCTTTAAAGGTCAGAAGAAGCAGAGCTGAAGGTAGAATTGGCAGAGAATTACTCTCCCAGAGTAAGGATAGCCACTGTGATGCAGATCTCTGCTCAGTGGGAGTATAAGCTTCTCTTCTTTCAGGGAAGGAGGAGCGAGTAACGGCAGCCTTACCTCTGCTACAGGCACTCCCTCTGGAGGGCGACAGTGCAGAACGATCATCCCGTTGATTGGCACCTCCTTCCCCTGGGGGTCCTGCTCAAAGTTTTTCCTCAGGTCTGTGTGGGGAGATAAGAGGCAGCTGTCAGGTGTCAAGTGTTATGGTCAGTCTGGCCTCAATCCTATTCAGCAGCTAACGCACCAGTCCGCCCCTGGCTCTGCACGCCACGACCTTCAAAACCCTCTGGCCGATATAGGATAGAGCGGATCTCATGGCCCTGTGCTACGTAATCTGTTGACAAGGTGGTTTGGAGGATACACTGGGTGGAAGAGGTGCAGGAGGATTGCTGTGATCATCCTGGGCATTCATGTGCATACAATAGTGACAGATCCTATTCTAACATTTTCAAAACTGCCTTTGATAGGTTATTTCAGCATGGGTTTTGTATGGGTTTCATGTACCCTAGAATCATAAGAGATTCCCAAGGATCTAAATACAGGAAGAAAACTCTATAATAGTGCCTCAGTGCAACTTGCAGGTAGGTAAATGCATAGTAAGTGCTTACACAATGATATGCAAATCCTTGCAGATACAGATCTTCACATCACATCATCATCTGTGAACTCAAATTCTTACTTTCTTCAAAAGACAAGAAAAGACTTCTTTGCTTTCTTGATGTTTAAGTATGTGTGATTTCTCTCAGCTTTCTCTTCAGGGCCATGTACAAACACTAAATTCAACACAAAAGAGGGCTTTTAGATAACCTATAACACCATCTGCCAGCACTATTGGATTTGAACAACACTGGCTGTGAATAGCTGATTGTGTTTAAATTTGATTAGACAGCATTTGTTTCTGGGAATAGATTATTTCCCCTCGGATAAATCGAATTCATTTTCTGTTAAGATAATGTCAGCTTGCTGTGTTCACACACATTGGTCCAAACCAAAAGAGAAATTAAAAAATGGTCACATTGTCTTTCAGCTCCAGTGTGTTAGGGGTAAAGAGGACACACGGACAGACATTATAAATCATAATGACACTATTGGGACCTCCAGGGTAAAATAAAAAGTTTTTTCCCCCTAGGGAGTGACAGTCCGTCCTGCCAAACTTCACTCTGTTCTATCTTTCATTTATTTTTAGGGGTTCAAGCCCAAAGGGCCAAAACCCTATTGTTATTGTTTGAGTTTATGATCAATTTTAACTTTCTTCAGAAAAGTTCTTCACAAAATTCCTGTGGTGGTAATTCAGAAACATTTTGAAATTTGAAATTTTCACCAATAATTGGAAGTTTTGTGCAAAAAGATGCCAATCGGCCAGACAATGGCACTCTAATTAAAAATCCAATTTTTGGCCACACCCGTTATATCATAAATTGGACTGACTAGAAATCGGACACATGTCCAGCTCAATATGGACTATAAAAAAGCCTGAAAGACCATTTAAGTCTGCCTGACTGGATTGTCTGCAATTTTGTTAAAACACATTTTTGACATCTTCTCCTAAACTGTATCTCATTTGTACCAAATTTTCTGCAGATCATTATTGGACCATGCTTATCAAAAGTTATCAAAGTTTCGTTTTGAAGATACGGGCAGCTTAGGCCGAGCAGGTAGAGCACGTCATTCACCAATTGGAAGGTCGATCACTGGCTCCTCCAGTCAACATGTCACAGTATCCTTGGGCAATATACTGGACCTCAAAATGGTCCCTATGGCTATTCTGTCTTGATGGCTCCTACACTCAGCACATGTGATCGTTTAAACTGAGTAGCAGGTGGCACCCTGTATGGTAGCCATAGTCACCAGTGTATGAATGTGTGTGTGAATCTGAAACATGTCCTAATGTGCCGGCCTCCTGCCTCAGCAGGGCCTGCTTTGTATGTTTTCCCCTGTCTGTCTGCTCGTCTGCTATGTCTTGCAGGTCCTGGTGGACAGAGCTAAGTGAGTGGCAACTGGGAGCACGTGGCCAGTCTCCCAATGACAGCTTAGCCAGCTTTCAGTTGATACAGTGTGTGTCTCCCCTTTTTGTCATGGCTTATGAGCCGGGTCATGACACTAAAGAGATTCATTCAAATTGACCACCAGGGGGCGCTACACATGACAAAAATTGTCATGAGATAACACAAATCAGTTATAAATCAGTAATTGTTTGTCCAATCATTATAAAACTCACAAGATATTTGTCATTACAATGTTGACACCCACATGTAAAATTATTTTGAAGTCACTCAATAGGGGGCACCACTGGTTCATACCAAGTGCATTAGCCTGATGCAAAATGTGGCCATGAATCAATGACAGTTTGTCCACAATCACCAAACTCAGTGGATGTATTTACTCAAGCTGTTGAAACCAAAATGTTTTCACAACTGACCAGTGGGGGGGTTACAGCAATGTTGTAGAGGGGTGTGGCCCGGCACAGATTTGGCCGTAAATGAATGAGTGTCTGTCTTATCATCATGAAACCTATTAG
The DNA here is from genome assembly GCF_041903045.1 of Epinephelus lanceolatus. Taxonomy (NCBI): domain Eukaryota; kingdom Metazoa; phylum Chordata; class Actinopteri; order Perciformes; family Serranidae; genus Epinephelus; species Epinephelus lanceolatus. The sequence goes on from NC_135742.1 coordinate 39,109,769, forward strand.
TTATTTTTAAGTGTGTCAGTGTCAGAAACTGTCTTGATCTTTTGCAGCTTTCAACTTTTAACATCCATGCTGACATGAAGCCCAGAATCACTGTTTGAGGCTGAATTTTTTATTTATATTGGATTTGACTGGTTCCAAGAAACAGCTGAATACAAGCAGTTATTGTGGAAATTCTTTTATGTATTTGTGTCAAATATTGCTGTTGCTTAACCATTTTAGATACATATACACATGGCTCAGGTACTAATTCCAACTACATTAACATAGGTAGAACTGTTTAGCCTTTTAAAATGAATACTTTGATTAGGTCAACTAAATTTAGTCTTTGAAAGCTACAGATTATGATGTAGACAATAAATCCTCCATCTTATCAGACTGCTCACGTGTCACTTGCTCAGTTTTTTACTCAGTTTTCTTGCTCAGTTGCTGCATATTGCCACTTGCAGGGACAAGAAGCGTTGTGACTTGGCTGCTACAGTACTGATCACTGAGGCGTTTCCATACTCACAGGCAATGCGGACAGTAGCCTTACGACTCTTAGAGGTGCCCAGGTGGCTCCAGGCTACACAGAGACACCAGTAGTCTTCCGGGCCATGAAAATCCTCCACTTGCTGACGGGACACGTTGATCATCACCTCACGCACCTTCAGCCCTGGGAAACAGAGAAGATAAGACAGTTAGAAACCAGTACACAAAATATGTTATTTTTTATTTGTGAGAAAATCTCTCCAACGCAAGCACATTTGTCCTTGAGGGAGGAATAATAAATAAGACCAAGAGTTGGCAGCAGTGCTGGACTGTGCTGGAGCACAGCAGTTCTTTGAGCTAAATGTTTCCTTTACATGCCAACGTGTGCAGGTTTTCAGCAAGCAGCAGCCTCTGAGGCTAAAATATAACGTGCCAAAAACTGCAGTTCCTATAATGACCACTTGAGGCTAGCTCCAGGAGCAAGTCAATCACCACAGACCCCCATGTTGAAATGCTTAACCTTACAACAGAAATAAACATGTTAACAGCCTGGTACAAAAAATGATTTTGCCCTGTATAGCTAGTTTACCTTTTCATTAAAATTGTACAGGCTGTGAATTCACACATACCTCACATGTTTACATGTTATTAAGGCCTAAAATTTGCAAAATTAAGGGCATGGCCACTTTCAGCGAAAGGTGGGTGTTGTCTGTTGACAAGTTGCGATCAGGGCGACAACGCTGGTTAGGTAATGTAACCGTGGCTTAACCCCAGATTTACAGAATATATGTGTATGTATAGGTGTTGCTATTTTAGTGTGTTTGCAGTTTGTGAAATTTAACTTTCATTTTGGTCATCTAAAAAAATCTGTCAGCATTTGGCTGAACTAAACGATCCTCTAAGGAGCTGGATGATTAATTTTTTCAGTAATTACATTTCATTTTAATGGTTTTAAGCCTGTTTTTGGCTCACCAAGATTAGCATTTGCATTAGAATGGAATACAATACAATATTAGAGAAAGCCTTTATTGTCACTGAACAAATAATATACAACAAGATTAGGAGTGATACATCTGATCAGGTGCGAACTAGTCATTACAATAATCAAGTAAAAAACAGACAACATAATCATTCATAAAAGATGAGCATTAGCATTATCATAGCTAACCATAGCTGCATGCTAATCAGGTTTCAGGGTTATTTATAGCCACTTCTGGCTCCAAAAATCCAAGATGGCGACAGCCAAAATGAAAGACCAAAGGCTTTGAAACATGAGTTCACAAACCAATGGGTGACGTCACAATGGCTACATCCATTAGACTGTTTTATAGCCTACAGTCTATGGAATCTGGTAATAAACCAGTGCTGGACAAATTTAAATTTGACCTGATGATGACGGACAAAAAGTCACACAAAGTTATTACAAATGGGACATGAATGTCTGTACAAGAAGTTAATCTGAATCAGCCCAGTAGTTACCATCCCTAGAGCAATGCCACTAGCATGGCAAAAATATGGCTTAGGGCCTTGGGTTAGGATGGGGTTTCAAATTTGGTTGTACCAGTCAGAATCAGTTCCCTCAGGTCTTAAAGATGCATTTTCAAGCTGGGTCCAGGCCTTTCCTTTAGGCACATGCGATACTACAGTTAATGGAGAAAACTAGAACCCTTGCATTGTAAATAATGATCCTTACAGAACACCAATCCCTCGATAAGTCTCCAAGCTTACGTCAGTGATCAATGGCTATTACAGGATTAGTTCTGCATAAATTCTCAGAAAAGACTGACACACTTCCTAAATCAGTGCATTCTCCCTCTCACTGCTGCGCTCTGACAGCATCACTAAGGAAATTGGCAGAAACACAGTCCCTGAGGGGCCTCTACTGTATGTTGAGTGCTCAACATGAAGAGAGCTAAATCAGCTCTAGCAGAATTAGCATTAATAATTTGAACTACACTTAACCACTTCAAACAGCATATGTAGGCTTACTGTGCAAGCGACACGAGGACAATATACCATGTTATGTAACACAAAAGGCATGCAAACACAGCACTTTGTGCAATGCTCGTATTCTATTGAATGCATTAAGGAAGAAGAAGAAAAAAAACACTCTATTTGAAAATCCTCTTAGGCAACACGCTGCCCTCAGTTGGAAATGTTCGTTACCCTGTCACATAGCTTTAGATGGGTATACAGCAACCATTTTTAATCTGAGTCATCGGCTTAGGGCCTGTCACATATGTTTTCTCACCGCTCCTCAGAGCCTTTTGCAGCCTGCAAGCCTCATACCCACAGCTGGATTAAAGGCGAGGGATGTGCTGGGGACTGCAAAAGACCAATACCCAAACTCCTCCACCCCTGACTCTTGTGCATCCACTCTCTCTGATAAATAACACTTTAATCTGACATGCTCTTACTAAAGTCAAACAGCCTCATACTGCGACTGCACAGCTTGCGAAGCGCTGAGCAGACTTCCGAATGAATACCAATTAAACCCGCGTGAATGGCAGCGGGGCTGCGGCAGCGGATCCATGCTGGTGTTCGTGGTAAAATTAAGAAATGGAGAGCATTTCATGGCGGGCGGTCTCCACTGTGTTGAGTATAAATGACAACAAGAGAAAAATGGGCTTCTTCTTTTCTTGTCACACCAAACACGGTTGACATGTTGTGAAAAGCTGATACAAATTAGGCGGTTCGTCTCAATATGGTGCACCGCGGTGTGTTTGGTGACCGGGGTAGTTTAAATCGTGATTGACAGGCCTGGAGAAAAGAGAAAAAAAGGCCAGGTTTAAGGCAAGGACTGAACAAAGCAGCAGCTCTATGGTTGGTGCTTCCTAGTCCCAGCCCCTGTAGAGAGTGAGACACAAGCATAATTCATAATTTTCTCAAGCAGCGGCAGAGAGCTGGCAAGTGACAGTGTATGTGTGGGAGGAGAGACAGCGGAGAAAATAATGACTAATGACTTTCCATGATGCCCTAAAAAGTGTGAGCCTGTGTTTAAGGGGAAGAAGAGGAGAAAGAAGACAGACTGATGGAGAGAGAGAGAGAGCGAAAAGCTGGCGGTAAGCTTTCTCGACAGAGCGACACATTTCCTGGAGTCCAAACCGGCGTCGACAGGTGGTTTGCCGGCGAGACGGAGACGAGTGCTGCCACTGTGTCATCTGTCAGCCCTATTTGTTTATAGGCAGAATACTGTTGACAGGGCTCATTAGAGTAAACCACTTGATCTGTTCTCCTCCCCAATCCCCTCCTTGCTCTTCGCAGTTTCCTGAGTCATTTGATAAATCCATCCAAAACGGCTGAATCACTCAGAGAAAGACTGGCAAAGATGGCTGAAATAAGAACTAAGTCTTGGCTGCTCTGATTCCAGTGAAGAGGAGAGTGCCATAGTCTAGCTTATTAACTCGGATGTGGATGACAAGAACTACATTAAAATGTTGCAATAGGATCATCTCTGCTTAAAAAGTTTCAGCTTCATGTATTTGAGCAAAGAAGAAACTTTTGTCCCATGTCATCCTTCACTCTCGACATATTTCATCTGGTTCTCTTCTGTTAACCATCCAATAAAGGTAAAATGGGAATGCGGGGCAGTCCCATAGATCAATATTACACTTTTAGAAAATGGCAATATCTGCCCAATGTACTGGCAAACCCAAAATACTGCTCCATTGGCTCTGAAGCAGAGGGAATGTGGGAGCTCAGGATTGGACTCTCTCACCCTCACTTGAAAGGCCCTGCCCTCATTTTAAAGGTGATGTTTCATTTAAATACCTGTTTAATGTCATTAAAGCCACTCACAAAATGAAAGCCTACATTTACCCCCTTTCTTTATGCTTGCTTTTTTACTGCCATTCAGAGTCTATAGTGGAGTCACTGGCACTGGGAAAGCGGAGACAAGACTTTTTGTCCCCGCAACACATTCTCACTCTGACCTCTTCACATATCGAAGTTTGATCATAGACTCTTCATATCCAGACACAACATACAAGGTACCCTGGGTGCATTGGTTGTTGATGGTCTGGGACATGATGTCAAGTTAATTCTCTTACATGCATTGTCTTTACAAAATACACTTCTGCTTTCACAAGAAATGTACAGTTTGCATACAGTCAAAATAAATGCACGCATGTTGGTGTAACATTGCAAGTTTTGCGCCGCCAGGCACCTCTAAACTACAGTATCATGGTGACTGGCTGTGTATCATGTTGACCTGAAAGGACAGCTTTTTTGTCATTCTCTGATGCCGGAAGTCACTGCCCAAGCGCCGGATTTTGACAGCTTTGGAGTGAGACCAAGTTAGTGATCACAGTCAGGTTTGTCCTGCCAAGTGTGTTGGGAGTGTGCAAAACACAGCTTGGGTAAATCCATGGTCAGGCTCCCTTGGTGCACTTGGACACTATTGGGATCATGAAGAACACATTATTATAGGTAGGTACATTAAAAACTGTGACAATCATGGCTTATTACGTTTACTTCTTACACCCCATTTAATCACAGGACTCTCCCCAAGGCCATGCACTGACAGTTTGGAACCTCCCGGAGGGAACTACTGTTGTCTGGGATGTGGGATTGTCAATCTGTATTATGAATAAAGATGTGGAGTTTCAGGTAACAAGTTGGCCAATCTGGTTGAAAAAAAGGACGTCACTTGACCAGTGTTTTGGATGGATTCACCGGATCAAAGACTGACAGGAACAGAAAGTCTTAAGAGAGTAAGATAAGTTGAGTAAGAAGTTTTAAGAGATTTACAATGTTTTATGGAGCTGTGTGGCCTGGGGGAAGACCAACAATACGCTGGAGGGATTACATTTCTCATGTGGCCAGGGAACGCCTTAGGGTCCCCCAGGACGAGCTGGAAAGCGTTGCTGAGGAGAGGGGTGTCTGAGGTGCTTTGGTGGCCTGCTGCACCAGCCACCCAGCCCCATGTGCTTTCAATGTGTTCCGTTTCCAACAAGCCCATTGGTGTGCTGAACAAACTGTGTAGAATAATTAATCCAAATGACCCTTTGGATGTGCACATAAGCACAGGGGTGTCTGTGGTTATTTTACATCAGTCTGATGCTGGTTGAACAAAATGTAAGCGGCAGATCTACCCTGCGTAATGGTGGTTTGATAGTGCGCAACATCACTCAGTTAGAAACTACACATTAAACAGATACATGCTGCCTTCAGATGGCCGTAAAGATGATCACCAGTATGAAGGAAAAGCAGTGCTGCACAGGTCTGACCCATTCATGCATTCACATACAGTGGTTACCACTTTGTATTAAAATCCCCTGCCTATATTAATAATAGTGTGATGATATAAAACAATTAAAAAGCCTAGACCGTTTAAAATAAATTAATATCCTTGGGTCAGGCAGAGGATCAAAGTGGTCAATACAATAAACAAATATTGAGGTTAGCCCAACAAATAGAATGGCCTGCGATCAAGTCATTATGACGAGGGCAAATTAAAACACCGGAGGTGGAAGACCCACCTGCCAGTTCCTAGTGTGCAGGTTAGCTACAGCAGCACCGGAGTGAGACTTATGCATAAGGCGGGGACAGTGTGCTGGCTTTGCTCTGCACTTGTGGGAGATGTGAATGGAAACACATCCAACATATACTAACATCAATGTGTCGATCACCAGGACAAGGAACAAACAAACCAGAGGTCAGCTCCTTATCCTCGCTTCTAGCAGCGTTAGGATGCAAAAGCAGAATGGGATAAGTTGTAGGTATGTGAATGATAATGCACTGAACATGATGACGCACACAATCACAGGCACCTATACATGCGGTGGCGTATAATGAATGGCATGACAACAAACAACCCTCGGGGGATGTTTTTTCTTGTGGCGCACAAATGGAAGTGGATGTTTGGATGAATGAAAAATGAAAACAATAAACAGTTTATTTCGAGTGGTAACGCATTACATGACACTGTAAATGTGATAATATTGCCGAAAATCCTGTTGGTAATGCATTTATTACTTTGTTAGCCACCTAAAACATAATATATGACTGTAACGCATTACTTTTGAAGTCGTTAACCCCAACACAGGTAGTTACAATGAGTACTTTCAAATGATTTCTATGTACATGCATTCTCAACAGCTCACAGAATGTGAAAGAGGAATGCATCTGTGATCATTTTCTAATCTACTGCTGCTGAAGGAGCTGAGAGGAAGGTAAAAGTATAATCTCATTTAAAATTGATTATCCAACTTAAAGAAGCAAACTGTTTAAAGCATTGATTGTGTGAAAAACGGTTTCAAACCCAAAAGTCTGTCTGTTTATTCAGAAGAAGCCATTATCATGGCATCTGTCTGTGCCACGGGCGCCTGTCACACACTGTACTGCAGGGGACAGTTTCACCCAATGTGATGCCAGCATGCTGAAAAAAGATGTTAGGAGTTGGGATATCATTTCAATCAAATGTTCACCCAATTACTCATGTGCATTTGGCCAGTAGTGAGGGCAGAAGTAGCTTGACATTTTCTTAACCAAGTAGTTTAAGTTGCCTCATCAGAGCTAAACCTTAGCAAAAGACATGACTGATGAGATGAAGTTCATCTGAGTCAGTGCTGGAACATTCTAATGGGTTACTTTCCAGATTGACCAGGAACGGAGAGATACAATGATGGCATGTAGGTGTTTTCTTCTCCATTATAGGTCATGTGAATAAAAACACATGGAACAAACACACATTCAGTGGCATTTCCTGATCACCAGAATGAGAAGAAAACTAATTGGAGCCCAACTTCTTATCAGCTGCTTTCAAGCAGGCTTAAAATGCAAACACAGAGTGGGACATGATGTAGACAATTTAATTCTGTGAATGGAAACACATCAAACATGCTAACGCACATTTGACAGCATCACCCAGATTTGGCGATCACTGACAACCTTCTGTAATTTATCCTTTAATGACATGACAAGACACAAAAAGCCTCTGCCAGTCAAGTTGCAGTTACAGTTTGCATCCTTGTCTGTGAAAACATAACACACATCTTTCCCTGGCAGCACAGAAGATCTATACAATCAGCACAGTGTCAAGGTGGACACCCAAGATTAGTGTCATCAATTCAGTATCTGACTAAATGTCTCACCTTCTGTTCCTGAGTTATGATTTTGCAGAACTTTAGCACATTTTGGAAATATAATGTCATTATTAATCATTTTATCCATTAGATACTTATGTAAAATGTTGCGAGGTCAGAGTGACTTGTCCTTTGACCACCAAGTAGATGTTTGTGCCAAATTTGAGGAAATTCCCACAAGGCCTTCATAAGAAATTATGTTCACAAGAATGAGTGGGACACAAGGTAACAGTGAGCTTTGACCACCAAAATCTAATCAATTCATCATTGAGTCCAAGAGGACGTTTGTGCACAATTTAAGGAAATTCCCTCAAGGTGTTCTTGAAATATCTCGTTCACAAAGAATGGGACGAATAGACAGACAGAAACACGGACAGCCTAAAAAACATAATGCCTCCAGTCACGGCTATCTCCAGGGTGGAGGCATTAAAATAATAACAAATTTCATCAGAGTGATAGAGAGCTTATAGCTCGAATAGTCAACTTGGCGGTAATTAAATAAAGACCATTTCAAACATGACAGCATAAACACTGTTAATGGGTCCTTTTGTGTTTCCTGTTGAAATGGTTTGCAGCGTATGTTAATGACATCAGCTGTCAGAAAGTAAACATGGACCCAAGCTGTTGCCTAGCAATGCAATTCAAGTGAAATAGTCTATATGCTGGGAGCATTATCTAGTGTGTGGCCTCTGTTTTCCCAACTCCGGGCTTCTCCCATCTGGATTTTAGCAGCTGGACAGTGTGAAGAAACAGTGGTTTAGTGGTCTTTTAACAAGTGAATCAAACTGAAACTATAAAAGTGAGGGGGACATGTCCTCAGTGGAAATGATGCCCATGGGTGACGCTCATAATGCATGCCCAATAAATCTCAACAACTGTCACAAAGGAGTCAACTACTAAATAAAAGTCCTACTGTCACAAGCTTTGCATTAATACTAAAATGAATTAAATAAGATACATAGTATGTGTAGAATGCCACATAACTGTTCCAAATGTCTATATTGACCTGTTCAAAATCTTCAGCAGTGGTGCATGTAGGATTCTTCAGTTGTATTATTACCAGTCAGGTGCCATTTTATCATCCTACGCATGTAAATGTACATGGTTGGTGAAGGGTTGAAGGGTTTGATGCCACCTTCAAGTGTTAGCCTCCATGTTTTGGAAGGAGGGTGTGAAACTGCTGCTTACCTCCAGCCAACTGCAAGTAAAAGATGATGCTGGCGGTTGAGTTAGTGGGTTTGACAGGTACCAACCATCGATCAGAGCCTCTTTTCTACTCAATAAACCTTTCTGGCCAGTATAGAAAAAAAAGACTGAAAAGAACAGATGCTATTTTTTGATTCACCTTCCACTGTGGCCGATAGAAAAGACTTAGCTACTTGTTTTGTGGTTATATTGGTTAGTGAATTTATGACACAGTGTTTCCCATAGGTTGACTGCTTTGGGATAGCTGATGGGCCAGAGGGGGACATCTACCACCCACCACCACACCAAATTCTGTTCTTAAATTTATCACTTAACAGTTTATTTAAATATTTATCAGTTACTTTTACAAAATCAACATGAACTTTTCTTTACATTGCATAAATTAGATCCACAGCACAGCACTCATTTAAAGAACATCTCACTTTTGAAGCTCGCCTGTTACTCCTGTTATTTCCTTCTTCCAAATAGTGGAGATCACCAGGAGCAGATTACAGGTTGAATTTTCATTATAATAAAACTATGACTGGTGTGTTAACTGCATGCCAAATTAATCAGGCACAGAAGGTCAAATTGCCTCCTAAGTTACCATATTTAAAGAGTTATTCGAGGCCCAGTTCTCACACCACATAAAACACAGGAGCGCTACATTACATCACTTTCAGCAAACTTCACATTAAAACGTGAGGGCAAAACAGTATCACCGATCTGTTTTAATATTCTCTAGTCTGGCTCAGCTAAAAACACAAAACTCTCGAATCCATCAGCACATTAGCATGTCATTTACCAACAAGCCTGATAGTAACCTAGTACTAACAATGTTATTGTCATTTTACCTGTCTCTCCTCTTGTCTGCTTTGTCCTTGTGTGAAAGGGTGGTTAACACTGCAGAATGAACACAGGGGGAAACACTGAAATTATATTTGGTGTTCTTCTTGACATTAAAAAAGATTTTTTTGGCCTGGCAGGGGTGCACAATTAGTGGGGAAACACTGACACAAATATGATCATACAGTCAATTTGAGAGGACCCCCACTGTGGCAGCCATGATAAAAATGGACACTCCTTCACATCATCCAGCAACTATGTTCAATGACTTCTTATCAACACGTTTCTATGATAAACACTAACTCTGTGTCATCTCATTTTTGATGCCTCCCAGGACCTGTGCAGATCCCCATTACTGATGCTTACAACACTCAATGGACAGATGCTATGCTTTCATTTCCACTGGTTGTAGTGGTCTGCTGCACTGTACGTCTGCATGCTGAACTGAAACTGAAATCCCACCATTTTATTTATCAAGAGCTCAACATGTTGCCACATGTTACATTAGCTATGTATTTCTAATGATGTTTTTCAGTACACATCCTTCATACTGTTACATGTACATAACCTGAACATGTATTGCTTTCCAACAGCACTCTGTGTCCATTCACTTACTATGACATTATTACTCACAATACGCTTTCAAATTCAAGTCCAGTTGTACTGAATCTTGATTCATTTTTAATTAAAAATGTTTTTAAGATCTAAATTTTATAGGATTCTGTTTACAAGGTAGTGTAACAATAAATACTCTTACAGACTGCACCTTTTCATCCCTTGCTGAAATGGCACCAGAAGCAGAACCTTTGACATTGTGTTGCTTTAAGCCTGAGACAAGCCTTAATGCTGACTGAAACCTACAAAGACTGGACAAACCACACATAATGACTGTTTTCACCAACATGCACAAACACTGATCAGTAACCTCTGGAGCTCTGGAGGCAGATGACATAAATGTTGTGGGAGTAGCAACTGTCACATGTTCTTGTACCAAAACAAACATGGACAGCAATCATCAGCATGCATTGTTTATGTGCTGTGGCATTTGCACTGAAAAGCAAGAAAAAGCAATTATCCTGGATGGCATGTAGGACTAACTGCAGAGGGAACTGGAGGTAAGTGAACATTGTACAAATGAGCAAACTTCAGATAGAGTTTATTTACATGTACACCCCCCCTCCTGCATCAGCAAGTGACATCACTGGTCAGTGATGACAGTCACAATCTAAGGATAGTGGGGGTTTGAGTAGGTCACTCTTGATTAGGGATGGGAATCGAGAACCGGTTCCTGTTAAGAACTGGTTCCAACTGGTTCAATTCATCGACATCATTAGCCTTTATGCTTAACGATTCCCTTATCGATTCTTTTCATTACGCCGAATCTTTACGTCGATGACACACATCACACTCGACAGTCAGCAGTACGTTCAACAACAAAGAAGACGTAATGGTGGAGAGACAGAAGCGGTCGAAAGCTTGGCTTCACTTCACCAATAAATACTCATGACATTCACTCATCACAACAGCATGATGTGCAATTTATGCAGCACCGTAATTACATGCAAGGGCGGAAACACCACCAATGCTACAGTGATTTGTTTTCCACTACAGGGCTCTACTGTGCAAGCATTTTAACGTTACTCGCATTTGCGAGTAAAAATAGTTTTGTGCGAGCAAAATAAATCATTCAGCACACTGCGAGTACAGATTTCAACCAGCAGCAGAAACGAAAGGCGAATCCTGCCGGCTGTGGGATGAACGGGGGTCACAGACATAGACACGGACAGGAATACGTATTCCTGTCAAATACGGCGGCCATACTGCTCCGCGGTGCAAGATAACGGCTTACCGGCGACCGAGAAGTCCGGCTCCAGGTGAATAAGTTGGTGTCATGACTGGCCAAAAGTACCTGAACAGCCGAGCTGTGGCGGCACACAGGTATGTGACATGTCAGGAGAAACGAGCCGTTCACATTTCCACAAAACTCACCGCACTTAAGGGACTGTTCTTTACTTATGAAGGGGAGGAGGGTGGCTGGTTGATTTTTATTTCATTTATTTATTTTATTTTGATCCCCCCTATGTTCATCACTTATTGATGCTGTTTTTGAAGTATGAATAAGTCAATAAGTAATTTATTCCATTGAAATATCATTGATGTATTATAGAAAAGTGATTTATCTTTTTATAAATGACAAAAGGCAAATCTGCCTCATTTTTGCTGTGGTATCGTGATACTACTCAGAACCGTGATACTTTCACTGGTATCATACCGTGGGTCCCAATTTTGGTACCATGACAACACTAACAGATTCTGTAATGTTATCTGACGTAGATGAAAGCAAATGCTGTACAGATATTCTTTCATTCTTCCATTTTAGATGATAGCAGTGGACCAATTTCATATTTTGTTTACTTACTTACTTAGCACTTATCTCTTGTTTAGAATAGAAACTCAATAAAATTTTTGACACCAAAAACCTCTAAGGTCTACTTTTTCTACACAGAAAATTCACAGGAGGAATCGATAAGGGAATCAATAAAGAATCGGATCGATAAGCAGAATTGATAATGGCATTTATATCAATAAAATCCTATCAATTCCCATCCCTACTCTTGGTTGACAGCTCGGTTTCACTTCAAGTAAAGTTACTTTTTTTCCCTTGTAGTCGCTAGCGTTAAAAAGTTTTGCTGCCACAGAATAAACTACCAAATCTATCAGAGAGCCCTAATTGGTAATAAAGCTAACTAGACTAATTAGACTAGCAAACTAGGTTAGACCACCCTGTGTTCTTATTTAACTATACCTCCCACAATGTGGCACCAATCATTTTAGCATTTTCCACTCACTTATATGACACATTGGCTTTACTATGTGAAACTTTTAAGCTAATTACCAACTACTCCACTAGTCTGCTAGTTACCTTGACTAATCAGCTAAATAGCAGACTAGGGTAGACCACCCATATTTGTGTTTTTACCTGAGTTATACCTCCCAGACTACAAAGCTTAGTGTTTTAGCATCTTCATTCTTCCTACACAAAAGGGTTAGCATTAGCTTTGGTATGCTACACTTCTGAGCTTCTTATCTATGATGAATACAGATTTGAGTGGTATACCCCAGTCTGCTAGTTAACACAGTAGCTTTCAAACCATGTGCAGTATGCATAGGAATTACTAAAAAAGTTTGAGAACGGGGAGTCAGTACTGTCTGTACTGCTGTTTGTGATGTGAACCATCATGCGGCACATGCATGTAAATTTGATAAGTACAGGATGAGCTATATCTGAAGACTGACCAAGCAGGCACTGGTCATGCCCGATCAAGGTGAGTTGCAAGAGTTCAAAACCACATTAACATCATACTAACAGATTTTCCACTATCACTAACCATTATTAAAATATCCACATATAATACATTTTTGTCTCGATGTGATAGGGTTCACTGGACGCTCTTTACCTTAAAGCTGAAATCCAACGGGATAGTGCTTAGAATATGATTCTCTGCAGTTTATCTTAGATTTTACTTGTGACTCTGATTTTCAAAGAAAAACTTCCATTGTCATGCATCATCTTCATTTTCACATACTGTGCTTCATTAATAGAAAATATCTTGATACTGAAAAACCTGGCAAAACCTAATAATAACTAAAAGCATTCTGTTTTATCTGCCTTGCCTTGCCTTGCCCATGTGATTGTCTGCACTTGTGTGCCACCTACACATGCTGTAAGAAGCACAGCTGAATTCTTCAAGTAGAGCTGAGGACACTACACTTAAGATCTCAGAACAGCATTAGCACATTAGCGTCAGCCTCCATCAGGGTCTCATTACGTCCGCTCCAGCTCGCCAAGTGGAGCTGATTTCCACACTAGGACTTAATGCTGACAGGAGAATCCTACAGGTACTGCTCTGACAATTCTCCCTTCTGTTTAGTAACCGGAGCACTTAAAGTACTGAGGCTTTGTTCAAAATGAATCCCCAAATTAGTCACCATTTCACTCTGCCCACATTCATATTGCATACCAGAAAAACTGGCTCACACATCATGAGCCCGGGGACAGACATACGCACAGATATGCGCATGTGCATAGAGCCATTAGAGTCCATTTCACCTATCTTTTTGGGAAAGGATATTTGATAGCACATCATTTCTTACTCCTTCCAGAAAAGAGAAACTTTTATCTCCCAACTCCATTAGGCCCTGTGCCCACTTCTTAGCTCTGTAACCAGAGACAGTCCCAACCCACAGCCATGTCTCCTTGAAATGATACCCAATTTCAAGCCTGCAAAATGTGAAATCAAGCCTGACAAACCCAAAACATACCACTAACAACTGACACATCTTGCAATGTTATGAGACGGTGAGAACAGTAGTGAGACTATGCAGCGATGGTGGGAAGCAGCAGCAATTAGAACTACAGTGGCTCATAAACAAAGAACAAGGAAAAGTTGTTTTGTACTCCTCTGTCTGTGTCTAGATGGGAAGCTAAATGCAGATTGATATAACAAGTCAGCCCACTCAAGTGAAAAGTCATCACTAACTTCTGTATTTTTTGCTGTAACTGGATTCAGCAGTGGTGGTGGTGATAGGGGCGGGCATTTAGTTTATTTTTCTGTATTTGTCCCTATTCTGTTTCTGCTTCGGGTGAACTCTAAAATGTGTTTTACAACACCATATTGAGCACATTAATTCTAATCATTAGGACTATGCTCATTTGTGTTTTGGATCTGACTTAGTTTAAATTACACTTGTTTTTGCTTAATTTTCTCTGCAAGTGAAAGTCGCTGTGTTGCATTGCTGTGGCGCGGCACTACCAGATGAGCAGAGAAGAAAAGAGTCAACCTATGGTTGGGGGTATTGGGGCAATTTTTACTAGCCATGTGTCCATGTATAACTGGAGTGACAACTGTGTGTAGGTTCTCTGCAGGTAAAAAATGTATTTAACTGCTGGAAGGATGGTCTTTTTGCAGAGCTGGGTTATCTATGTAGTAGAAATATGCAAATACTAATTTGTGCTACATGACCAGAGAAAACAGAGAGGGCTATGGCATTTGCTTTTGCTCAACATGTAGAAAACGTACAACCACCAGAATGCACTGCGCAGCACCAGACCAATGATGACAATAGTGACATAATGGGAGTTGATTTTGCCTCGGACTTCTAAAAAAGAATACAGCAGCTGGCTAGTAACAAACAATCTAATATTACAGTACAGCGGTAAAGTAAATGTGTGTCTCAAAACATTCTAAGTAAGAAATAGGCAACCTGGCAAACCTCTACACTAGCCCTCACTGATACACCCTTCCTACCCAAGGGGCGGCACTAACTGAGGCATACTGAATGCCGCCGCGCGCAACTGGATAGCACGATGGCCAATCAGAGCAAAAAACAAGGTGACATATTCATTGCAGTAAGCCCCATGGGTTTGCCAACCAGTGAGGCTACTGATATATTATGCTTTTGCCGTATCCCGTCAGCAAAACGGCAAAAACGTCCTTCCTGGAAGCAAAGGCTTCTTGGGCAGTCTTCTGTTCCTCTCTCAAGTAAAAAGATAAGATAAGTGTAGTTGGCTTAGCATTTCTTCCAAAGCTAAACTGAATGGATACGGTCCTTCGGCAGCTGCCATCTTGGCTGTTTACTTTTAGACTCCTACGACGCAGCGCTGTCATCATCATGTTACGCCAGCCCAGAGCCCACCTCTGTCAGATAGACTGATGTGATTGGTCCGATTGCGATTCACAGGGCTCTGCTCGGAGGGGCCAGATCCCCATGCAGAGCAAATTCGAATTTGCTAGGGGCGGGGCATCTGGATTTCCAGGTTAGTTCTACACTTTTTGTGGCCATGATGTTGACAGGCATACGCAAATAAGTACAATCTGTTGTTCCAGCAATAACCCCAGAGCCAGCAAAAATCCAAATGACGCATTTCACTGGGAGATGAGCATGGTAATCTGGACACTGGTAACATGGAGTAAATTATTTTCCTATACTTCATTGACACATACTAGCCACATTGTTATAACACAAAGCTGGATGAAAATTGGCAAAGTATCCCTTTAAATATAATCTAAGTGGGCTTTAGGGTCCGTTGGCACTATACCTTGTCACTGTTTTTGTAGAGTAGTCTGGTAAGGGGACTCGGGTGCATCTCTGCATTTTGCATTTGATGTGCTCTGCTAGGTACAAGAGGCAGGAGTACATTGGAACTGATGGTGAAGCAGGATGAGGGTGGGAACTTCCACTTCTTGGGCCACTGGAGTCGTCTGGTAAGTGGTGGATTGCTCCTTTTAGGTTGGGAGGGAGTCACTGTCCTGAATGAAGGAGTATCTTGAGATTTTGTTCATGAGCAAGGGTAAGATGGTGCATTAAATAAATGTACACATCTGTGCTGAGTCTGAAAGTCTGGATTTACCAGTCAATCCAACAGTTACTCACATAATCATGAGCTTTGAGTCATGACTGAAAGAATGAGGTCAAAGATACCAAAATTCCTATGCCAGGGCTGTGTTCACTTGCCTTCAGGGTGCATCCCTGTGGAAGTAATACAGGCATGTCCAACTGGGTGGACACACTGGGTGGACAGACAAAGAACAAGAATAATATGTTTCCAATATGACATGGGAATGCCTCAGGGTCCCACAAGAGCTTGAGGAGGTGGCTTTGGAGATTGGTGAGCTACCTTGCTTAATCTGTTGTCACTGGAACCTTGATGAGAGGCAATGGATGGATGGATGGATGGATGGTAGCCTTATTATTAAGACACATCCTGCATAACATCCATGGTTTGAATCTTTATTGTATGTCATACCCTCCTCTCTCTCTCAAGCTCCTGTCTATCTCTTTGCCTGAACTTTGTCCTGCTGAAGTCATGCGGCACTGAGCAGCTCCTGGAGTTGTTCCGGATCTTCACTTTCTTGTGTAAGTGTCGCAGAGCACCTCCTCGAGGGTCAAAATTGGAAATAAAAACACTAGTGCATACATCGATACTCCTGTGACGGCTCTGGTATTATAGCCGAATCCGCTGACTCATCAGCAGCGACAAAGGGTTCCTTTCTCTCTCGTAAAAAAATAAATAAATAAATAAAAAATCAAACCTTTACAGCCTAGTTTTCAGCCCTAGCACCAAACATGCGGTAAGGCTAAATAAAATCATATCTAGGAAAAAGAGAAGTTATAACCCCTCCTTTCCCTCCAGGAGTCTGCAGTGACGGAAAAGGGGTGTGTGTCTATATGTGTGTGTGTGAGGTGTATTGTCCGGGCCACATTCGGTTAACAACCCCATTAACTGGCTCACAAAGCAACCCCGGGGCAAAGATAACATCAATCCCAGCTTTAGAGGCCATTATGTTTCAGCCTGGTATATATGCGCCGTGCTGGAAAAGCGAGGTGAGGCTGCGGCAGTAGAGTAGCTAGAAAGGTGGTAAGGTGTCACTGCCGAGCCCAACCCTCTGTCTGCCCGGCAACCTCGTCCTGACTGCACGCAAGCACACAAACACACACACACATGCACACACAACAAAGCTCCAACAAGGCCCCCTGGGCTACTTGGCAGGTGAGGACTGAGGCCGTTTATCTGCTTTAGTCAGGTCTACAAACTCCACACACACACACACACACACACACACACACACAGACCAACACACACACATGTACCTTCCTCAATATGCAAAGACACACACGCACTATAAACATTATATGCACCAACACATACAAATACACGCTTCAGCACACATACTCAAACATCCTTGTATCAAGCATACACATACATTATACACACCCTTACACACAAACACGGTCTTATTATGTACATATGTGTACATGCAATACCAATAGAGGCAGTACAAATAACAAATTATACACATACCCAGATGGCTGAGCTACACACACAATGCACAGTAACTCACATACCCCACGTGGCAATATGTACACACAGATAATTACTAACAACCCACACCCACTCAAACATACACACAGACGTGATACAGCTTCTGCAGTGTATGAAGGCGCAAGCTTTGTCCGCCCGCTGCTCACCGATGATAACATTCACACTCCACAGATGCTGGAAAGAAAGGTCAATGATTTTTTTCTCCCCTTCTCTTTCCTACGGATTCATCGGTAATTATTGAACACCAGGATACTATACGGGGAACATGTTTGTGTGCAACTCCAAGTGCTTAATAGCCAGATTCCTCCAAGGGAGGCTTAACTGCCTCAATTAAAATCACATAAAGGAGAACGCGCGAGTCCTAACAGCATAAACACGTCTCCTCTTTTAGAACAAACAAGGATAAAGAGTTTCCTCCTGATAGAGTCAGGTGGATGCTGATTTCCTCTCGCACTCCCAGGTTGGAGGCAGTAATCATGATTAGGGAAGCGCCAAGAGAGACGGCGCAGATGAGTGACGGCTCCCCCTGCTGCCCAGGACATATGGGTGGGAGGGGACCAGTTTACACCCAGGGGATCAGTCTGCTATCCCCACAGGCGCCCCGCTGAGCGTCTCCCGGATTCGGTGAGACAGAGAAGTTTTCATGGCAACCGTGGGAGGAAGTGCTAAGGGTTTCTTCACAATAGGAAATAGGACGGAGTTTACTTCAGGGGATGGAGTTGAGAAAAACCCACCTACACTCAGTTTACTAATCTCCTGAGGCTGACATGAATTTTAATCAGGTGAAATTCTTGGTTTGCATTACAGAAAGTAGCATCAAACAGAAGTCTGAAGAGGTGCAGATAGGCTGTTTTGAAGATTAATTTGTTTTCACCTTGCTGTATGCTGATCATAAACTGGAGGTCATAATTCTAGCATTTTATTTAGTAGACTGTCACTCTTTTATGTGCATGAGCTCTAATTACTTACCCTTATTTTGTTTTTTTTTAACCTGATTAAGCTGTTTCCATGTTTAACTGATGTAGATTTTGTTAATGTAAAACCATTCACTTGCAGTGACAGAGCTATCATCTGAAAGTATAGTCCCCCGTAGCTCTACTGAGCACTTTAGCGTGGTTCCCTACTGGTGCAGCCATGAAGTCCAGATTTCTCCATAGTCATTATTTCAAGGTCCGCACAGTTTAATATATTCAGTGTCATACTTGCATCTGGCCATGTCTCAAGCTAGTTTTCTATAAGTTGCTGTTCATTACTCATTCACTGTACAGTGAGAAATTGTACTTAAAAATAAAAGCTCTGTGGTTCACTGTGCTTAAAATAAAATGTGTTTTTTACAAAGCTGATGTTCGTAAGTCACATGCAGTCCATTTAGAATGGACCCCTGACCCACCAGTGGGGAACCACTTGTCTAAACGATGAAAACTGAAGCATCCATGCAAATCGAAGCCAACAAGCAGGTGTGTACGCTGAAAGTTAGCTACAGCTAAAGTCTGTACAGCCAGTACAACTGTCCAGTGCTCACTTTTCTTGAATAACAGTTAATAACAACTAGAGGTGAAAAAATTGCGATACCTCTCATTAACTTCAAGCTTCTGTGTTAGCAAGCCATGTAAGCAAGCAACCATTTGCAAATTATGCCACATACAGTATTTATTTGAAACTGTTTGAAACTACAGTGTTATGTCTAAGAGGTACACAAAGGCTGCTGTAATGACCATGTGTTCAACAGATATTTTCCCCACAGTACTATTATTTCAGTCAGGACCCCTTTAGTCAAAGAATGAATTTACTTTATTTCCATTTGCAGTATTATATTTAGCACTATGGCTCTGTTTTGGTGCCTCTCTGTCTTTCCTAGGCCTATGCAGAAAGCCTAAGGTGGAGAGAGTACACCTCTCCACCCTTCCATGCACCTATGTGGAAAGGCTTAAGGCAGACAGAGCACACTTCTGCCCTTCCACACACCTGCGTGGAAAGCCTAAGGTGGAGAGAGTACACCTCTCCACCCTTCTGCGTGGCTACGTGGAAAGCTTTAAGGCAGAGAGAACAAGCCTTCCTGCCCTTCCATGCGCCTGCGTAGAAAGCCTAAGGCCAGGAGAGCAGCAGCAAAGACCCCCCAGGAACAGAACAGAGCAAGCACTGATGACAAAGAAATGACACTGATAAGTCAGACACAACATAACATGAGGAGCTGGGGTGGACGCAGGTTGCAAAGCGGCTTGCAGAAGCAGCAGGCAGGCCAAAGCAGTTTAAATAGGGTGCCCTGACTAAGATTTGCCAATTGGTGGCATAGAACAGAATCATGTGATCTATCAGCTGACTTCCATCAGTCAGCTGCTCCATCAGCTGATTGGAATGTTTGAGATCAACTGATGAAGCTGGGATGTGAGCTGAGCTTGACAACGTGTCCTGCTTGATCTAACCCTATGCTCAATTTCTGTCCATATTTTAACAAATGATTGGACCTCTAAGCAGAATTTTGCTTTCATTTGCAAACATCTATTCTGCATTGCCTTCTATACCACAGTTCTTTGAGAGGTGATTCACTTGTTTCATAGAAAATAAATGGGTGCAGTCCTCCTTGTAGCTCCCCACCATAAAGGGACATTTTGCATCATGTTCAATCTGAACACTCTATTACTATTCATGTTTAATAAGTGTGTCCAGGTGTTTCACAGCAGTAACTGTAGATTGAACCTGACAATATTCTGTATATTCTCCTGCAGGTTTTCATTCTTGTGATCATCATGGGACACTTGAACTCCCCACTAAATGACAGGCTAATGAAATTCTTTGGCTGCAGCTCCTCATGGCAGGGTGAGGTAGATTCCATTACAGGCTTTACAGACTGACACCCCAAACACTGTTGAGTCAAATCCTAATCCCATATTGGTCTAAGCCTTGGTAATATTCTTTTCATATAGGTTCTTTTTTTCTCTCGCTCTCATGTCTCAGATAGCTATCAGCAGAGTTGTTAGTAGACTAGGCATGAATGATGGCTGTAAAAATTAGACAGCTGTACCAGCTTATCCAGGCTTCAACAGACAGATTCACTTGACTAATAATGTGTCCAAACAGCCCTTTGATGAAGTGACTGGCATCATACGCATCATAAATACTCTGAATATGAGTTTAATGAAAGCACCTGTCACTGTTTTTATTCAACTGTGAAGCAAATGATTTAGAAAGTGCTGAAAAGTCAGAAAACTTCCCAAATGTCAAAAAACATCAGCCAAGAAATCTTTTGAAAATTGGGCAAGCTGTTCCTTAGAAACTGCTGATTGTTCTTACATTTTATGCAGTCGGGAAACATAAAAGAATGTTTGAATTTAGTAATTTAGTGCCAGCTAATGTCCAAATACATATAGTGACTTGACTTGAGATTTGCAGCTGAAACCTATCAAGGACCATGACCTGATGAACATGCTTAGGGGCCCCAGGACATAAATTTGTTGTTGCGCCACTACTGATCCCAACTACAGAGCTTCAGTAGCTTCATTACTACATCCAGAAATTATCCACTAATCCTACGCTGAAATAATAGTTCAGGTTTTCTTGTGTCAGTTATTCTGAAACATAAAACATAACTTCATTCATTTATTCCCTGCATTAGCATGGGTTTTCTCTGAGCTCTCCAGCTTCCTTTCACATCCAAAGACAAGTTAGGTTAATTGCTGACTCAAACATGTCCAGTAGGTGTAAATGTGAGCAAGAAGGGTTGTCTGTCTGTGCATCAGCCCTGTGATTGCCTGGTGACCTGTACAGGGTGTACCAGCTGAGATCAGCTTTAACCTCCCCCCACCCTGGAAAGTAAAAGTGGTTACAGATAATGGTTGGATGGGTAGTGTTATTTAGAGATATGCAACATGTGAGCTCTACAAGGCAAAGACCACAATATTAGGATATAACAAAGGACCACTTTTATTTGATATTGTACTTAAGTGGTATAATCAAGCAGAAATCTCCAGGGCTGAAAAATAAAGCCAACACAGATGTATCAAAAACCCCAGTTCCCTGAGTGGCCACATGAGGCTGGCTCCAAGAGCAAGTCAATCCTCATAGTGCCCCATGTTAAAATGCTTCAGTGTTAAATGTTTACAGCCAGGTACAAAAACAGTTTGGGTCTAGCTAATTTTCTGTTCATGACAACTGTACAGAGGGTGAATTTTTATATAATCACCTGTTTAAATGTTATTAAGACTCAAAGTTATGTATAATTAAGGTTGGGCTGCTGTGAGTGACAAGTGGGTGCCGCTACCATAGTGTCAATGCTGGTTAGGTAATGTTACCATGTTGTAACCCCAGATTCACATAGTATAGGCGTAGTCATAGCTGTCACTATTTTAGTGTGTTTTCAGTTCATGAAAGTTAATGTAATATTTTGGTCGCCTTAAAAAAGTCTTGTTCACCATCTAGCTGGGCTGAAAGAACCTCTAAGGAGTCGGATATTCAGTCTTTCAGCAAGGTTCATTTTGTTTTACTGGATTTAAACCTGTTTTTAATATGCAAATATTAGCATTAGCAGAGGTACTAGGGCGGCATGGTGATCAAGTGGTCAGCATTATCATTTTACAGCAAGAGGGTTCCCGGTTTGAATCCAGGGTGGGGAGTTCGAACCCCGGGGTGGGGGAGCTCTTCTATGCGGAGTTTGCATGTTGTTCTCCATGTGTCAGAGTGGGTTTTCTGCGTGTACTCCGGCTACCTCTCAGAGTCCAAAGACATGCAGGTTAGGTTAATTGGTGACCCTAAAATTGCCCATATGTGTGAATGTAAGCGTGAATGGTTCTTTGTCTCTATGTGTCATCCCTGTGACACATGACCCAGTCTGGTGACCTGTTCAGGGTGTAACCACCTCTCACCCACTGTCAGCAAGAATATGCTCCAGCCTCTCACGACCTCTAACAGAATAAATGGTTACTGAAAACTACTGAGTAAGTATTATAACTGTTAACCATAGCTGTAAATGCACATTATCTGCTTACCAAGTTAGCAGATAGTGTTAGGGTTATCTTCATCCTCTTGTCCAAATATGGTCACATCTCAAAATGCCAAAGTCAAGGCTCTGAAATGGGTGTCTAGAAAACCAATGGGTGACATCAGAGTGGCCACATTTACTGTTTTGTACAGTCTGTAAGTACATGTTCCTTACCAAATCTTCAAATAATCAAAGTGTGTACAGCCTATTGATATTAGAGGCCGGACTGATGGATTGGCACAGTCAATATATTGACTGATTTTAACTCAGCTTGGCACAGAATTTGGAATACACATACTCATGGTTTCCAGACCATTAATTCTGATGACTCTGGTGATTCTTTGGTGCCACCATGACACTGATATTTGTGATTTTAAGTGACATACCTTGACAGCTCCATGATGGATTGTCATGAAATTTACACCAGACATTCATTGCACCCAACCTCCCGGCCCCCAAGATAAATTGTAATCATTTTGCTGATCCCTTCACTTTTCATCTAGCGCCATCATCAGGTTAATTTTTTTTAGCTACCTGCTTTGTATGGCTCATAAACCAGCTTCATCTGTGACAATGTGATGGACTTATTTTAAAAATATTTTTAATATTCAAAGGCATGTTCAAACTGCTGCACAGTGCACTGAAATTGAGCCAGCAGTGCCAAGCCTTGGTCATTATTTATTGGACAATGCATTTCCATCACAATTTCTATAAGGTCTTCACAGATATAAAACGCTTAGCTTCAAGCCTGCATAAAGCCTTTTGTGGACATTTTATCTAATTTCGCCATTGCCGGTCAGCTTTTGTAATTCAATACGGCTTAGTTCGCATGAAAATAGGTGAGTGAAACATTTTAATAACAAGAAGGCAATTACTAGAGACTTCATCAGGATATTCTCATAATTGCATCGAGCTGCACGGAGTATTGCCGTGCATAAAGGAAATTATCTTGATTCCTATCCTCTGCATATCTCATCCCAGTCATCTCTCAGCATTGTTAAGCTGCTACAATATGTCTCACTGACCTGATGAGAACTTTATTACTGGGAAAGAGTCCAACTAAACCTTCTGTACTTCACCCAACTCTGGAGTCGACAGCAAAGTGTTCAGTTTAATGTGCCAAGATTGGTGAGAACAGATCAGTCCTGTCTTAGAGGAAAAATCCACCCTCCCATCCTCTTACAATATTATGCATCATCATTTTCCCTCAAACTGCCTCATCTACCTCTACCCCACTTCTACATTTCCCAGAATGCCTTCCAACAAGGGGTGTGAGATTGTTGCCTTCAATCTCACAGGGGTTTGTGAGCAAATAAATATCTTGTTGCTCATGAGGTGAACACTCTGTGAACACTGGGGTGTGTCTGCAGCCTGGTCCTTGCTCAAAATGCCAATTGCCTTGAAGCTGCATTGCATTCTAGTCCAGTGAGGCTACTATGGGTGGAAGAAAAGGTATCTCTTTTTCGTCTATGATTGATTTCTTCCTGTATTTGCTGAATGTTGTTTGAAAATGGCAAGTCTCGATATGTGTTGAGACATCCACACTAAAACCTGAAGTTTACAATCACAAGAAAAATTGTGTATATGTCCTTTAATTTCTGATCACATTTAGGCCTTTGAGTGACATTCAAATGTACTTGGTAGAATTTAATCTGCAAACAGCTACTGACAATGTTTTTTTTTCCTTTTCTTCTTTTTTTATAGATGGGACTGGAATAATCTATAAAAATGCAATCAATATCCATGCACACACTTTGCAGGATTGCTTGTCCTCAGGTGTTGTACAGCACACAGTGCAGATATACACAGTCTTCTCTTCGTGTCTGCTGCTGGGGAACTCAAGGGCAGTGTCAGCTTTATCAGCGCATAGTGATTCATCAGGCTAGTTGGTAAATAAGAGATGCTATCAGAGGCTCCTGGTGGCATTGAGGGCCCATGTCCTAATCAATAACATTCCAATTCTTCACTGATCTCCTTCTCTGATTAGCCGTTCTAATCCAATACACAATGTTGCTGTCTATTACTGAGCC
This sequence comes from Epinephelus lanceolatus, assembly GCF_041903045.1. Lineage (NCBI taxonomy): Eukaryota > Metazoa > Chordata > Actinopteri > Perciformes > Serranidae > Epinephelus > Epinephelus lanceolatus. The sequence goes on from NC_135742.1 coordinate 39,134,243, forward strand.
AGGACAAAGCCTTCCCGTTAAGCTCGCCTTTATCTATGGTTTTGTGTTTAGTACTGATATAAGGCGAGCCTATGCCAGCGGCTATGGCGAGGACATCCTGAGGCTCTTCTAATTGCTAATCCACTTGGGCCAGCAGATAGCAAGGAGATTTCACTTGGCCTGGCAGCGCCACAGGCAGTTAAGTGTGTTGATTGTAGTGAGAGGTGCCCAGTTGGAGCGCAGAGACAGAGTAAGTTGAGGTAAAATGGCTTGTAATTTTTTAACTCCCTTAAACAGGAATGGGAGGTAGTGTAGTGGCAATGGTAATGAAGCAGGTTAAGAAAAGAAGGGGTGGGTGGGCTGTCAGTGTGTGAAGAGCGGCAATGGCAGCAGGCACTTACTGACGTGGGAATACTGATGAACAAGCCGTGCCTAATTTGAGTCAATGAATATGAAATATGCATCAAATTTATGATCTGTGATGAGCTCAACTGAAGGAAGAGGAAATAAATTTGCATTAACTAGTAATTGTTTAGCTGTCACACACACATTTGTCCATAGATTTTAAAGCTCTACCTAATTTGGATAATTTCAGTGAATTAAAGTGAAATTGCATTAAAGGGGCTGTATGCAAAATTCACAGTATATGAGTTGTCTGAACACAGTTCTCAACATTGAGGTGGCAGAGCTTGGGGGGGGGGGGGGGGGGGGGATCAGAAGGAACCCGATATCCCCAGTTACCAGCAGTGATGAGCTAGCCATAGACATACACACATACACTAACATACATGCGCAGCCTGACCAGCTTATCAGAACAAAACACACAGAACACACACAGAGTATAGAGCAACCTATCCTCTGTTCAGGACACCATTACTCCACTATATCTTTACATTGCAAATACTTTTGCTGCCCTAGTCCTCTGTTTTTAATTGTAACCTCTAACCTCATGGTTGTATGGCACCCTGAACCAGTCAGGTTGCAGTTTATATCCATGTTTGTCCCAACTTGCTTGTAGCAATGACAGCTGACAATGGTTCAAATATGGACGCGGCTGCAAAGAAGCTACATAATTTAAAACGTGGATGCTTCACACACATCTTCCCACAGAAGAGCTATATAATCATCATGGTTTCAGGGTGAGCTCCCAAGATTTGCATCACCAATTCAGTATCAAACCAAAGGTCTCCAATTCTGTTACGAAGATATGTTGATGAATAACGGCCAGAGAAGTGTTTTTGCAGAATATTATGATGTCACAATGAAGTTGACCTTTAACCTCTTTAAGATTTAAAATGTCATCACTTCATCATTTTATCCTATTAAACATTTGTGTGAAAAAATGTAATAATTAGTATATGAACAGTTTACTGCTGAGTCTAAGTGGACAGTTGTGCCAAATTTGAGAAAATTCCCTCAAGGTGTTTTTAAGATATCATGTTCACGTGAATAGGAAGGTCCAGGTCACAGTCAGCTTGACCTTTGACCACCAAAATCTAAGTGGACATCTGTGCCAAATTGGAGAAAATTCCCTCAAGCCCTCCTTGAGATACCCCATTCATGAGAATGAGATGGATGCAGAGCCATAGTGACTCTGACCTTTTACCACCAAAATCTAATCAGTTCATCAATGAGTCTAAATGGAAATTTGTGCCAAATTTGAGGAAACTGCCTTAAGGTGTTCTTGAGCCATCACATTTAATAGAATGAGACAGACATAAGGTCATAGTGACTTTGTCCTTTGACCACCAAAATCAAATCATCATTGAGTCCAAGAGGGCATTTGTGCCAGATTTGAAGGAATACTTTCAAGGTGTTGTTGAGATATCATGTTGACAAAATGAGCCAAACCAGGTCACAGTGACCTTGACCTTTGACCTATGTCCACCAAAATCTAATTAGTTTATCGATGGGTCCAAGTCGTGGTTGTGCCAAATTTGAAGGAATTCCCTATAGGCATTATCTTTTCAGTTTGCGTGTCCTTCCTATTCTTGAGATAATGCATTCACAAGAACAGGACGGACGGACTAACTGAAGGGATAATGCTTCAGGCCACTGCTATCGCTGGTGCAGAGACATAACAACAGAATGCATGTCGGGAACGGGTCAGGCTTGGTCATAACTCTCTCAGGCTGGGGTCAGATTTGGACAAAAATACTGTATGTGGGCCCAGCTGCAGTCTGCTGGGGATCAAGAATCCTTCTTTATTGTGCTAACTATGTGACAATGAGCTTAACTATTAGGGCTCTAGTTTTGCAGACCGGGCGAGGCGGGGGCACAGCGCACCTGCGCTTCGCCAACTGGGTGTGGCCAGGCGGATTTTGCAAGTTTGGCACACCGTGCGCCTGGCGCAGCTACTCCTCTTTCCCACCTCCGTCCCTCCTACTGGCGCAAGTCGGAAAGAGGGAGGAGAGAAGGCGTGAAGTGGGTTTTACACACATCACACCAATCAAATGAGCCCCTCTCCTCGCCCTTAAATGCGCTGTGCGAAGGCGTAATGAGAGTTTACTCAATTCGCCATGGCAGAAGAGAGCAGCAGCGTCAGACGGCCAAACTTCTCCCAGGAGGAAACTGATGTTTTGGTCCGGGAGGTCCAAGCTCGCAGTGTCCGAATATACGGAACTGCGAGCAGACCTCCACGGGCTGATGATGCAAAGGTAGCCTGGGAGGAGGTCACCACAATTGTAAATCAATGTTGCGTTTCTCTCGTGCGCACGTGCGCTCTCTCTTTCTCTCTCGCAGTCTCACTCTGTTTCTTTTCTTTTGACTTTTCTAAGATGACAGATGCTGAATATATACTCCCTATCTGATGCTGTGGCTGTTTGTGGTTGGCTGAGAGGGATGTGAACTCATTAGTTTGCAGCTGTGTTAATCAAATCAGGTTGGGTTTCCATTACGCGTGCCAAACGTGCCAAACGTGCCAAACGGTGCCAATCCCCTTTGATCTGACATCAGATGTGATGGGACAGTCGATATAGAGATACATTTATGTGCTGACTGCAGATAGTTGCATTGAATAGTGGTTTTTGGGTATTTATTGCATCGTTAATGTGCCTGATATTCTGGAGACCTGCCTGTGAGGTTTTGGTGACGCGTGCGCACTGTCCGCCGGTCAGCCAAACTTCGGCTTACACCGGCTGCGCTCCGCCTGCGCTGACAGTAGACCTGGTTTCAGCTGGCGAGCTTTTAGCGCACCTTCGGCGAAGCCTTTTGGCACGAAACTGTCACTGCGCCAAGCTGGATCTGTCGACACCTCACCACACCCATCTCAGCGCACCTCGGTCTGCCCAACTACCAAACTGAGCACGCCTCGGGTTGCGCTACTCGAAACTAGCTCTGCGTGGGGTTCGCCACCCTGCGCCACCCTGCGCTGTGCTGGGAAACTAGAGCCCTTATTCTCTATGTATCCACTGCAACAGGTGTTCAATAGGATACTGAAGGCATGTTCTGACACTCATGTTCACAGCTGTCCTTGTGTAACAGACCTATGCAATGTGTTTTCCTGCTTCCAATTATATAATGCAATTGAAAAAAAAATGTATTACATCCACAATGCTAAGACTGTAAGCACTCCCTCATTTCAGTATTAGTCATGCACATTAATCTTGACTCACTAAACAACAAAATGTAATCAGCTTCACATTACATGGTTTTAAAGCAACAATATGTTTATTCATACTGTGGTGTTAGTCCCACTCCTCTTCCCTCAGCTGGTCAGCTTTAAGCCCCTGCAACTGTAACTAATTTTGAGTAGTCTATCTTTCTGAGGAGCAGTCTGTCTAATCTGTCTACCGAGCCTGAGGTAAAGGTAACAGGCAGTTGCTGCTGTTGCTTCACAGCATTTGGTGATGGCATTAGTTCACCAACAGCCATGCCTGTAGTCATTTAAAAAGAAAAGTCCCACCCTCAGGCTAGCTTCTGTCTCACCATGTAGTTTTTATTCATTTTTCTGAAAGACTGAGGCATGGTACTGGCTATTTTAAATGGGTATCTATCTTATTTTACATTTATACAGTTTAAACATGTTATTTATCTTTTAAATTTGGAGCATTCCGCATTGTCACTTAATTGTGGCTCACTGCTTGGTCTCATTCTGTATTAGTTACATTTACATGCACTCCAATAATCCAATAATAATAATGACATTTAAGCTCCTTCTTCCAACAATAGGCCTTTTCATAGCGCACAGCATGAAAAGCACAGGTGTGACTAGTAACATTAACGATGTCTCAGTTCCATTGAGTGTTACTGTGAGCCTTGACAGGGATCCAGCATGCACAATGCCAGAGCCTTGGTACTGGTAAACCTAAATGGAATGTCTCCTTATTTATGTTATTAATTACACACATGCTTTCCCTGCCAAGACATCTTTAAATGTCTGCTATGACCAAATCAGCCATTATTGCCATTATTTACCAACACTTTAAGACTAAACACTATCCCCTTGAGTTTTTTATTTTGTGGTACAATAGAGTCCAATTACAAACTGGCATGCACTTCTCCATATGTTGAAACACATGACTCAAAGCACTTTTTAATTCCCGTATTTGCACAAAGATACCCACAGGGGTATGACAGTAGCATCTTGACAGAAAGATCAGGTTGGAGGTTGAATACTGGAGGGAAACAGTGATGCTGTGGAAGAGGCATCTCAGCCATTATTCACACTATCTTCTGCAGCATGGAAACAGGAATGTTAATAGATGAATAGAATAAATGTTTTTGGTGAAGAAAGCTCTGATAAGTCCATGTTACACAGCTTCAAGCGAATGCCAATGCTCCTAGTATCTTCTGCATGTGTAAATACGCAACTGTTTGCTAACACCATCACCATAACTTAATAAGGAGGTATACTATCAGTGCCAGTGTGATTGTTCCCCTGCCCTCCATTCACAAAAATCTATTAATACTGCTTTAATGTTACTTAATTCAGTGCTCAATTTTGTCTACACAAATAAAGAAACAGATGTGTTTTTAATTAGTGTAATTACAAATCACAAGATTTTTAAAAGAGATTGTACTAATTTTTGCTTAAACAAGAAACAAAGTGCAAGTTCTCTTCAAAAACACTCATGTTTGTGGCCTTAAAAGCCACTGTAAAACAGCGGTAGGACCCTATAAAAACACCTACCTTATGGCGCTGAAAAGCTGCTGGAAAAACAGCCACTTGTGGCTAAAAAAATCTGTGTGGGGGTTGAAAAGCTGCTGGAAAAAAAGTTACAGGTTGTAGAAAAAACTACCCTTTTCAAAGGCTGAAAACCACTGGAAAAACAGCTTCAGGATGCTAAGAAATTCCATTGTTTGGCGTCTGAAAAGCTGCTGGGAAAACAGCAACAGCTCACTAAAAAAAACATGTTTGGGGGCTACAAAAAGCTGCTGGAAAAAAAGCAGCAGTAGGACCCTAAAAAACACCCACCTTTGGGGGTTGAAAAACTGCTTGAAAAACAGCCACTGGTAGCTAAGAACACTCGTTAGGGAGTTCAAAAGTTGCTGGGAAAAAAAAGCTACAGGTTGCAAAAAAAACCACCCACCTCTGAGGGCTGAAGAGCTGCTAGAAAAGCAGCTATGGGTCGCTAAAAAACAGCAAAGTTTGGGGTTTGACGAGCTGCTGGAAGCACAGTAATAACTCGCAAAATCAAAACCGGTTTCATTGTTTGTTGGTCTCCAACAGTGGTCTGCAGCTTGGCAAGCACCACGCCATCCACCATCCCCTCCATCTACAGATGACAAAGTCAGCTCATATACGAGGTCACTCTGTAAACCTTCATATGAAATGTATGAAACATATAAATGTAAAATATTTGTGTTTTAACAGAAATTTAAAATTCCAACATTTTCTTCTGGTGACTGGGCTGGTGACATGGTGACATGGAACATATTGTAACTGTAGCACAAGTAGGAAAAGTTATTAAATCAGCAAACTAACAGATTACTGTCAGTTACACAGCAGTAGTGTTTCTATCTTAAGCTTGCTAACATTCCCTAACATTAGCCACCATAAGCTAGTGGTCAACCCAAACAGCCATGGCAGCAAAGCTCTTTGGTCTATTAAATTAAGGTGTGTGTATGTGTGTGTTTGTGTTTTACTTCCTAATATAACTTTGAAATTGTAAGAGGAAGGGTATATTACTTGTTATTCTGAGAAGTTCCATCGCCTTGCTTTAATTTTAGAACCATAAATTTCAGATTGTTCTTTGACGGTTTGCTAACACAGCAGCTGCGTGTTGTCGCCTTGAGGCAAAACAGGTTTTCAGAATAGTTTCTCACTCTTATCTGTCAAATCCACTGATTAGCTTCCCTCCTGCTGGATGCTGGGCGTTGATGCGGCATATAAAGTGAGCTGACGAATACCACACAGAACAGCAAACAACTGAAGTTCCAAATTTCATTTTGCCATTATCAAGCTTACGACAATTTCACAGCACAGCAATCACACTATAATGAACTTCCAAAAGCAATTAAAGCCTCTTTCCTGTGGAGGGACCTTCATGAATACAAGAACAACGGCTCTCTCACAGCCTCTAATCACAGAGTATTCCAGCCGAGGTGTCACATTGCCTTAGTTGTTTGCCAGAAATCCCTTCAGGAGGCCTCAGTCAGGCCCTCTAATAAACATGCTTCCACCTGACTTCATTGGTATGACCCACCACTGCTTCCCTCACATTTCAACCTCAACCTGAAACTGATATCAGAATCAGCTGAACATGTATTGAATATAGACCTACAGCAGTATTCATCCATTATTTTAAGTGTTTCCAGCTGGTCTAGCCCCAGGGTCCACACATCTCCTCAGTGATTATGGTCCAAACATAGAGTCACTTAAGTCCTACTCTATTTAATTTCTGAACCTTAAAAAAAATAAACAGAGTGCCACTGGGGCTGAAACCCAATGAACAAAAAAAAATGTAACTAGTAGGTGTATTTAAGGCTTTCAAAACAATTAAAACATTGCCATGGAATTTCAAACAGAAGCAGGTTTATTGAGGCTTCTAAAAGTCATTTAATTTCCACAGCCTAACATTTAATATCCCTAATAAGGGTAACAACAGGCCAATAAAGCAGGTGTACTGATGAGACAGATAAAAACAGGGAAAAGTCATGTTCAATGTTCAAGCCTTGCTGACTTGTTACGTAGGTCTTTATTAATAAAGTTGAGCAAGCTTTAAAGAGCTATTTTAGCTGGGGAAGTTGGGGAACTCAAAGATGTATACATATATATATATATATATATATATATATATACATTCACAAGATCCGCCGACCCAAAACAACAATTCTATATTTACCAGGTGCACATTTCATACATGTGAAAATACAATCATATTTTCAATAGGGCTGTCAAAATAACACGTTAATTTCGATTAATTAATCACAGAAAAAATAACTTGTCAAAAAAGTTAATGCTGATTAATCGTATTCTGTGGTGCCCTCTGACAGGGTGTGTAACTGATGGCCACAGTGGCTTTGTCACATGATGGGGGCAGACGAGAAGACCTTGCTTGGCCCAGTGAATGAAAAACGCCCGGATGGAACTGTTGATAGGAGCACTGTTCTCTGCAATTTCTGCAGTAAGGAATTTTCATACCATCAGAGTACTTCAAGCTTGAAATCACCTCCACGCAAAGCATTTAGCAACGAACCCGGAGGTCCAAGCTAGCACTGCCTCTGATGCTAGCACTAGCAGCCAGCCTCGTCAGGCCACACTCGACAAGGCAATCATTTTTTAGCACCTTTTTGCTTTTGCAATCTTTCCTTTGGGAAAGGAAACCAAAGTTGATGATAGGAAACCACTAACAAACAGCGGCCTCCCTTTCGTGTTTCTTGGTACAATAACAACATCACACGACCTCTGACTAGAGATCCATGTCAAGTCACAGTAAAAACTGTTAATTCACTTGTGATCCACTCAGAATCAGACCTGTTGGCAACCACTGACTGTAAAGAATTTTGATTTCTTGAAGGCTCTGAAAACCTATTTTCTCAGTAAATGCCTTAGAGTACAGAAATGGATCCTACATAAACACTGTGGGATCATATGATGATAGTTGTGGGGTTGCTTTTATTTTGTTGAATCTTAAAATCTGAATTGAAAACTGAGAATGTTTTTAAACTTTATTTGTGGCTCATTTTATCATGAATACTTAATTTTGTCAAGAAATATGTCAGTTTAGAAACCAAGTTCTCAGGGTCTTTAAACCAGATGGGGTCACTTTGGCTAATAACCCTTGGTACCAATGTGGGCTATTTTGCAATTAAATGTGTCAGTATTCACTTTTCTATTTTCATTCCAAACTAAAAGGTATTCAGTGTTCCCTCCTAGAATTCAATGAAACTTCACTCTCCACACACACACACACCAGTGACATTCTTTCAGGCTAAGCTCTTTGAGGCAGGGTGACCCATAACACCTACTCACTGATCATGAACTCTACAGCAGCTGCAGTTAAATTAAATATTAACTTAAAAAATGTTATTTAAGAGCTGAAATATTTAATGTGAAATAAACTTGCAGTTTTATGACCATTTTCAGCAGCAGTCAGGAGGAACTATACAGGTGTAACACTATTTCAGCGTATGAGATCATAACAGAAAAGCATTTAGAAATCAGTACTGCACATTTCTGTGAGTGGCGACTCATGAAACTAGCAGAATTTGTGCTGATGTGGTGCAGTATGTCCCTCCATCTAGCACTGCAAGGAGCTTAAAATGAGCATATACTGCACATATTGCATGAGCCAGCAATGATTACTGAAGCTGCTTTGCCTGTGTTGGCTTTTAGGCTTAAACCATCTGAGGCCACACTGATATTCTTATTCAAGGTCAGTCTAAGTAGCTGTAGTCAGAACCTGAAAGCATCTACATGCAGAGTGAAATGCTACATTAATACATGATGATAGATCCTTCCGGTTTTCAGTTAGTGAACAAAATATTGCATTGTATACTTGTAGCAAATACAGAACTAGGCCTCCGCCAAGGCCAAAAGCCCTGTCTTGCAATGTTAACGAAAATGAAAAGTAATTTGTGTACCACCTACTCAGGTCTGCTCCAAAATTGAATGGGTTCTTCATTGGTCCATGCTACATCCTTTCACCAAGTTTGATGAAAATTGGGCTGGTAGTTTTAAACGTAATCCTGCTGACAAACAGACAAACCAAACTCAAAACATAATGACAGCCTGTGGCTTTCATACACTTTCCAAGGCTACTTAATTACACATGCTTTCTTACTCTTTTTTGCTGCTAAATTAGAACTTCACTTCTCACCTTGTTGGTGAAAGTCTGTGTTAACACAGAGAACAATGCTTGCACTCTAATAATAACTTCTCAGCAGTGAAGGAATTTTTCCTCAGTGGATTCAAGGAATTTAAGTGAAAAACAGACAGGACTGAAATATTTCTCTCATCACATACTTTCTTCTTTTAAATTTAACAATCATAAATTAATTAAAAGGTGAATAAAAAGGTACCTCCCTAAGCTCTGAAACCCATGTGAACACTGTAACCTCTTTCAGACAATGCTAATCCAACCAAGTTTAGATATTTGATCTTCTAGAGATCAATTCTCACATGCTGCTTTTTACAAGTAATTTCAGTTTAATGGCGATAGGGATCTGCTCCAACAGCCAAATTAATTGTTTAATAGATAAATACATAGAGAGTTTTACATTAATTAGGTCTCATTCATAAAATGTTAGTAAACATGAGTAGATTTGCACATAAACATCCTTGGTACTAAAATTAGTGAACATAACAAAGCACAATACAAATTAAACTTCTAATATCTAATAATGACAAGCAGTATTTATGTGCATTCCTTATTTATGAGCTAATCGGAGCAACAAACACCCTGATGAATGCCAAAATACACCTAAACTTCCTTCTGCAAACACTTTCCTCTCAAATTCATTATGCTCACGTTTCATGAATGAGAAGCATTATTTGTTTCAGTCAAATTTTGTTATATGTGCATTTACTACTTCTTCAAAGTGCACTTTGGAAAGGAAAAAAACAATGCCAAATAAATAGAATGTTTTTAATCTTTTGGCTTTCAGAATATCCTCTTACTAGTTACTAAAGTCTGAATGGTTCTATGGATGCATATGACTATCTCAATATTGTTGACCCAGGGGCGCCCTCAGAATTTTTTATAAGGGTGTCCAGATGGGGCCACCATAAATCTTGGGGTGGCACACCAAAACCAAAAATCATAACTAAATTTCAGGAATTCACTTATCCTAGTTCAGAGTTAAAGAATCACACAATGATACACCCTGGTTTCTTCTTTTACAGCTAATAATGATAATTATCTGATGTGCAAAGACAGTTTACATTTTGAGTTCCACAACAATCCTGTTTTAATGTGTTATGTATCTACCCTTAAAAAGACACATATACAGTTTTAATTTCATAGAGTACATTGGTTGTAAGAAAAAAAAATACTGGAAACAAGCCTTCTCAAGTTTAGGGGGGACTTGTGGGTACCCATACAATCCATTTTCATTTAGATATCTTGAGATGTGGGTTCAAGGGACACCTTTGAACATGACCATGCCAGTTGTTCCATCGCCAAGATTGAGCCTAAATTTGGTGCATTATTAAGCTCCCTTCCCAACAAGTTATGTCAACATGGTTGGTGCCAAAAGATGCCTTAGACTGTCTAACTTCACAAAGTATCACTACCTTCAAGCTAGATTAAAAAATAAGGGTGCCACAGCCTCTTGAAGATAGCAATGTTGGCCCCAAATTACTTTCACCAAAGGGGCCAGCATTTATAACATGGTGGCCATGGACCCCCCAGTCCCCTTGGGAATGCCACTATACTGACCTGCAGCGGCAGGTAAAGAAACTATTGAATACATGGTTTCTGTTCTTTTAGGAACAGCAAAGCTGTGGTTGGATGTTTAGTTGAAATGATGTGGTGTGTTTACAGATGTTGTGCCTCAATGGTTGGAATTAGTAGTAAGCAACTGGAGGAAGCTACTGCAGCTGAGTAGCTGAACCAGTGACATTACCACAATCATAGCACATCAAGGTAAAAAGGTAAAGGTAAGCACAAGCTAGAAATTCCAGGTTCCTGCAGGGATTTTACCTGGAAAAACTGAATAAATTTATGAGAATCAATCAACCACCGTCTCAGCTCCGGGATTCCAACACTAGCTGCCCCTCCTTTATTAATCATACAGAATCACCAGATGGCTGCACAACCTTTTTTCCCTTACATTACATATCAGCACTGGCTGGACGAAGGTCATAAAGCTTCAACTTACCAGTGTTGAGGTCCTTATACTCCTGGGAAAAGTGCTCATTCTGGTGCACCCACTCTCCATTGCATTTGAAGAAGATCTGTAAGGCGGGTGCGGCTCGACAGTGCAGCTTAATGGGGTTGCTCTTGACGATATATGCATCCTCTGGCTCCTGGATGAAGTGCGGCAAGGTGCCTTGCACCGAAGGTAGGGCATCAGGCTGAGCATCCCCTGTGGTACCTGCAAACCAACACCTCAGTTACTCCATCATCCCACATTATTTTTTACAAGAAATGAACAATAGCTAGTTGGAAAGAAACAAGGGCAAATCCCTTTCAGTTGGATATACAATTTAGCAGCAAAAAAACACTTTCAACTGCATTTTTTATTTTCCAAACAACAGTATAACAGCAAGTGCTTGCAAATTTAAAATGATTGCTCGGTGGACAATGTTTTGAATTCAAAAGCTAACATATTATAGACATACAAAGTATACACAGAGTACAATTGGTCCCCCATTCTAGCAAAACTGTTCTCCTCAGAGCAATTTGCAGATGAATGAAATCAGAGCAGAGCAAGTGGAGAGGAATTAGGAGGGACTGATTACCCAAATTGCGGCTGTGCAGTCTGAATACATCTTATCTCAGCCACAAGGCCCGGATTTTGGTCCACACATAAACAGCCTTTGTGCTGCCGCCAATGTGCCAACGTGTCTTTAACGACAATTCACAACAGGTTAGCCCCTTTCCTTTCAGTTAGACGAGCACCCGGCCGAGTTCACGAAAAATTGTTCATCGTGGCAGCTCATCGACCTAAGCATGGTTTTGGAAACACCAATCTCAGATTGTGAGAGCTTGACTTTGTATGAGGGAATTTGATTCTTTTAGTTTGAAGGTAGGTCTCAGCCTCACATGGTTACCTGTGCTCACCTCCTCTGGGTAAAGCACAGAGAGCTCTGCAGGCTGGGGAAAATAAGGAACAGGATGTTTGTGCTCCTGCCATCCGCGGGATCCTTCTCAGAATTACACCTCAGTCCCATCAAGGCAGCTCCAGCTAAGCTATTCAGTGCCGTAAAAGCCCATGAAAGCTATTATGCGCCACCATCAAATCCAATTCTGTCCCCTGAAATCGAATCGGCCCTCTCACCACCTCTCTCAATCAATGTTGTCCTTGTTAAATGGGTAAATGAATGGATGCAGGTGTAAAGAGAGGCCACACATAAAACAAACAGGTAGGGAGGTGAATGAATGGAAATAATATGCTGATATTACCTACTGCAGGACAGCTAGATGTCTTTATCATAGTGCTACTACACACACTTCCTTTAGCTATTCACACCACCGTTATTACCTGTTTTCTTTGTGTTCAGTGCTTCCTGAAAAAATGAACAAAGCCAGGCACTAACAGGGCTGATGTATTCTGATCAAATCTTCCATTAGATGACATAGTGAGGTACATTATATGTTAATGTATACACATTCGGGGCATGCAAATAGATATGCTCTGTGCTGTAAAAGCAGGAGGAATTATGGGTGAAAACTAGTGATGTACTAGAATACTAGACATGGAAGAATTGAATTATGTTTACTCCCTTTACTGTAACAGTGTTGTATTTTATAATACTACTGAAAATCTGTATTTTAAGTCATATACTCACTCATATACTGTACATTTCAAGCTGCATCCATGACAGAGTAAAAAAAAAAAAGTCACAAAAAAAGAGCATAGCAGTTTGTGAACAACACAAAAAATGCACAGCAATGCAATAGAATTACAGGTGATGTTGTTTTAGTTTATGGTAGAGATTACCAATTTTGTATCTCAGCATGAGTTTAAAACTAGAATTAGCACCCTGTAGTTGTATGCCTCTGCCCACCAGTCAAGTTTCTCCTTCAGTTTACATCCACGCCTGTGAAAATACGGATGCTTCACACCCACAGTCCGCCCAACAGCACGGCAGATCTGTACAATCAGGATAGTTTCAAGGTGGACACCCAAGATAAGTGTTCTGTTTCTGAGATATGACATTGAGTAATGACCAGAAAAGTGCTTTATGCAAAACATTATGATGTCACAGTGAAGTTGAGAGTTTACCTTTTGAATATAAAATGTCATCACTTCACCATTTTATCCTATTAGACATTTGTGTGAAATTTTGTCATAGTTAGCATATCACTTTGTGAGTTATGGCCAAAAAAAAATATTTTGTATGGTCACAGGGACCTTGACCTTTGACCTTCAAACACAAAATTCTAATCAGTTTGTTCTTCAGTCCAAATGGACATTTGTGTTAAATTTAAAGAAATTCCCTTATTTCTTGAGATATTATGTTCACATGAATGAGACAGACGCAAGGTCACACTAACCTTGACCTTTGATCACCAAAATCTGATCAGTTTATCAATGAGTCCAAGCTGTGGTTTGTGCCAAATTTGAAGAAATTCCCCCTCTTGAGATATCACTTTCATGAGAATGAGATGGATGCAATTTCACAATGACCTTGACCTTTAACCTTGACCACCCAAATCAAATCTGTTCATCCTTGAGTCCAAGTCAACCTTTGTGCCAAATTTGAAGAAATGCCCACAAGGCGTTCTTGAGATATTGCATTCACGAAAATCTGACAGACATGGTCACAGTGACCTTGATCTTTGACCACCAAAAACGAATCAGTTCATCACTGAGTCCAAGTGGACATGTGCCAAATTTAAAGAAACTCCCTTGAGGTGTTCTTAGATACATGTTTTTCCCATTCTTGTGTTCACAAGAATGGGAAAAACATACAGACGTACAAGCGGATGGACAGACAACCCCAAAACATAATGCCTCCGGCCACAGCTATTGCCAGCACGAAGGCATAAAACCATGCTCCCTCCATTTTTCTTAGATTAAGGAATATGGCCCAGTAAGGTCTTATGGCCTGGTTTTGGTCAAAGGGCTTCTCATCTGTCATCACTGACAATTTAGAGTAATTGTTCATTTACTGGCCTACTTCCATAATACAATAACGTACAATCTCAGAACCCATCGGTATTGTCTGACAACAGTAAGCCCCTGGGGTTGAGGACCAATATTTCAGGCTGATCCAGTGTCCCACCGCGTGTCCCCCTGATACCACCAGGCACAACTGAACAATAACAGCAAACAGCCGCGTATCATGCTAATGTAAAAGGACAGCTTTTTTCGTCAAAGTCACTGACTAATAGGGGTGGGAATCTCTAGGCACCTCACGATTCGATTCAATTCCGATTCTGAGGGCAACGATTTCAATTATAAAATGGTTCTCGATTCTAAAACTAGCCAATAAGAAAATTTACACTAGATATTGAAAAACATTATTGTAATAAAACTAGGAATACATATCCAGTGCATACAAACTGTATTACTTACTGTGGTTGAGATGACTACACATCTCAACGGGACTCTCCTGTCCCTCGTCAACCTCCTCGACATTTCTCCTCCAGTATTTACAAAACTATAACTGACTATAACTATCTTTGAACTATAAAAATACAAACTATTGCAAAAAAGACGAACGATGGCAAAACTACGAACTATGGTGAAAACACATACTATTATTTACAACACTAAATAGTATTTACAAAGAAAACGCCACCCAAACTCCACTAAAACTCACCAAAACCCCGCTAAAACACCGCTAAATCACTCCAACTTGCACTCTCCTCGTCAGCTGTCACTCTCCTCCTGCTGTGCTCACTTCCCTCCCCTCTTTCACAGGTAATGACGTCACTACTGTAATGTACCGTATAACACTGGAAAGCTCTGCTTTTCAGCTTTCAGAATCCGTTGGAATTATGTCGATAGCGTGAATGGTCGAGAAGTTACGGTAATTTGAAAAATAAATATAAAAATAAAATTAAAATCGATTATGAGTTTTCCACATCAATGCTCGCATCGTTCAAGACAGAATCTCGATGCATCTAAAAATCGATTTTTTTCCCCCCACCCCTACTGACTAAGCACCAATTTTCGACAACTTTGGAGTGAGACCTGGTTGTTTCAACACAACACATGCCAGCACCACATAATACGGTGTGAAAAGGTTGTGGTCTTTTCACGTATTTCTTTAAGACCAGGTTGGTATAAATATAGTGGTGCAACAAGGTGAACTCTGTGGAAGATGACCAACTATGAAGGGCTCATTCTAAGGTAATGAAACACAGTGATTTCAGGTGAGTATTCACTAATGACAACATAGGTGTGACTGTTACATTCAATTTCTTCTAATAGATCTGCCTAAATCCTAAACACTGGACCTTTAACAAAGACGAAGGAGTGGAAAATCACATATCGACGTTTAGTCATGGACTTCAACATCGAGATATGACGTGCATTGCATGAATGCATTGGTTGTTGACATTCTGGGATGCCATGTCAACTTCTGCCTGTTACATACATTGTCTGTTTCATGCTTCCATTTTCACAGGAAATGTACAGTTTGCATACAATCTCTCTCAAAATACGTGCACTATATCTGTACCCAAATTGATGGTTTTTTTTCTTCAACAAAAGCACATGGTCAGGTTTAGGCAAAAATAACAGGGTTTGGCTTTACAATCTTAATGGGAAGCGAACACCGACCTACCGGGTAATAGTCAGTGGTTGTTGGATCCATCCACCACCTCTCCCATCGGTACAATAAACAGTATAACTTTATACACATTTGTTGCATGCAGAAAGATTTTGCTGTACAAGCAGGTAAATGACATGGAATTGTGTATGACAAGTGGAACAATTAGGAAAAACAGTAAACATACAGGTACAATATGACTGTTATGAAAAACAATACAGAATGCTCAACACCAGCAGTTTTTACATAATCAGTGAATAACTGAATAATGGTGGATGAGAGGGATAAAAGTGGATGATGGGTTCAGGGATGGTGTATGAAATCAATTCATTATTTCTATCTGCAGAGGAACTCGGGCCAGTGCACACATCTGATGCAAAACTGACTCCTGTCAGATTTTTAATTCCTCTCCAGCCCTGCTTCCACCCTATTTTAATACATTTGTAGCCAATTAGGTATTCATGTCATACATGGCATTTAAAAAACGAATAACAGCGAAAGAATATGCTGTGAAGAAATCAATGTGGCCTGGGTTTCTTAATGTTGAAAATCACAGGCAGCCCTGCAATTTAAGCCAAGTTTTGCTCTCACAGGGACGACAGTCTTTCTTTGTCCATATACAGTATATAACCACATGTGGAGGCAAGCTATTACACCAGCTACCACAAGCTGTTTTCCACACACACTGAGGCTGTCTTCAGCTCAGCTCTTAGCTGTATAAATTATACATCCTCTATGTCACACAGAGCCTTGCTTTTGTCTTTCTTCTTTCTTTTTACGATGAACAATTTATGATGACACCCTGCAGATAATTATCATTCTCATCTTTAGACAAACTGTTGGATTCTCAAAGAATGTAAGAACTTTGTGTAACCTGGTGCAACCTGTGCCTTGTCAACACGTATCTGCAGGAGAGCTATTTTCAAAGGATTGTTGCTGGTGCCCGTCTGCACACTGTGCTGTGACTCTGGCAAACTTTGGAGGCGTTTTTTTCCTAAAGTGCAAAGTTTCTCTTCTGAGTATACATTATAGGAAAACAAGACAGCTCTTACATGAGCAGATACTATGATCTGAATATTTCACTAACTTCACCAACACAATTTCAATTTTGATATATAAATATAAAAGTGAATTACTTACAAGTGGTGTGAATAAATAATGGCTGTTAACTGCAAAGCAATTTCAACAAAACAATGGGTATTGCATCTACTTTTAAATAACCCTGTGAACTGGAAGGAGGATAATTTGGGAGTTGATTACAGCAGCAGCTGAGAAAATTATATTCACAAAATGGTCCCTGTCTTTATTATGTTATTATTTTACTGTATGTTATGACTTCAATTGAAAGATTATATACTTCTCAGTGTATCAGGGGGTTTTTGAAGCCTCAAAATACCAACTGAAAATAAAAGGTCAAACATGCATGGTGGTCAAGTAAAGTACACAGCAGCCTTATTAGCACCAAAATCTTTTAATCTGACTCTTTCCCCTTGACTGCTGTAACACTGGAATTTCTCAATTGTGGGATCAATAAAAGTGTATCTTATCTTATCTTCTCCTATCTTATCTTAAAACAGTTCACATTTAGGTTCATACCTGAATACAGCAAAAGAGAGGTGATTAATTTACACAACTCCGGGGGAAAGGACAAGGGACAAATCCACAGTCCTCTTTCTGTGCAAAAACACATTCTAAAGTTGATCTAAAGTCAGAATAAGACTTTGTATGTCTGAGTTATCCAAGCCAAGATTATATCTTCCAAAGTTACAGACTTTTCAGAACAAAAAGTCCCACTTTGCATCTCCGGGGACTTTATTTCTTTGCTGAGCTGCTGTGGTCGGAAAGTAACAGGGCAACCAATGACCCTGTCAATGCTCATATGAGCATGCAAGTTTTGTTTTTTGTTAGGCTTGAGAATGTGTGGATAGCTTTCTCGATAGTTTCCTCTAAAATTATGCATTGTATTGATATTCTAAATGATAATGAAATGAAATGAGAAATGAAGCCAACGCATCAGTGCCAAAAACAGCAGTTCCTCTAATGACCACTTTGAGGCTGGCTCCAAATTTAAGTCAGTCCCCATAGACCGCCATGTTAAAATGCCCAGCTTTACAAACAAAAAAAAGGTTTTGGTCTCTATAGCTAATTTTTGCATTCATGACAACTGTACAGGGGGATGAATTTTTATGTTACTAAAGTTGCACCTAATTAAGGACATGGCCCAGTGGTGCAGTGTTAGTTGATGAGCTGGGTATACTCTCCAATATATACCAATGACTTTTTGGCTGATATGTAGGTATACTGTAAACCTGCATATACCCACTACACCGCTGGCCTGGCTGCCTTGATTGGCAGGTAGGTGCCATCCACTGACAAGTCACTACCACAGTGACAACGTTGTTTAGGTAATGTAACCATGGTGTAACCCTAGAGTCACAGAGTATACATGGAGCTGTAGCTGCTGCTATTTCAGTGTTGTTTTCAATTAATGAAAATTAACTATGTTTTGGTCACCAAAAACTCATGTTCAGTGTTTGGTTGAACTAAAAGACCCTCTAAGGAAGAGGTCAGCAACATTAACTAAGAGCCATTTTTGACCAAAAATATTTCAAAATAATCTGACTGGAGCCACAAAACATATTTGAGCCTTATGGTAACACTGCATATTAAGTCTAAATTAGCCTATCGACATGAAAAGTAGGTCTAAATGAGCATTCAAAAATACGTTTTATAGTTATAATCCAGTTTTATAGTTATAATAGTTTATGGTTTACGCCTTGATGTTGCTTTATTTTAAAGGGACATTGTGTAACATTTTCAGTTGTTTATTGGCAAAAATTGATGTCTGCATTCATAAATATGTCATCACTGGTGTACTATTACCTCCACCAATAATCTGACTTATTCTCGTAAAAGGAGAATTTCGGATTTGTTTGTATATTGTGCGGGTAAGTCGTCTGTGGGGTTCCATTACGTTTCGCCATCTTGAGAATACACCCGCCAGCAAGGGACATACAGCACCACCTTCGGCGTTTTCGTTGAGAGCCAGGCCAGCACTGCATGACTGAGGAGCCAAAGGAGAGGAGCAAGAGGCGCTTCGCTACTACCCTGGCAAATTTGAAACAAAGTCCCACTCTTTGAGCATAATACAGGATCATGTAAATGCAGCATCATGGGAGACGGAATCCTTGTCACCAAGAAAGCGCAAAAGGGAATAGAAAAGGCAGCGTGACCGGCGAATTCAAAAAACGAAGGCCCACATCGGGGTAGCCTTTCCCAGGTAGAGAGAGCTGCTGAGAGAGAATGGTAATGCAATCACAGGCCAGCGCCGCTGTTGGCTGTTAGCCGCTGTTAGCGGCCAGTCGCGAACAGCCTCATCCCTCTCCTCGCATCACTGCGCTGCTGTTAGCTGTTAGCCGCTGTTAGCGGCCAGTCGCTAACAGCCTCATCCCTCTCCTCGCATCACTGCGCCGCTGTTAGCTGTTAGCCGCTGTTAGCGCTGGCCTGTGATTGTATTACCTTTCTCCTTCAGCAGCTCTCTCCACCTGGGAAAGGCAACCCCAATGCTGACTCTTGTTTTTTGAATTCGCCGGTCACGCTGCCTTTTTGATTCCCTTTTGCACTTTCTTGGCGAAGAGGATTCCGTCTCCCGTGATGCTGCATAATACATGATCCTGCATTATGCTCAAAGAGTGGGACTTTGTTATGCGGCAGTAGTGCCGCTGGCCACTAACAGCTGTTAGCGGCGCAGTAATGCGAGGAGAGGGATGAGGTGTGTGAGGTTGAGCCACTTGTCAGTTGTCAAAGGACAAGACGTGATTGGTTTGTTTCAATTTACATCCGCCCCAACAGTCCTACATTGTAAACACAGCCAGCATGGTGAGGAGGGGGTTTGTGAACTCGCGTCGCGTGTGTCTGTGTAGGAGCCTGAATGAATACTCCATGTAGTATCGGATGACATGGTTTCATCAGTGTTATCATAGCTTTTTTGGTACACAGCGGCTGCTGTTGTTGCAATACGTGTTTGAAACAGTGAGGCGCTAGAGTGCTGTTTGAATACAATATATGATTTCAACATTAGATGGGAGAAATTCCTACACACTGTGGCTTTAAGAGGCCAAGTCAAAAGGTCTGGGAACCACTCTGCTATAGGCTTTGCAGTCCCCAGATCACAAACCAGCTGAATATCTATGGGAGGTTGTCAAGCAGCGTCTAAGACAGCTCTTCCCACCACCATCACCAAATCACCAAATGACAAAACATCTTATGGACGAATGCTGTTAATTCCTCCCATGCTTTAGAGTTCCAGAGACTTGGAGATTCAGTGGCTCAGCTTATTTTGTTTTTTGTTTCCTTACTCCCATCTGCATGGCGTCTGCGTCTATGTACTGTATGTTACCCGTTATAATACCCAATCAACTATTTTTAATGAGTTTCCAAACCTTGTGAGTCCAAATCTCTACAATGACATCTTCATTTTAGGCTTCCAAAAAGCTTTAGATTAATATGTTAATTTCTACCATTATTCTTTAGACGTTCAATTCTTAGAGGATTACTGTACAGTATATTTATAAAAAACAGGCCAGTCTGGTAGGCAATTTTATTTTATTGAAAATATTTTTTGTGTTCTTTGTGTTAATGTAATTACCAATAATGTCAGAAATAGAAGCATGAATGCCAGTGCTGACTAAAGATCAAGGCAACAGCTTTTATTGCTTTCACAAATTTATATGGAAGTCTGCTAATAAAGCTGAAATTGTTCAACCAGAGAGAAACACTGCTTCAACATAATTTAAAGCACTAACACATTTAATGGTTGGGGCATGTAATTCTCCACCATCCAACACCTTCCTCACCATTGAGCAGCCTTACTCTAATCAGCTAATTGCTGCCATGATGAATAAAAATAACCCGACACTGCTGAGCCCAGACGAGCTTCTCCTTTCA